>NC_137050.1:6936170-6956170 GCF_032717465.1 Coenobita brevimanus
AGGAAAGAGTTCAACAGAAAGAGGGAGATGGGAGAGAAGCAAGAGAAAGGGAAAAGAGAGAGGAGGAGAGAGAGAAAGAACGGGGATGGAGAAGACGGGGGAAGGGGAAAGGAAGACGAGAAGGAAAGCGGAGGAGGAGAAGGGGGAGATGGGAGTAATGGAGAAGGAAGGGGAAGGGTGTGTGAGTGGGGTAGACTGAGTTAGAGGGGGAGGAAAAGAAACAAAGAAGAAGAGAGGAAAGGGGAGGAGAAGGAGAAAAGAGGAGAGGGTGGAGGGTAAGGAGAGAGACAAAGAAGAGAAGCCAGAATTAAAGGGTAACAAAAACACGAGAAAACAAAACAAAACAAAAACAAATCATACAAAACACGGGCAGAAAAATGTACAGTATCCCTCCTCCTCCTCCTAAAAAAAAAAAAAAAAAAAAAAAAGGGGGGGCTCCAAAGTCTATATTCACGGACTAAAAAAAAAAAAGGAAAAGGAAAAATAGGTGTAGAAAACGGGCATATCAAGAAACTCTCCGAGGGGTAACTTATGAAATGGTGGTTTGTCTTTGGGGTGAATTCTTTTCGTTGCTAGTATTTTTGAAGTGACCTTTTGACTTGGAGTGTTTGGATGGATCCGGGTGCTCTCTTTCTCTCTCTCTCTCTCTCTCTCTCTCTCTCTCCACTTCACGGTTCATCTCTTCCGTTCTTCTTTCCTTCCCTCCCTTGTCTCTCCTTTATCTCCTCTCCTCTCCCTCCTCTGTTTTCTCCTCCTCTCCTTTCCCTCTCTTCTTGGTAATATTTTCTTTCCACCTTTCCTCCCCTTCCCTCCGTCTCTTCCCTATTCTCTCTCAGCTACCCCTCTCCTTCCAATCCTCCCCCTCCCATCCTTACGCCCCCCCAGTGGAGATGTTCGGTGTGAGTAGATGCAGCTTGAATTACTAAAGCATCCCCCTCCTGTCCTTTCACGGAGGGGGAGGGGGAGGGAGGAGGGGAAAAGAGAGGGGGAAATACATAGGAAGTACAGGTAACATTAGGCTTGTTGGCCCATGTCTATCTATCTATCTATCTATCTACCTACCTATCTATCTATCTATAGCTCCTTCTACTAAAAGCTAACCAACGTGTAAGTGAAAAGGATAGACAAGATTTAGGCTCTCCCCCACCCACCACAACATCCCGTAAATCCGGCAGGGAAGATCGTGGCTCCAGAGAATTCGGTGAGTCTTGATTACGAGGCGGGAACGAGTCTCCTTGGTTACTAGTCAAATCACCCTCTACGCTGAGTACACCTGGCCATCAAATGCACTATACCTCGCCGAATCTCACCTTCCTTCACCCCAAAAAAAAGTAAATAAAAAAATAAACAAAATACGGAATATACAAAAATGAAAATAAAAAAAATACAAAAATCACTCTTCAATAACGAAAGATGGGTCACTGTGCAGAAATAAGTGTTGCAGCGCCTTTGCAATTTTGATCATACTGTTGCAACATAACACACATAACACCTGCATGCTCTGGTCAACAAGGGCAATTTGCTTTTGGGGGTCATGCCAAAAAAAAAAAAAAAAAAAATCCTTCATCATTTCAGCCTGAGGACGTAAAATTTCGTTTCGTTACTGCTACCACCTGACGATTTTACTCAGGTGGGTGGAGGGCCGTGGTAGTGAGGGTGCTGCTGAAGCCTGTATCTATCTACTCCAGTTCGGAAAAATCTATCGAAGCCAGAAAAAATAAGTAGAGACAAAAAATAAATACATAAATAAAATAATGTTTGGGGGAATGAGTGATATAAAAACACAATTGGACTGAAGAGATTAATGCTTTGAATCATTACCCCCAAATGCAAAAGAGATGAGATATGGAAATGACGGTGGAAGTGATGGTGGTGGTGGTGGTGGTGGTGGTGGTGGTGGTGGTGATGGTAGTGGTAATGGTGGTGGTGGTGGTGGTGGTGGTGGTTGTGGTGGTAGTAGTTGAGGTGGTGGTGGTAATTCAACGAGCCTTGGGTATGATGTACGTAATGAGTCTCCTTGGTTACTAGTCAGATCAACCCTCCAATCTGACAACCCCTGGCCATCACCTGAGTTAAAAGGGGGGTTCGGAGTCTCGATCAGGTTAGAGTAAACGCACTATAGATGTCGAAATGTTAGTCAGTTTTAGGTTCTGCATAATAAGTAAATAAATAAATAAAATAAACAGCATCTCTGGGGTTCGCAGCTCTCTCTCTCTCTCTCTCTCTCTCTCTCTCTCTCTCTCTCTCTCTCAGTGGACTAGTTAAAGGCAAGGGATGATGGAACTCAGAGATGATTAAGGTCCACGGAACGAACTGACCTGCAACGGACGAAATGACCGCGGGGACGAATGGACCTGAAACGAACGAGATGAAAAGGACGAATGAATATGAAACGAACGAACTGTTCTGAAATGGATGAACTGATCTGAAAAGGACTGGGTGACCAAGGCGACGAATCAACCCCTTCAGGCCGAGTGTCATTTCTGTTCTTCCTACCTTCAGACGATTTCTCTCAGCTTAGGGTAGACTTTAGTGATGAGGGAATCTCTCTCTCTCTCTCTCTCACACACACACACACACACACACACACACACACACATCCATACACCATCCACCCACCCATCCATCCACCATCCACCACCCAATCCCCCACCTACCTCCCCCCCACAAACAACACCCACCCTCATCCCCACCTCCACCCACCCTTCTACCCCTCCCACTCCCTCCCTCCACCTCCCCCCCTACACACACACACACACACACACACCCTCCCTCCCCCTCCCCCCCACACACACCCTCCCTCCACCTCCTCCCACACAGCGTCCCTAATCAATGGAGTAGGAATAATGTATGTCTCTGAGGGGCGCCATTACAGAGGCACAATTGATTCCTCACGCACATCAATACTTTTCACGGACACCTTCTCGTGGTGGCACTGATATGGCCCGGCAACTCCCCTGCCTGGTTAGAGACGCGTCCCTTCAAGCTCCCCCACCCCCCACCCAAGCCCCTGAAGGGTGGATGGTGACCTGCAAGAAAAGGTTTGCTTCATTCACGTCAAGATGAGCCTGGGGTTGCTACTACAACTACTACTACTACCACCACCACCACCACCACCACCACCACCACCACTACTACTACTACTACTACTACTACTGCCATCATAACCCCTTCAATCCCATGATGTAGTTTCTCAGTTTATTCTTATGAGCAGACGATTTTATTCACTGCGCTCTCACCGGACGATTTTCTTAATGTAAAAACCTCAGGGGGTTGGATGTGGCCTTCCCTAAACCCCTCCTCTACCCGGAGCCTCTCCACGGCTGAATAAAATCGTCCGGAGGTAGTCTCAGTAAAAATGAAAAACGCGTCATCGGAGTGAAGGGGATAAGAAAATCGTCTGAAGTCAGCATGAATTAAACACACACACACACACACACACACACACACACACACACACACACACACACACACACACACACACAGTACCCCGAAGCGGGCTGTTGGGAGAGGAGTTAATAAAGGATTGGGTACAAATGAGAGAGAGAGAGAGAGAGAGAGAGAGAGAGAGAGAGACCAGAACTTATTACCGTATGATCCCTCTTCCCCTCATCCTCTCTCTCTCTCTCTCTCTCTCTCTCTCAGGTCGACAAGTCTATCTCAGGATTAATAAAATCTAAGGGAGAAAGAATAAAAAAAATAAGTCATTGGATTTAAGAGGCTAATTCCTTTACTGAGAGAGAGAGAGAGAGAGAGAGAGAGAGAGAGAGAGAGAGAGAGAGAGAGAGAGAGAGAGAGAGAGAGAGAGAGAGAGAGAGAGAGGCAATAAAGGTACACACCACTCCATGCAATCACCTGATGAGAGTATATTGCAACTTCAAATAAACAAACAAACAAATAAACAAACCACAGCAACGCAATGAGTGGACGATATTAGCCTCTTCAGTACGACGATATATTATTCTGTACTCACGATGATTCTTTCTGGGATGGACCTCCGTGAATAATAATAATAATAATAATAATAATAATAATAATAATAATAATAAAAATAATAATAATAATAGTAATAATAACAGCCTCTAATAACTATACTCTGCTCACTTCAACTAGGTGTCAAATTCCCACATATCCATCTGCCACTAGAATACAATACTAGTCACGAAGAAGTGCTATTGGAAGGGATGCCGCGCCGCAGGTATCGTCTTATTCGAACCCTGAACTTTGGGAAACAGGCTGCAAAAGGACGAAAAATCCCTGCCAAGTTAAAGTGAACGGACTATAGCAGGACGATTTTTTTTTTCTGTTTTGTTCCTGCTGCTGACAGACGATTTAGTTACGCTGTCGTAGGGAAGGGGTTAAGGCTCTCTCTCCACCCTCCGTCACCTCCGTCTTCAACATCGAAGCTGGTATTACAGACAGACAGACAAAGATGGGGGAGAGAAAGGGAGAACTGGGAGGTTATTTATGAGAGGGAGAGGGAGAGAGAGAGAGAGAGAGAGAGAGAGAGAGAGAGAGAGAGAGAGAGAGAGAGAGAGAGAGAGAGACTTTGTATTTTATTCTAGCTAACAATGGACAATTTTATTCAGCTAACAGACACACATCTCGCAGCCAAAGGGTTAAGTCGTATTCTTGTTACCCCTCGTGGTGAAGGGGTTAATTACTCCCCTCTCCCCCTTCCCTTGACATCCCACCCCGTCCCCTAACCCCCCACTTCCATCCTCCCTTCCCTTCCTCCACCTCTCTCACTCTCCCCCGCCCCTTCCTCCACCGCCCTCTCTCTTGCCCACCCCCATCCCCTCCCCCTCCCCTTACCCCCAGCGGCCGTCTTGCTAACTCCCCATGTCAACAACCCTGACCCATGTACACAACAGGCGAAAATTGGTAGAAAACAGGACGAAGGATTTTTTCCCCACATGCACCAGGGAAAAACTGGGTAAAATACTGAATGAGACGATGGATGTCATAGTTATCTATCTATCTATCTGTTTATGTATGTATGTATGTATGTATGTATCAATATACTGTACCGTACACACACACACAAATATATATATGTATGTGTGTGTGTGTGTGTGTGTGTGTGTGTATTAATAAGCTTTATAATGGCGCGTAAGTAGCTGGGCAGTTACCGTACCTCATGTCCATCACCCAGGCCTGTGCTTCCCATTACAAACGTCAGGGTCCGGGGCTAGGCTATTCACTCTAGACATTTATGGCCAGGAAACCACTCAATTTCCCCCTGTGCGGCATCACGTGTGCAACAACCTCCAACTAGACCTTGAATCGACACTCTTTTGGGTTGCACCTGGCTGGAGCGGCATAAATGATAAAACCAGCAGGTGTTCATCTGTTAGTTATATGGTCAGGGTTTACCACCTAGCGTTTCCTAGAATGCAATAAATTTTTTGTCTTGAAAATCAGTGTAGAGTTACTTGAAGGTACTACTACACCAAGTGAGTAGATGGTTGGAAACTCCCACCTCCTTACATAGTATTATTTATAGTAGTATAGAGACACTTAAAGGCGATAACAAAAACGTCCCTACAGACTCAATATGTTTAGAACGCTGTTATTTTACTCATTTTACTCGAACTTGGCCTAAAATTGCCCACTCTCCATCTTGAATGCTGAGTGGTAACAAGAGATTAACACTGGATTATGGTGCTAGTAACGAAGAAGTGCTATGGGAATGATGCTGGGCCGTAGCATTGTCTTTTCCTGCCACTGAACCACGTAAAATAACCTGCAGAAGGGAGAAAATCTGGGCCACGTAAAGGTGAAAGACGTGTAGACATTTCAACATAACAGACTCCCTGACACCTTTGTAGGCTCCTTGGTACGTCTTAATTAATTTCCTTATCAACACCTGTCCTCCCTCGTATGGTCCTTGCTACCTTCATTATCAACATACAGCTTGGAAAAATGGCATAAGAGAGAATAAAAACACTCTATGCAGAATTATATTGGTAAAGAAGAGTTGTTAGGAAGTCTGCTAAGTCCACGAGATTACTGGATCTAGAATACATATCAAAATAAAATGAAATTAAGAAAACATTCATAACATACATCTACTTACTATTTACCTACGCTCTCTCTCTCTCTCTCTCTCTCTCGCTTGCCTTTCATCCCTTCCAACTTTTTGTTTACTTCATACTGCACTGTTCCTCTGACTCTCTTTGCTCCCCCCTCCTCCCTTCCTCTCCCCCTCCCTCTCTCTCTCTCTCTCTCTTAGACCTCTTAGTCAGTCTCCGTCCCTCCTAAGGTAGGGTACTCAACACAACAAACAAAGAGGATTATGGGTACGCGAATGGTGGTATATTGTGGTAGTGTGGTGGACTGTGGTAGGTGGTGGTGGTGTTGGATGGTAGTGGTGGAGTGTGGTAGCTGGTGGTAGTAGATGGTATTGGTGGATTGTGGTAGCTTGTGGGATGGCCTAATTGGTTGTGGTAGTGGGTTGTGGTAGGTGGTGATGGTGGTAGGTTGTTGTGACTGATGGCGGTGCTGGACGATGATGACAGTAGATGGTAGTGGTAGATTGCGGTAGTTTTAGTGGTTTTGGGTGACTTGGTTGTGGTTGGTGGCGGTGGTAGGCGACGGTGAATTGTGGCGATAAAATTTAACAAGTCGGTGGTGGTAGGTGATGGTGATGAGCGATGGTGGTGGTGGTCTGCGGTAGTGGGTGGAGGTGGTAGTGGTGGACTGATGGGAGTGGTGATAGGTAGATAAGGGTAATGGTGACGGCAATTAAGATGACACAGGATAATGGCGGTAGTTTATATTGGAGATTTTCCTGACGAGTAATAATAAAGAGAAATAATACCTTGGACCCCCCAGACAGGTAAATGGATTTCTGATGGTAAAGCTGATCTCTCTCTCTCTGGCGCTGACGAGAAGCCTGCATGAGGTGGCCCGGTGCATTCAAACTGGACCAGATGCAGCGTCCATCCGGGGGCCAAACCTCAAACTTCCCTGTATCTCGCCCTGGAAAGAAACCGTGCTGTCTTCCAAAAGGGGGCACGGGATCTGTACGAGGTGTATGTACTGTGATGTAACAAGACGCCACAGAACCAGCAACTTACCTGTGGTCGACGGGTACGCTCGACCACATAACGGGGTATGCAACACCAACCCCCTCCCAGCCTCTCTCTCTCTCTCTTGCTAAAAGTATCTCCCACATCTTGCAAGAAGCCGAGGGAAATGGGAAAAAGAAAACACTCCTAAAATATTAACAAAACATGAATCGGCAACTCACGCCCCGCCGCGCTGTTGCCATCTCGAGTGTTTGTCTTTTTTTCCGCGTCTCGGAGTATAAATGGCCGCGTTTCATACGACAAGGGACATTCTAAGTCAGGTAAAGCACTAAGCTGGGGTACTGGCGCGTTCAATGTGAAGGAGGAGGAAGAAGGAGGTGCGAAGGAAGAGGAGAAGGAACAAGATAGTGATGGGGGAAGGAAGAAGAAATGGAAGATATGAAGAAAAAATGGAAGACAGTGAGAGAAAAGGAAACAATATGGAAGACAAAGAAAGAAGTGGGAGAAATGAAGGAAGGGAGAGGGAAAGAGTTGAGGTGGGAGACATAAATGGAGGAAGAGAGAGGGAAAGAGTAGAATCTGAATGTAGGAAAGGAGAGACGAAGAATGAGGTACGAAGGAGAGAAGCATGTGAGCCGTGGGGAGAAGAATCGGCAGAAAAGAGAATGAAAACGGAGATAACGAAATGAAAAGCATATTAAAAAAAAAAAAAAAAAAAGAAAAAAAAGGGGGGAGGCGGGGGTCGAATGCTAATCGCCCGCCAAAATATGCTGTTGGTTAAGGTACAAACTACAAAACAAATACAAAGAAAATACGCCAAACTCTACGGAATTCAGTCACCACGTTTCACAAAAAGCCAATCCACATTAAAAAAAATACATATACGGAGGAGGCATTCAGTCGTCTTTGAATAAATCCTCACCAAAAGTACTAGGCTTCAGCACATTCACATACTTGCTACTTACCGAAGGTTCAGTGAAAATTCGTCCACAACTTTTCGAGATAATTTGGTAACAGACACACATATATACATACACACACACACACACACACACACACACACACACATACACACCCACCCACCCACCCACTCACACACACACACACGCCGACAAAAACTATAAAGCCTCGTCTTGCTAAAGGCAGGCGATAATGGGGGATAATAAACACGGAGAAGGGAGATGTGACAGGAGGCAAGACGAAAGGAGGAGAGATGAATAGAAAGAATGAACGAAAATAAACAGAAAAAAAAAAAAAACAGAAGGAATGAAAGACATTATTACAGACGGAAGATGAACATTTGGAGGGGAGGCAGAAAGAGAGAGAGAGAGAGAGAGAGAGAGAGAGAGAGAGAGAGAGAGAGAGAGAGAGAGAGAGAGAGAGTATCAAGGAGAAGTGGGAGGAAGGAACGAAAGATGAAAGAAAGGAAGAAAGCGGTAAGTGGAGATGGAGGGAGGGAGAGGAGAGGAGGGAGAGGGGAAGATAAATGGATTAATGGTGGAGAGCTGGAAGAATGTCAGGAAGAACAGAAGAAGCTAAAAAGGAAGAAAAAAGATAGTAGGAAGAATGGGAGAAAATAGGAAGGATGGAAGAAAGAGAGAAACGAGAAAATGAAAAAAAAAAAGAGAATGGCAAACTAAAGAATAAACAAAAATGAAAAATGACAAAGCAGAAAGAAGGAAGGAAAGAAAGCGAAAAAACGGAAAGATTAATAAAACTGTGGGGTATAAAAAGAGACAAGGGTGGTAAGAAAAAAGAAATAGGTAAGGAATAAAAAGCAGGAATTAAAGACAAAATGAGAAGAAAGAAAAAGAAGAAGAGGAAGAAAGCAAGAAAGGATGAGGAAGTCCTGAAGAAGAAGCGTAAGAAAACATGAAGAAGCTGGATAGATCTGAGAGGAGCACAAACAGATGATAAAAGAGAGAGACGAGAATTACGAAAAAAAAGAGACAAAACAGTGAGGGAAAGAAAGCACACAAAGACAGGGAGACAATTAGGGAGGGAGAGAAAAGGGAGGGAGGGGAAGAGGGAGAGAAAAGGGTGGGAGTAAGGTGTAACAGGCAGGAACGGAGGAAGAGAGCAAGAGGATGAAATAGATAAGACAGCTTCATAGATAACGTCAGATACTACTACTGTGTACCTCCCTCACTCCAAGAATTGATGTAATGTCCCTTTTATGTTCTGGGTTTCGGTCAACTGTCTGTCTGCGTGTCTGTCTGTGTTCCTGTCTGTGTGTGTGTCTGTCTGCGCCTCTGTCTGTCTCTCTGTGTGTCTGTCTGTCTCTCAGTTAGCAACATTATGGAAAAAGTGCAGGATGGAACTCGAGCAAATCTGGCAGAGCTGAAGACCATTAGAGGAACATCTGTTTGGGGCGGAAAAGGTCAAAGGTCAAATTAAAAAAAGGGGGATGGTACTGCTTTGGCGGAGGTATGCGTTCCCTGAGTGCCCTTGCTCATGTTACCCTTGCTATCGCCAATTTATTTAAGTCATTTAAAACCCAACCACCCTTGAACTTAAACCCTTCACTATATTAACAAGTCTCATAATTTAACTTCCCAATAATATTCTCTGAAACTTTATTGATCTTCTACTGCACCAACATGACCTTCACCAACCTTACTCACTCTCACGTCATTGTTCCTCAGCGTTCATCTCGCCTGTTCAAGGAAACTGCTTTACTACTACTATATTTTTCTTACTAGTGGTGAAGAGATGGAAAGTTGCAAGCACAGCCACCCCTACACATCCCCTTGTTATGACTGAATGTTATGGAGGTGCCTGACTATGCTTTCGTTCTCCATCCTCATTACTATTACTACTACTACTATTATGGTTACTACTCCCCCTCCTGTTATTTCCACCATCACCACTACTACTGCCACTACAATCACAACACCAAGCCCCAACCACCGCATCCCAATTAGTGTGATCAGGTCAGCGCGTGTGTGGTGTTGTTAAAGCCAGCCTCAGTGACCCTAACCTTTGATGCCAACACTAACTGTCTTGTTGGCATTCACACACACACACACACACACACACACACACACACACACACACACACACACACACACACACACACCTATAAACCCTCACTACCAGAACATCTTCAATTTAAGTCTTGCAATCACCAGACGATTTTCTTTAAGATGCCGTCTCAGATTAAAACGGTTTAACTCAGAATCAAAATCTTCACTAATCCACTAAGTAATATTTCTTTTTTATTTCTGCTAACACCGGGAAACCTTCTAATATACAGGTGATGGTCTGTGTGTGTGTGTGTGTGTGTGTGTGTGTGTGTGTGTGTGTGTGTGTGTGTGTGTGTGTGTTTACCTGGCGTCTCACCTGTGTTAATTAGGCTCGCCCTTTGCAAGAATAAAAGTGCCAGTATCAATATCCCGGGTGCTTGCAGCGGGGGGGGGGGGGATATGTGGGTTTAGGGGGGAAAACTGAAGGAAAATGGGGGGGTGAAGAAAAGAGGGGGGGGTGAGAGAAAAAGGAGGGGTTGAACGGGGATTGTGAGGTGTTGAGGAGGGCTTAGGGGACGCAAAGGGGAGGGGGGGAAGTTGAGGGGGAGGGGAAACGCTGAGAGGGGTAGAGTGTAGCTGGAAAAGAGCTATAGGGAATCTGAGAGGTGGGAAAAGGAAGGAGGGGAAGACAAGAAGGAAAGGGAGAAAGAAGAGAAGCGGGTTTGGGAGGAGGGAAGACCGAAGGGGAAGGCAACAGGGGAAAAGGGAAAGATGTGGGATATGACAGAGAAACAGTGGAGAAGATGGGTGAAAGGCGAGAGGTGTTAGGATAAGAGAGAGAGAGAAGTGGAAAGAGACAGCGATGAGGTTGTGACTGAAGGGATAATATTTACGTGGATCTCCGTGATATTTCCCGAGGTTGACATCTTACACGTAAATATAGTACGTGTATTTGCTTGTATTTGTGACCCATATGAAAAGCATCGCATACGACAACAAACAGGCTAAAGGGCACGTTCGAATCACACTTGCCTCGCACCGTAAACGCATCTGAAGTCTAGTAAATCACAAGCCTTTATTGGGATGGTTGTTTTGGCATCTGGAAAATCTCCTTCCCTCTTTTTCTTACCTTTTAAGTTACAGTACAAAATCATTCTGTGGATCTTAACTGAAAATCTGAGAAAGGCGTCTCGAGATACTAGGCCAAGGTATTATCCTGTTTTTTTAATTTTTTTCTTGGAGGCAATAATCTGCAGGCTTCTAGTTTTTGGTTCCTTCTTCCCTGCATTAAAAAAAAAGCAGTAAACTTCAGGCAAATCGGCCCTGAAGTAAAGGCGTAAGGCCGTGGTAAAAAGCTTTAGTAACAACAACAAGAGAGAGAGAGAGAGAGAGAGAGAGAGAGAGAGAGAGAGAGAGAGAGAGAGAGAACAGAACAGAACATGTCCCCTTCTGGATATATAAAAATGAATGGAGATCAGGTGAAACGGGGTAGGTGTCAGGAGTATTGGTGCCCGTATCCTCGTGGGGTAAGGAGGCTCCCTAGCACATTTTCATTCGCGATTTATTTCTGGATATGGCTGGTTAATATCCTTTTGCACGTTATGTATACAGAGTATGACAAGGTCTGAAGCATTTATATAACACAGAGGAGGACAGTAAGGTGTAATAAGCAAAAAAAAAAAAAAAAATCGCTTAGGAAAAGGTGTTAGGGAGACAAGAATGCGGGAAAGGGTAAGATGGAGGATAAGAGAGTGAGGAAGGGGAATTACACGTAAGATGATACAGGGAGATACGAGGAAGACAGAAAAAACTGATAAGAAGCAAGGTATACAGGAGGATGGAGGGATTGAAGGGAGGCGGTGATAGGGGGATAAGATGTCTGAGGATAAGGATGAAAGCAGGATAAGGATGAAGGATGAGGGATAGTACTAGGAGTTACTATGGTGGGAGTAGGGATAGGGAGAAGAAAGTTGGAAATTACGGAAACAGAACATAGAGTACTTGGTTCATGATGTGAGGATTGGCAAGTGAGGATTGAAGGCATAAGGGTGAGGATAGGGAGTGAGGAGGCTGTAAGATGACATGGAGGGGTGAAGAAGTAAATGAGGAGGGGAGGAGAGGAGGAGGAGGAGAAAGGGGGGACTGGGTGGGGAGTGGAACAGAGGCGAGGAGAGTAGGTGGAAGGAAAGGGGAATAACTGGGAGGTGAAGAAGGTGGAAGGAAGTGAAAAAGGGAAAGAGAAGGGAGGGTGGGAGGGACGAAAAAAGGGTGGGAGGAGGAAAGCCGTGGGAAAGAAGGAGAGAGGTGGGAGCGAGGAGAAAGAGAGGGTGGGGAGGGAGGGGAGAGGGAGAGGGGGGAGGAAATGGACATAAAGATGCTTGCCTGGGAGCAGCGACACGAGGAAGAGTGAAAATAGACAGGAACGAGGAGAGTGTGAGCGAGAGTAAAGATAGGCGAGAAAATAAAGCCAGATGAACGACAGCAATAGCGATAGATACCCTGGCAATATACATGAGAGAGAGAGAGAGAGAGAGAGAGAGAGAGAGAGAGAGAGAGAGAGAGAGAGAGAGAGAGAGAGACGCACGTGGGAAGGAAGGAGAGGAGCGTGGGAACAAAGAGAAAGGCGTGGGAATATAAAGGAGAGCGTGGGAAAAGGGACATAAGCTTGGCGATAAGGAAAACATCAGCTCTAAAACAGGCTATAGTGACCATCTGGGAGTATATCTTGCAAGAATGACGTGTGTGTGTGTGTGTGTGTGTGTGTGTGTGTGTGTGTGTGTGTGTGTGTGTGTGTGTGTGTGTGTGTGGGGAGAGAGAGAGAGAGAGAGAGAGAGAGAGAGAGAGAGAGAGAGAGATAGGCTTTCTTGAGGCAGCCTGGAAAAAGAAGGAATGATAATAAAAGACGATATAGAAAAATATGAGAGAGAGAGAGAGAGAGAGAGAGAGAGAGAGAGAGAGAGAGAGAGAGAGAGAGAGAAAGAGAATAGTAGTACATTACGTTAAGAAAGAAAAGGTGCTGGAAGGTGAACTAGCAAACAGGGGAAGGTGTCGAAGGCTATTAACACAGGATTAACACGGATTTCAGGGGATTAGCCTCGTATGAAAGCCGATCGCCGGAAAAACATATCCTGACGTGAGTTCAAAAGAGCATCACCTTGAACTGGCAACCCCAAGCTCAGGCCGACTTGTAAGGTGGATGAAGCAGACAGGTGAAATGGGGTCTCCTTTCCACAGACAAAGCTTCAAAGGTCCCCAATCGTTGTCCTCTGCTACTAGATTAAGCTGACTGACCCGCCTGCCCATACTAACTCTTCAGCCAGTGTTGTCAGAGGCGGAGGGCTCTTGGTTCTCTTTTCAGTAGCTGGATACCTCTGAAGAAGGCACTCCAAGAACAGGGATTCCAGCAAGCATCCCTAAAGCAGAGAATCATTATCAGGCCATCCTTCATCTTTTTCAAACAGAGGCCTCCCTGCTGCACCGTGTGGGGGGCCGCAGCAGTGCCCTCAGCGACGCTCCACCACCTCCTGAACGGGGCACTGAAAATAGTGGAGTCAGGCCTTGTTACCTGAGTCATCCGTGCCTCCAGGGAACAGACACTGCCATATTTGCTAAATCCACGGAAAGCTGCCCCTGGAGCCCCACCAAGCTATCAGGTGCATCAGCTACATCATACAGCCACCCTGGCCTCTGGTTCCTTCTTTCTTGCACAAAATAAAAAGTAGCCGCATACGTGTATGTCTGCATTAGTAAGTAAAGTCTACTACTAAGGGATAAGAAATGAGGCGCGAGGTTCCTGTAGTAGCACCAGTAGGTCAGGAGATGATTACCCAGGGCTGAGCTAGGCTGGAAGTGCACAGTAATTACTAAACTCGATCAAGAGGTGCACAGGATCACCTCTCGTCGCCCAGTGAAAATCAGGGGTAGGGAGTACTGCAGCCACCCCCCCCCCCTCCCGCGGCAGGAACCGTACAGTGAATCACACCTGTATTCCTCTGTGTACACCTGAACAAAGTCCCCTGGGTCATATATTACTGTGCTTAGTTATACGGGCCAGTCTGGGAACTCCTCCTGGACAGACCCCCTTCCCATATTGTTACTGTGTCACACTTGTTGTTCTTATGCACATAAATTTTGCAGGGAAAACACTAGCACGGGTTACCTTGTGTTTTTACTGTACCATTACTACAACGGACTCTAAAATTAAAACCAATAAAAACAGAAGACAAAGGAAAAGAGAAAGAGGAAGTGAGGGGGAAAAAGGGGGAAGAAAAGAAACACAGGCAAAACTACAGCCGACAGAAGGAGGATGTGGGGGAAAGGGATGAGGAAGGGGGTAGGTGGGGAGGGGTGAGGCGAAGGGGAGGGGGTGGCAGGGAGGGAGGGGGGGCGAGGTGAGCGAGTGGATGGAGGATATAGAAAACTCCCCCAAAATATACAGACCGAGAATATAGATGCAAAAACATCAGCCAAAATAACCCCTCATGAATTTATATGTACACATTTTCCCGATCAGCTTGTGTGTGTGTGTGTGTGTGTGTGTGTGTGTGTGTGTGTGTGTGTGTGTTTCCAGTCAGGCCAAAACCGCAGAGAAACAGAACATGGTAAAAAAAAAAAAATATTGGGGCTACGAGAATGCTTGTATGTATGGAGAATGGAATACATACATACATACATATATACATACATACATACATACATATACGCACATGCACGGGCAGGCTGGTGGACGAATATGGACAGATGGGACGGAATGCATTGAGAGAGAGAGAGAGAGAGAGAGAGAGAGAGAGAGAGAGAGAGAGAGAGAACCCTTCCATCCGAATTCAGTGATCCGGCCATGGCTCAAAAACAATCCTATCGTAACAGAAGCACAGTAAAATTAATGGAAGGGAATGCTGGCTCTCCCCCACCCACCAGACCCTCCGACACTAGGAAAAAGACGAGGAACCAGCAACCTACCCAGACTGAAAAGACGGAAGGAAATTTGACAGGAAAGACAGAAAGCAATAACATGAAGACAACACAGAACAAGAGACTCAAAGTATATATTAAACACAAAATTCGAAATTATTTTCATTCTTTACTATCTTATTTCATTCTTCCTAACTATATTTACCATATTTAAAAAGAAAGCTTATCTATATCTTTTATTTATAAAGGTGCGCTATTTCTGAACACATATGCACTTATACATAAATCTACTTATATATAAATCTAACTTATTTGCACATCAGTAGAAGTATATGTCCGTTATGCCTCAGATTACACACACACACACACACACACACACACACACACACACAGAATATGGAGAAAGATAAGAGAAATGGATAGAGGCATGAGAGAGAGAGGGGAGCAAGAGAGATATGACAGGCAGGAGAAAGGGTGAATAGAGAGAGAGAGAGAGAGAGAGAGAGAGAGAGAGAGAGAGAGAGAGAGAGAGAGAGAGAGAGAGAGAGAGAATGAAAGGGGGATTTTGGAAAACATAAAGGGTGGAAGAGAGGGGCATGATGGGTGGGGGGAGGGGTGGGGGGGAGGAAGCGTTTGGGGGGAGGGAGGGGCATGTCTGGATGCTGTTGATAAGCATTTCATTTCACTTCAATATTTCCCTTGTCACTCTTACTAGGGATGAGTGTCGTTGTCAGCCTCTCTCTCTCCCTCTCTCTCTCTCTCTCTCTCTCTCTCAGCCTGCAGTCCATCGGGTTCAGTTCAAGGTCAGCCTGGGGTAACAACAATAGGTATATATAACTTGCGTGAGGGAACGTTGTTAAGGTTTAGACCAATACTGTTTATCGCTTTATTGCAGCACACACACACACACACACACACACACACACACACACACACACACACACACACACAGATCTGGTGTTTGCGTGGAAGTTTTAATGACGCATCGGAAGGGCACTAAACAAGCGGACATCGAATTCAGATCCACCAATAATTCCCTGCAACAGCCAGGATCGAACCCGCGTCCGCTCAGCCCCCAGCCCACCGCTCTGACCACACCAATTACGCGTTCTTAAACCCCCTGAATCCAGTGACTTAAATACATCTTTATTCTTGCTACCTCCAGACGATTTTGTTAATGATGAGGTTAAATAGTTACATAATCTACCTATCTAACCATCAATCAATCTATCTATCTAGTCTATTAAACCCTTTGCAACCTGATTTCTATTCCTAAGCTGAGTAAAATCGTCTGAAGGTACAAGGAGAAAGTAAAAGAAAAATAAATAAAAATAATAAGCCGTCATGAGAAATATTTAAGGTTGAAAAACAGCCTATATTCCCAGGTGTGAATTACAGTAAAAAATGCTGTTGCCTCAGGGGTGTATAAATCGACGCAGAGACAGACAGGTAGATAGACAGACAAGTAAAGACATAAAAAGATAGGTAGACACAGATAGATAGACAGAAAAATAAAAAGATAAAGATAGATAGATACGGATAGATAGACAGACTGATAGATACAGATAGACAGGCAGATAGGTCGATACAATGACAGATAACGGACAGACAGACATTAAAAGACAGACCTTCAACTCAACAGCATGCGCAGTTCACCATTCCCTCTTCCTTCTGCTTCACCAAACTTTCACACACACACACACACACACACACACACACACACACACACACACACACGGTATATGCACGTAAAAAGAGAGTAACGAAAAAAATAACAAGGTATATGCACGTAAAAAGAGAGTAACGAAAAAAATAACTTGGTACATGCACGTAAAAAGAGAGCAACGAAAAAGAACACAGTATATGCACGTAAAAAGAGAGCAACGAAAAAGAACACAGTATATGCACGTAAAAAGAGAGCAACGAAAAACAACAGCAATGTATATGCACGTAAAAAGAGTAACGAAAAAAATAATACGGTATATGCACGTAAGAAGAAAGGAACGAAAAACAGACAGATTAAGACCATTAAAAATATGAATAACCAATTTATCCAACTGCTTATTATAACAAAAATAGATAAATAATAGATAAAGACACTGGGACCACTAATACTACACTCCCTCTTTATCGACTAACAAATGTCAACTTCTCTCCAGGCGAATAAATAGCAGATATAAATAAATAATAATAGATAAACAATAAAATACAAAAAATAGATAGATAGAAATAAATACCAATAAACATAAATAATAAAATAATAAAGTATGGATGTTTGTGATATAATTTGCTCTGTGTAATTTCTTTGACTTCCAGGTAATTTGTCTTTATACATAATATTAATTTATATATTAACTTCATCATGTCTACTCACCTCACAGGCTCTCCCCACCGCACCTGCAAACGATAGGAAAAATTGTTACTCTTCATTATCATCATCATCATCACCACCATCATCATCATCAATATCGGTCATCACTGTAAGCATCATTATTATACTACTCTCCTCCTCCTCCTCCTCCTCCTCCTCCTCATCATCATCATCATCATCTTCACCATCGTCACTGTCAACTATATTATGATTTTAATGGGACGGATGCATAAACAAAAAAGAAATCATCATCACCATCATCGTCACCATCATCATCATCATCGTCACCATCATCATCATCATCGTCACCATCATCATCATCGTCACCATCATCATCATCATCATCATCGTCACCATCATCATCATCATCATGTTTCCCAGCAATAAAAAATGGATAGATTTCTTTTTATTTCTCATTTTAAGGTAATTTTTTCATTTTTATTTATATATTTATTTATTTATTTTTATTACGGGTTTCTCCTCACGTTCTTTTATTTCCTCACAACGAAGTAAAATTTCCTCTCTCTCTCTCTCTCTCTTACAGGCATTAATTATACCGTCGTGTTTTCATCTGTTTGTTTGTTTGTCTCGGGTTGTTTATGTTTGTTTGCTTGTTTGTTTGTCGCGGATGATTTACAGATTTTACTCACTGCCTTGTTTATTTTCTTGCTTGTTCAGGGCTACTTACACTGTCCACTCATTTGTTTATTTACCTGTTAATTTATAGGCTGTTTAAATCTATCCGGTTGATTGTTTGGCAGGTTGTTTGGATACCAATTCACTTGTTTATTTATGGGTTATTGGTTGTTTACGTACTGATTTCTTTGCTTGCTTGTTTGTTTATTATGGTTATTTACAAGTTGTTTATCCTCTTATTTGTTTGTATCGGGTTCTTTAAATGAGAGAGAGAGAGAGAGAGAGAATCACGTCAAAAGGTAAACACTCGTCCTTCGCACTTCCTTACTGCTCTCTTTATTGTTCTTTTTTATTGTCTGTCTGTCAGTCCGTCTGTCTGTCTAAATCTATCCACAACTGTCTATATATATAATGTATTACAAAAATTATCTGTCTATCTACTCTCTCTAAAGATTTACTGTATCTTCTATATTCTGCATGGTCTCTCTCTCTCTCTCTCTCTCAAAATGCGGTATACTATTTTCTGTAGTCTCTCTCTCTCTCTCTCTCTCTCTCTCTCTCTCTCAAAATGCGGTATACTATTTTCTGTAGTCTCTCTCTCTCTCTCCCTCTCTCTGTCTCTGTCTCTCTCTCTCTGAATGTATGAATTGACAATATTTAGGTCACGCATAATTAA
Organism: Coenobita brevimanus; assembly: GCF_032717465.1. NCBI lineage: Eukaryota > Metazoa > Arthropoda > Malacostraca > Decapoda > Coenobitidae > Coenobita > Coenobita brevimanus. The sequence goes on from NC_137050.1 coordinate 6,954,765, forward strand.
CTCTCTCTCTCTCTCTCTCTCGGAATGCATACGTTGACAATATTAAGGTCACACATAAATAACTTCCTCCCCCCCCCACTCTCTCTCTCTCTCTCTAATACTGCAATCCCAACCACTAACAACTCTCCACTCTCGTAACAACCTCTTCTGCGTCACATTCTTGCTTACGTCACGCGGCTTCTTTGGGGGGGGGGAAGAGCGTCCTCGGTGTAAAGGGGTTTACAAATAATTTACACTAACCTCTTCTGTATATATAAATTTTCAAGTGTTTTTATTTTTTGTTTTTCTCTTCCTTTTTCTTTTTCTTTTTTCTTTTTTTTTACTGACAGACGTAATGGCGTAAATTAAGTGAGGCCGTTTTTATTATGAACAATTTTTTCCTATGTAATATATAATCGTTCAAGGTAACACAAAATATATATAAATCTAAAAAAAATCAAGGTCATAAAAAGCTTCGTCTATTTCTTCTAACCCCTCTGATAGATCTTTTTTGAAAGCTAACTAAAATGGTCCGAATTACTGGGACCTAAAGATAAATAAATAAATAAATAAATAAAACCTCCAATACTGAAAGGTTTAATTCACCTGATATGACTTAAAAATGTAATCTCCGGGCGATTTTATTCAGCTTAGAGGTTTTTTCCAATTTGAGGTGTTATTTTTTCTTCGTCAACCCCTTTACTGCTCGGCATCTAAGGCTTCACAAAACCGTCTGTTGCAGGAATAAGGACAATAAAGGAGACGCCATCATGGTAGAGTCCTTTCACCTTAACCTGGCTCAGAGTTTCGTGTTTCTGCAGCGTCTTCTCCGTAATATAACGCTAAGGCTTTACTTCGTGACAAGCATCGTATTCCAGTGTTAATCTACTGCATCTTATATTCCGCGGTTCAGTGCCAGGAAAAGAAGACAGTGTTACGGCTCTACTTCGTGACTAGCATCATAATCTCGGGCATAATTTACTGTTACAACTCAGGATGCAAGATGGACAGATGAAAATTTTAGGCCAAGTTAAAGTGAAAATAGTACACGATTCACTAATTTATTCTGAACTCGTCTTATGTATTTCATGAATGGAGAGTATTTTTAATTTTCCTCCCCCCCCCTCAGAAAAATGCACCCCTGAAATAAAATCGTCTGGAGATAGACTCGTAGGTCATCGGACTGAAGAGGCTGAGTGTCCGTCATGATGATGATGATGATGAAGAGGGAGAGAGAGAGAGAGAGAGAGAGAGAGAGAGAGAGAGAGAGAGAGGAAGGAGGAGGAAGCGAGGAGGACCCAGCGCGGTGAAAAAAAAGAAAAAAGTAATCAAACAAGATTAAAAAATAAACGGTGACCTTTTAACTGTGTGTGTGTGTGTGTGTGTGTGTGTGTGTGTGTGTGTGTGTGTGTGTGTGTGTGTGTGTG
>NC_137050.1:6958670-6983670 GCF_032717465.1 Coenobita brevimanus
AATGTTCAGTCTCTCCTTCCGACCATCCATCCTTTCTATCCTTCCAACCATCCATCCTTTCTATCCTTCCAACCATCCATCCTTTCTATCCTTCCAACCATCCATCCTTTCTATCCTTCCGACCATCCATCCTTTCTATCCTTGCAGCCATTCATCCTTCCAGCATTCAACCATCTATCTATGTACACAATATCTTCATACTGTTCATCCATCCACCCCTCCCTCCACCAACCAACCAACAATCCACCCATCCCTCCCTTCCTCCACCCAACCATTTCTCCCTTCCTCCCTCCCTCCACTCAACCAACCAACCAACCATCCTTCCATCCCTCCCACCACCCAACCAACCATCCCTCCCACCACCCAACCAACCATCCCTCCCTCCACCCAACCAAGCATTTAACCACCCAACCAAGCATTTAACCACCCAACCATCCAACCGGCCTGCGCACAACTCTGGAATTTGGCGTAACAATTAAATTTCGCGCCCATAATACGACTGGCATGACTTTTTTTTTGCGGGGAACTAATTTGGCGTTAGGCCCGCGTGGGTATTTGGACGTGTGGTGGGTCCGCTAAATATTTCTGGGGGTGGGGAGGAGGTGGGGAGGAAAGGGAGAGGAAGGATGAAGAATGAGGAGACAGGGAAATGTGATGAGATGGGAGAAGGGATGGGGGATGATGATGATGATGATGATGATGATGATGATGATGATGATGATGTCAGTGTTTATAGTGGAAGTGGCTATTGTTGTTGGGCTGAGAAGGATTGTCTGTGTGTCTGTCATCCATGTACGGGTATACATTCATGTGTGTATGCAAATAATACACACACACACACACCTATCCACCCCACACCCCAAACGTACCCATCTCTCCCACACACACACACCTATCTAATCCCATCCCCCACGTACCCCCCTCTCCTCACACACCTAGCCACCCACCCAGCCACACACACCCATCTACACACACACACACACACACACACACACACACACACACACACACACACACACACACACAAAAACAAGAAAAAAAAACGACGATAAAAATAACCAGGTAAATAACAATCTAATACATCAGGGAAAGGGTTAATGAAAAATAATGTCCAGGTAAGAAGGCGCTCATATCACACCTGTCGCGTCTACCTGGCCAACGTTTGGTGGGATAATAATTAGCCTCACCTGTCCTAATTACCTACCCCCACACACCTTCCATATTGATTATTATTATTATTATTATTATCATCATCACCACCACCACCACCACCACCACCACAACAACATCATCATCATCACCATCACCACCACTACTACCACCACCACCACCACCATCATATCATCATCATCATCACCATCCAGTCCACTTTTCCCATCTAAGAATACAATGAAAAAAACAAAACAAAACCAATGCAACAAAAATCCAGATTCATCCTCCACTGATTTTCGTTGTCAGTCGAGAGAGAGAGAGAGAGAGAGAGACTATTAACACTCCCAGGCTCCTATGACTCCCTCTCAGCTGAATAAAATCGCCTGGTGTAAGCATGGAGTGGAGGATAAGAGGGTTTTTCTCGACTATGAGAGGGGTTAGGAGTTCCCCCACGCTATCTATCTCAGTCTATCTACCTATTTACCCATCTATCTAACCATCTAATCCATCTATCTGCCTATCTATCTAGTATCTATCTATCTATATCTACTCTGTTTATCGATCTGTCAGGAAAATGGCGCTCGATATGTTACTAGGGTTGTTTGTGTGTGCGTGATATTCGTAGCCTTTGAAGGGACATACTACCAGCCTCAAAAACTGACTGACTCCTTGCCAACCCCACCTACCACCAAAACAGCAGTGTGGGCAGCATTTAGGCTTGCATTCTCGTCCATAACACCTTTTCCTTACCGATTTATTTTTGGATACGGTTGGCTAATTCTATACGTTACTTAATCAGAGTACAGTAATATTGGAATGACTTCGAGTAACACACAGGAGGACGGCAGGGTGTCATAGGTAAACTAAATCGCCTAGGAAAGGGTGTTAGGGAGCTTCGTTAACCGACAAAAATAAAGGTCTTAGACACGGAAAAACAGGAAAAAAAATCACATGAAAATTATTAACACGCGATTTATAAAAAAATATTAATAAGACAGAAAATGAATGAAGATCAGTGAAAGGCAACGTGAAAAATAAACCAAGATAAATAAAGCACTGTAAAATAACCAATAAATAAAAAAATAATTAGAAAATGCCATAGAGGATTGGAACCTAAACTGATAAGGGTTTGGGCACAGTAAAGGAGTTTGATCCCATCGTCGGCATCGTCTCAAAGGGTCCGAACTAGGCAATTATGAGCCAAGCGATATCTGGGGGCGTCTTTAATAAGCATCTCTCTCTCTCTCTCTCTCTCTCTCTCTCTCTCTCTCTTTTATTGCATTTCTCTTATCCTCCTCCTTCCTTCTCCTACCATTTCCCTCTCTTATTCCCTCCCTCCTTCTTATCAAATTCCTCTCACTTCTTCATTTCTCCCTTCCTTTCTCCCTCTGCCTCTCTTACCCTCACCCTCTCCCTCCTTTTCGTACTCCTTGCCTGTCTTCAACTTCCTTCCTCCCTCTCTTCAGTTTTTTTCTCCTTTCTTCCCTTACCCCTCACTTTCCTCTCCTTCCCCCATTCTCTGCCACACACACCCCTCCACAACCATCCCCCCTCTCTCCTCCCTTTTTCCTTTCCTCTCTCTCCCCTCCTTCCGCCCCCTCTCCCCTCCCTTCTTCATTTCCTCCCTCCCCTCCTTCACGCTCTCCTGATCTTTCCATAGTGTCACCGTCTCTTCTTCCAATCTTCATCATTCCTCCATCCTTCGTTTCCACTTTATACTTTTTTCTCAATCACTCTTCCTATCCTCCCCCCCTTCTCTCTCTCTCTCTCTCTCTGTCTCTCTCTCTCTCTCTCCACCTACCCCTACACCGTGACCTCCCCTGGCCTAGACGGTCTGATTGGCGGGCTGGAGTGTTTACGTCCTAGGTACTGACCCGGGAGAGGGATTGGATGGGGGTGCTGGGTCCTGAAGCCGTATCCATAAACCTTCCTAAGCTTAAGTCGAGCCTAAGGCGTATTCATAAACTCTCCTAAACCTAAGCTGTATGTACTGTATGAGGCTAATTGTTTATGCATTTATTTACACTCAGGCATCACAACCAAATCAAGGTTTATAATTATCAAGAAAAATCCTTAAAAATCAGGTATGGAACGTGTCAAAAAACGAGGTATGGTATTTTTTTTTTTTTTGGTATTTTTTTGGGTTTAATTTTTTTTTTGTGTGTGTGAGTGATACTATTGGATGGGCACTTTCATGAGTTTCAAAAAGGGGTACATCATGCATGTCTAAATGTTCTAACTGCGTGTGTGTGTGTGTGTGTGTGTGTGTGTGTGTGTGTGTGTGTGTGTGTGTGTGTGTGTGTGGAGAGAGAGAGAGAGAGAGAGAGAGAGAGAGAGAGAGAGAGAGAGAGAGAATCTGGTGGTCCTCAAGCAAGAAAACTTTAAAAAACATATGGGCAAGAATTCCACACCTCCAAATATCAGCTGAAGGATAGTGTTCTCGCTCGTTTCGCTCGCTCAGAAAAAAATCATCAAATACGATACAAATAAATCTCTCGTTATAAATTGGCTGGTTTTGAAGAATCATTTATCGTCAAAGTTAATTAGGTTTCTTTATTAATTAGGGCCATTTAAGTCTTTCAGCCCGAGGACGTAATTAATTCTCTCTCCCTCCACAAGACTTTTTTAGGAAAGGCGTCTCGTACTGAAGGGGTTAATGAAAGCTGGCTCTAACCCCCCCCCCGTTAAAAAAAAAGAAAAAAGCTTCCCATAATCTGAATAAAATCGTCTGAAAGTAGCATGATATTAAACTAACAAAACGCGTCATCGGGGTGAAAGGGTTTGTCAAATTCTTATAATAAATGGTTTTTCTGTAACAATTTATATACATTTATTTTTTGATCGTTTTTATTTTTCCATTTTCTTTATCATCAACCCCTTCAACCCGGTGACCTATTTCGTGTTTTGTGTGTGTGTGTGTGTGTGTGTGTGTGTGTGTGTGTGTGTGTGTGTGTGTGTCTTGATGCCACCAGACGATTTTCCTCAGCTGAGTGGAGAGGATTTTCATACAGCCCTCCTCAACCTCTTCACTACCAGGACTATACAGTAGATCGTCTGGGGCTGGAGAGATTAAACAGCACGTCCTCGGCTTGAAGGGGTTATTATTCACTTCAGTATGTATGAATGTATGAGTGAAGCAAGAGGGATACATAGACAAACTTACACGCAACTTAAGATTGAGAAAGTTTGTGAATACGGTGCTTGATGTGGAGGGTGGGGGGGTGTGTGGATGGAGGAGGAGGAAGAAAGGTGAGGATGAGGGAAGAGGAGTAAGAGAGGAGGAGGGAAGAGGAAGAAGAGAGGAGGAGGAGGGAAAAGGAGGAAGAGAGAGGAGGAGGAGGGAAGAGGAAGAAGAGAGGAGGAGGAGGGAAGAGGAGGAAGAGAGATGAGGAGGAGGGAAGAGGAGGAAGAGAGATGAGGAGGAGGAAGAGAGATGAGGAGGAGGGAAGAGGAGGACGAGAGATGAGGAGGAGGGAAGAGAGAGGACGAGATGGACAACTAAACAAAGAAGGATGGGAATGAAAGGAGGAACAGAGAAGGAAAAGGAATGAGGAAGCACAAGAGGAAGAGAAAAAAGGGAAGAGGGATAAATAAAGGAGGAAGATATGAGGAGGAAGATAAAGAGGAGGAAGATAAAGAGGAGGAAGATAAAGAGGAGGAAGACAAAGAGGAGGAAGATAAAGAGGAGAAAGATAAAGAGGAGGAAGATAAAGAGGAGGAAAACAGAGAGGAAGAAGATAAAGAGGAGGAGGAAGATAAAGAGGAGGAAGATAAAGAGGACAGAGATAATAACAATACCAATCCTTCAGATCAACAAACCACAACACAAAGACAAAAATAAACAACACTACACAATCAAAATACACCAAATCAAAACAAATAAAACAACGTAGGTAAACAAGAGTAAACAACAACCATTCAAAACAATGCCACAATCCCACAAATCACGCAAACAATACCAAGAAAAAACATCCTTAAAAAAACAAGGTCAAACGTCAAGTAAACAATAAACAACAATAAACAAACACAACAACAATAACACACCATCGGGCCCGCAACGCATGCCGAGCCGAAATCGACATGTAGCACCGACTTTGCATGCGCTAAAAATAAAGCAAGCAGACATCTCGCCATTACGACCACTGGACCGAAATCACCAGATGAGAGAGAGAGAGAGAGAGAGAGAGAGAGAGAGAGAGAGAATGAAAACCACACACACACACACACGCAAAACAATATGCTCAACTATATGTGTCGGGATATAGCTGTGTGTGTGTGTGTAATTTCCCGCAGAATATGAGGGCTTATGTCTGCAGTGGAATTGCAGCGATGGACGTATTATGGACACACACACACACACACACACACACACACACACACACACACACACACACACACACACACACACACACAGGGATTTTATTAGAAGTTTATATGTGTACGTTTTTCCAGGTAATTTCTGTGTTGATTAATGAGACCCCTCTGTGTGTTACGGGATTCACCTTTTTGGAAAACACGAATTTCTGTATATATTAATTTGGGAAGCAGAGGGAGAAATATATGGGAGGTTAAATTAAACTCTATCTATCTATCGAGGTGTCTGTCTACCTTGCCCTCTATTAAAGTGTTTGTTTATTTCTGTCCGTCCGTCTATTTATCGATCTGCACATCCATCCATCCATCTATCCATCTATCTATCCTTCCAGCTACCTATCTATCCATCTATATATCCATCCATCTATCTATCTATCCATCAAAACTCAGGATGCTACTGATATGAGGCGGTATCTATAACCTTTAATATTTACCCGTACACAGACGCCTACATATCAACTCAAAAATCACAGGGAAAGCAATAAACGAGATACTGTTTTAAAATGAAAATCCCTCTATATATACAAACACCGTCTCTTGAAACTGATAATTTTTTGAAACCCTTATATTTTATGTATATACTAAAATTTATATCACTGCCCACACGGATGATTATAGTTGTTTATATATACTAATTTCTTTATGCCCTATATCACAATGTAAATCGCTATGTATGTGCCAGGTCGCGGGTTTGCGGTGTGGGATTATGCAGTATTATAATTTTCGCGTTATTTTCGAGCTGCATATAATTTCACAAGGCGCTAAATGTTATATCCGTGAATATATTACGCGTCTGTGACATATAGTGAGGGGGGTATGATGCTGGAATTTCGTGAGTGTGGAAAATTATGTGATTCTATGTTTTGGAGTTTGTGGGTCTTTTGTAATAGCTTCAGCCCGAGGACTCTCTCTGTCTCTGTCTCTGTCTGTCTGTCTGTCTGTCTGTCTGTCTCTCTCTCTCTCATAAAAACTGTCCCCAATATGATAATGATGATGACGATGACGATGATAATGGCGATAAATGATGATGATGATGATGATGATGATGACAGACGAAAATGGCGATAGTCCGTTTATTTTCATCTGGCGGAACTGGCCCACTTCCATGGCTTCAATATTAATGCTGTAGTTTTGTGAAATTCGAAGAGGCTTAGTAACGAGGCAGGAATGAGTCTCCTTGGTTACTAGTCAAATCGACCCTCCAATCTGACCACACTGCCTACGACCAAACTGAAAGGATTAGGGATCGTCGTCAGGTTAGAGTGAAAAAGAATGACAGCACAGAGATAGAGTGAGAGGAACAGAATGAAAGCCTCGATATAAAGTGAGAGGTAGAGAATCACAGCCAAAATATTGAGTGAGAGGAACAGAATGATAGCCTTGACACAGAGTGAGAGGAACAGAATGACAGCCAAGATACAGAGTGAGAGGAACAGAATGACAGCCCTGATAGTGAGAGGAAGAGTGACAGAGACAGCCAGACAGAGGGCCAAGTCTGTCTAACTGCTGACTCGGAACAACCAATAACTCGCGAGTGGAAAAAGTTGGGAGCGGACTTTACCCTGCAAGTTGATGATGATGATGATGATGATGATGATGATGATGATGATGATGATGATGACGATGATGATGATGACCATGGTGACAATGACGATGATGATGATGATGATGATGATGATGATGATGATGAGGAGGAGGAGGAGGAGAAGGAGGAAGATGGTAGTGACAGTGAAGACGATGATGATGATGACGATGATAATTATGATAATGATAACGCATACAATAACACGGAAATATAATACAGAGGTGGTGGTGGTAGAGGTAAATTGTTATACACGCTGTTAAAGAGGAGAGGAGAGGAGAGGAGAGGAGAGAGAAAGGAGAGGAGCAGAAATTAAGGAAAAGCAGGAAATAAACGAGAAAAGAAAATGTACAACTGATGATACAAAACTTGCCCTCTTTATTATTTATTTATTTAATGCGGCCAAGATGGTTGGCATTATTATTATTATTATTATAATTATTGTTGTTATTATTAATATTCGCGTGGCAGTCTCGGATAAATAAGTTATTCATTATTAACTTCTGGTGTCGGTAAATTATAAATTCGCATCGAAATCGAAAGAAAAAACCAAACTCATACAAAAATTTAATAATAATATGTTAGCGCTGCGCGCGCGCGCGCCCGTGTGTGTGTGTGTGTGTGTGTGTGTGTGTGTGTGTGTGTGTGACAGAGAGAGAGAAAGAGAGAGAGAGAGAGAGATGCAAGGGGAAAGGAGTATAAACTTAAATTGCATTCCTATTTCTCAATCTAGCTAGGGTTGGAAGAGGGAGGGAGGGAGGGAAGGAGGGAGAGAGGGAGGAAAGATTGATGGAGGGAGGGAAGGGAGGCAGAAAGTACAACATGGACGGGAGGGCGAGAGGACAGGGAGGGAGGAAGGGAGAGAGAGTGATGGAGGGAAGGTGAGAGGGACAGGAGGGAAGGAAGGGCGCTAGTGAAAAGCACCTCTGATACCACGAAGAACGAGAAGGAAGGAGAATGGTGAAGGAAAGAAGGAAGGAAGGAGGATGAGTTTCTTGTAATGCAGGAAGGAAAAAAAGAAGTGTGGGAAGAGAAAGTGTGTTAAGATTGAACTCAGGCGAACCCGGAGACAGTCAGGTAAGGAGAGCGACAGGTGTGAGGAGGAGGAGAAGGGGACAGTGCCAGGAAGGACGGGAGGGGGACGAAAGGATGGGAACGGAGAGGAAAAGGGGAAGGAGAGGAAAGGAAATCATGAAGAAGAAGAAGAAAAGAATGGAGGGAAGAATAATGGAGGGATAGAAGGGAAGAGGAGGAGAAGATGAGTGTAGGGGACCAGCTTGCAATGGGAGGGTGTAGCAAGAGACAGTGTTGCATAAAACTGACCCAGGTGTGGCTGACGCTGACCCAGAGGACAGGACAAGTATGGAGACAGACAGGAGAGGAGTGGGACAGGTGTGTGGAGGAGGAAGAATTGGAGAGAGGGACGGGGAGGGAGAAACGAGGAGGGGAGGAGGGAAAATGGAAGAGGGACGTGTGTAAAGAGAAGGCGGAGGAGGAGGAGGAATAAGTCTTCAGTACCAAATAAAATTGTCTGTGGGTAAAAAGAACAAAGTGAAAAAAAAAATCTGATCGTGGAGGAGGGACTAAATTGAGGTCAGGAGGTTGTGAGGGAGTCTATATATCAATGTCAGCGAGGGGAGGACGGTAAGTGAGGGAGATTCTGTGCCCCTTGTGAATATTGGCTGTAATTCCCGGGCTGCAAGGATGAATAGATGGAGCCTGACGCACTCCCTCCGTACTCAGCTGACAGTTCTCGTACTTCTCAGCAGGAGAGGGAGACCGAGGATGAGATGCAGGGACGAGAGGAGAGGTATATAAGAGAAGGGGAGTGAGTTGGAGAGACGGCAGCATAAGAGCGGAGGACAGGGTGACATGAAGGCGATTTGTCTATGGCCACCCCTTCCGAGATTAAGGCACTGGCTGTAGATAAAATGATTGATCATACCCATCCTACGCGGACATGAATATCGATCCACCTCCATAAATTAAATAATAAAACAGTGAACGATAAACTTTGACACCCAGTGATGCGATATTCAGAACACATCATATTTTTCAGAATACTGTGGATGTTTTACCCCCGTCAGACAAAAACATGAGGGGTTATTCCTGACCCTGAATGTACAATCGAGAGCAGAAGTTCGTCCCTATCAGCGTATTGGCCACGAGATAAGCAGAGAATTTACAAGATTATTTTGATGTTCGGCAGGTGGTTGGATTATAATGTTCTTGAGAATTGTGCGGCAACTGGGGTGAGAATATTCCTGGGTTGGCACTCAGATGAACAGCATTATTTCCACTGATGCTGACACCTTGTTGTAATTAAGTAGCGCGTTCTCAGTAACAAAGAGGAATTTTTATGACGACACTTGAGTACAGTGCTAATTACACACTAAATAAAAAGGAGAGATACATTTGGAAGGTAAGAGAAAATGGAGGTAGTGAATGGAAGAAATGAGAATAATAATGAAAGAACTAGGAAAGGAATGTAAGTGGACATAATTACACTGGAGAGAGAGAGAGAGAGAGAGACAGAGAGAGAGAGAGAGAGAGAATGGGGTAGATATGAGGGATGATGATGGATGAGTGAAGGGAAAGGATAACGCATGATTACAAGAAAAAAGACGAGGTACGGTCAGCAAAAAACAAACAAACAAACAAACAAAAAACCATCTCTCTCTCTCTCTCTCTCTCTCTCTCTCTAACACACACACACACACACACACACACACACACACACACACACACACACACACACAGTACCTTGGGCCAGATACGGTTAGCAAAACAAAATCCCATGGCAGTAGGAACAAAAAATACAAAGAAAATACAAAAATACATAACACAGGGCGAGGCGACTTGTGTGTAAGGTGTAAGATTAAAGTACACAGACGTTCCTAAACCCCTTTCAAGGCACATCCCACTCTTGTTAAAAAAATGAATAAATCGTCAAGCAGTACCATGAATATATTACCAAAGGCTATGGTTAGGTAAGGCTACGGTGCGCGTTTCTTAGGTCTGTCTTCTTGTTTTCCTAGTTTAAGACGATTTTCTTGAGATGTGGAGAAGGAATAGGGTCGTGAGAGGGGTTTACTGAGACTTAGGCAGAGGGTCCATTGCGACAAGATGTGTAGTCAAATACGTAAGAGAAAGTCAAGAATTTTACCTGTTACCTGTCTCTCTTTCACACCCAATATTTTAACTATGACTATTTCTAACTCTCGCTACAAATAGTTTCCCTAAATCGTCTTGAGGCTGCGGGAATTAAACAGACGCCGGACTGGAGGGGTTTGGTCCCTTCCCTACGAGAGGTCTCCCGTGAAGCTGAATAAAATCGTCTAAGGAGAGCAAGAATGAAGTTAAATATAGGGCAGAGGGTGATGTGGTCTGTCTGAAGGGCTAACTATGGTACTCACGCTGAATTCGTTTACTAAGAGTCTGCCCGAAGCTGAGCAAAATCGTCTGGTAGTAGTAGGGATAGAATCAACTGGAGAGAGAGAGAGAGAGAGAGAGAGAGAGAGAGAGAGAGAGAGAGAGAGAGAGAGAGAGAGAGAGAGAGAGAATGGAGATAATGAGGGAGGATATTAATCTGACAATGTCCCATCCTCATTGCCATCTATCTCACTCTCCAATTTCTATTTCATTGGTATTCTCTCTCTCTCTCTCTCTCTCTCCGATTCACCCTTTTTCTTCTTTCTCTGACTCAACACATTTCTCTTTAGTAACCTCTCTCTCTCTCTCTCTCTCTCTCTCTCTCTCTCTCCGATTCACCCTTTTTCTTCTTTCTCTGACTCAACACATTTCTCTTTTGTAACCTCTCTCTCTCTCTCTCTCACTCTCTCTCGACACGGGAAAGAGGCGGGACAAACCCCCACAAAGGGCTAACTCCCTCTATTTATGACGTCAGTAATTTGCTTTCTCTCTCCTCTTCCTCCTTCCCCTGATATTTCCCCTTCTCATTTTTCTCTCTCTCATTCCCTTCCCATTTCTTCTCTCTCTCTCTCTCTCTCTCTCTCTCTCTCATTTGCTTCCACTCTCCTTCTCCCTATGTTTTCTCTTCCCTCCATTATTTTCTCTTTCTCTTAACCCTTCTCCTTTTCCGTTTTCTATCTATTTACTACTACAGTGTGAGCAACTTTTCCTCGTCTTCTTTTTTCATCTTTTTTCTTCTTATTCATCTTCTTTTTCTTCTTCATCATCTTTTTCTTACTCTTCCTCTTTCTTCTAAACACTCTTCAACTTCATAACATTCGCTTATTTCGTCACCACTAGCTTAAAAAATAAATAGCACAGTTATTCCTTGCCCCAATATCCCGTTTTCCATTTTTTTAACAAGGCCTTTTAGGGGGGACTTACGGAAAAACCAGAAACTACATAAACACAAACTCTGCACTCCCATATTCTTGCATGTCCTTTATCCTGCGGTTCCTTGAGAATGTGGGTAATCTTCAATCTTTCTTCCATCACGCACATTTCATCGGATCCACGTTCCCCCGGTGACTATCGCGCTCGCCTATCGACCCGCGGACACAAACTCCTTTCATTTAGTGGTGCGTTTTGTTGGCTTATTCCTGCTGCCTCCAGACGATTTTATTCAGCTGCGTCTAATTTCTCCATTTCCATAAGTTTCCCCTAAACCGAAAAAAATCGTTAAGTATTAGAAAAAAAAAAATAATAAGCCTACACGTTACCGGAATAAAGAGGCCTACATAGTCTGATCACACACACACACACACACACACACACACACACACACACACACACACACACACACACACATACACACACACACACAAGGCAAAGGAATACTCGGAGCTTCTCATGTAAGCTACTATTGTCACTAAAGACACCCTTTTTGAATCGTACTTCCCCAGCGTGAGAGGAGAAATTCTGACTACCACTCTCCCTCCGTCGCTGCAACAGGCCTCGTAGATAAAAAAAAAAATAATATATTCTCTTCTCGCTATCTTATTTCCATATCAACTTTATTCTTTTCCTTCCTTCTTATCATCGCCTCAGTAACATTAGAGTGAATAATATAGTCTCCGGTTGAAAGGGCTAAGGGAGGTATGCGCCCTACTGAGTGCCCCCCTCTAGGTGTTCTATGGATTAATTACCTCTTTGGGAAGTTACGTGAGAGGAAACAAGACAGTGAAACATGGCGCGGGAAGTCCCTAGATTTTTACTGCCCTGTTCGGAATCCCATTACGTGAAGGGATGGGGCCCCCCTCTCTCTCTCTCTCTCTCTCTCTCTCTCTCTCTCTCTCTCTCTCTCTCTCTCTCTCAACATGAAGGGGAGAGAGAGAGAGAGAGAGAGAGAGAGAGAGAGAGAGAGAGAGAGAGAGAGAGAGAGAGTCTGCCTTGGCCTTGCTGAGTCATCCCTGCAAGAAGGATAATTTGGCCAAGTCTCTGTGCCCCTTGTAATCTGTCTGAGAGAGAGAGAGAGAGAGAGAGAGAGAGAGAGAGAGAGTGTGTGTGTGTGTGTGTGTGTGTGTGTGTGTGTGTGTGTGTGTGTGTGTGTGTGTGTGTTTGACTCAGTAACCCCTCTCAGTTATAATCTTCTTCATCATCCTTCTCCTTCATTCCTCCACTTCTTCTCTCACTCACGTCATCCTTCCATCTTTTTTCTCCCCATCATTCTTTTATCTCCCAAACACCTTCCTTCAATTCAGCGTTTTTTCTTTTTCCTTTTTCATTTTCATACCGGTGGGTGCGGTGGGCGGGGGAGAGCCTTCTTATTTTCTCTCTTCTCACTCACATCGTTCCAGCCATTAGTGTTTACTTTTACCTAAGGATATATATTTATTTTCTTATATATTTACCGTCTATGTATCTTTCATTTCTTGTATTTCTCGTCTTCTGTTCACTTTCTCCCTTCTTCCTTCTTCTTCCTTCCCCTCTGTCCTCCTCACTTCCTTCCTCCTCTCTCTCCTCTCCTCTCTTTCTTTTCCTCCTCCCCTCCCCTCTCTTCCTCCTTCCTTTCAATTCTATATCTCTCTCTCCCTCGTTCCTTTTCTCGCTCACTCTCTTTCATTTCTCCACCTCTTGTCCCTCCTTCCCTTCCTCCCTCCTTTCTTCCATTCACTTCTCTCCCTCCCTCCCTCCCTCCCGCCTCCCACTTCCTCCATCCTCCTTTCATATTTCTTCCTGTTCTTCCTCCCACTCCTTCCTTTCAATTCTTTCCTTCTCTCCTCCTTCCCTCCCTCCCTCCTCTCTCAGATGAAGAAATTTATTACTTTTTACTCTCTCTCTCTCTCTCTCTCTCTCTCTCTCTCTCTCTCTCTCTCTCTCTCTCACTCACTTTCTCTCTCTCTCTCTGGTTAACGACGAGAGTGATTGGTATTTATGGCTGGCTGTCAAGGTACCCTATGGTGAGAGGGGGAGAGAGAGAGAGAGAGAGAGAGAGAGAGAGAGAGAGAGAGAGAGAGGTAAAGGAAAACTCTCTCTCTCTCTCTCTCTTTCTCTCTCTCTTGTGTCACGCTTTATAATGTCCTAAACTGAATCGTGCCAGGCTTGTTATACAGAGGCTTGGTCATGCTTTTCTTTATCATCATCACCATTATCACCACACCACCACCACCACCACCACCACCACCACCATCATCAATCATCATCATCATCATTAACTCCCCTTCAGTCTCTCAGCTCTCTTTTATAAGTATCTACATCAAAGGAGTCTCAACCCCTCCACAACTCAACCCCGCTGAGTTACGGTTTACCCCGGTCGCATCACTTCATAAGCCTTACAGATCATTAACAGCGGGCCAATTTCCGCATAAACTACTTCATTCCAATTTGCTCCGTTCCATACACGACTCTCACCCTCCTGGATTCTCATATCCTTATTATTCAGTCTCTCTCAAACTATCCTTCCACCTTCTCCTTCGCCTTCCCCTTCTCAGCTGTGTGTGTGTGTGTGTGTGTGTGTGTGTGTGTGTGTGTGTGTGTGTGTGTGTGTGTGTGTGTGTGTGTGTGTGTGTGTGTGTGTGTGTGTGTGTGTGTGTGTGTGTGTGTGTGATTATAAGTCTATTAAGTTCAATATAATCAAACATCATAAAATGAAAGCATCTCTATTCAGACATTCCTTCCTTTAATTTCCAACGCAAGAAACAAGCTTCGTACACTCTCAGCCTTTGTTTCTTTCTTTCCCCCATAAAATAAAACCACCACCGTAACCGCCAGCTCCCCAATGCCTCACTAATCACCTCTTCTTCTCTATTTCCCACAGGTGTGCTGAAAACCGCGCCTCGCTGCACACCTGTTCGTCGTCGTCATCATCAACAACAACAACAAAAAGAACAGCAGTATCATCCGGTGCAACAACAACAATCAAAACAAACAAAAATAATAATAACAGCAGCGTCGTCATTAATAACAAAAACAATATATCAACAGGAGCAATTACAGCAACAATAACAGCAAAAGCAACAGCAACAGCACCGTCATCATCAAGAGTAATAACAGCCGCCACAAAACAGCAACAACAAAAATATACATCAACAACCATACCAGAACCAAGAACACCGACAAAAGCAAAAACAACAACAACAACAACAACAACAACAACGGCAGGAAAGCACATGAACAACAACAAAAACAAAACAAACAGGAGACAAATGAATGAAAAAATAAAGGAAAAATAAAAACAAAAAATCACCCACAAGATCAAAAGCACAAAGAAAAAAAAAAAAACTAAAACAAGGACAAAGAAAAACAAAGAATTTAAACAAGAGCAAAAAAACACACACAGAATTAATGTCAACCTGAAAAAAACATGAAAAACATAGAAAAACACTCACAACAACCATCTCGGCATTCTGTTCCAATTCTCATAACTTGTGATTGAAAAGGAAAAAAAAAAAACATCCAATCTCGCCTGCCTGGACCTGAAAGAAAATAGAGAAAGCACAAAAATTTCAGGCGCCCAGATTAGAGAGAAAAAGAGAGAGAAAGAGAGAGTGAGAGAGAGCCGGGACTTTCTTAGTGGCGAACTGTCCCGGTCTTGGAGGGAGAGAAATATTGCCGAAGTGGTGTTGGCGGGAGGGAGGGAAGAGGGAGGAAAGTTGGAGGAAGGAGGGAGGAAAGCTACGAAGGGAGAAGACACAGAGAGTCATAAAGATAATAACGCTGAAAATAATGGAAAATTTATGACAGGGAAGACAAGTGATATATTTATGATTGCACTGAAATAAAAAATAATAATAATAAAACAGAGAACATATTAATGGAACTTAATAAAGGGGAGAGACAGACAGTGGTAAATAAAGTGATAAGAGAAGCACTAGTGTGATTTAAGGAAAGAAAGAAAGAAAGAGAGAGAGAGAGATAGGAAGAAAGGAAGGAAGAATAATAAAAAGAGTTAAATTTAAGAAACGAAGGAAGTATGTGAAAAAAAGATAAGGGAATTCGTGACACTTAAAAATACAGAAAGACATAAATACAGGTCGAGGAAAATATTGGACAAACTTAAGGGAAAAAAAAAAAAACTGAGGAAAATTGTGAGAAGTTTGAGGTGACCTGCAGGGAAAAAAGGACGAGGAAAAAGACGATAGAAGAGAAAAATAGTTGAGTGAATATTAAAGAGAGAGACGGTGGAAATAAGAAGGTAAGTAAAGAAAGAGAAGAGAGGAAAACAGGACACAGGGAAAAGAGGACACGGAAACGAACGAAAAGAGAGAGAGGGAAAAAATATATGAGAGAGTAAGACGAGAAAGGACGTGAAAAGAAGACAACAATAAACGAAGGAAAGAAAGACAAGAGGAAAGAGGACGAGAATAGAAAGAGGGAAAGACTGGAAAGGAAAAAAGGAGGAGGAAGAAAGACATAAACTTTGGAAAGAAAAGAATAAGAAGAAAGAACAGCAGAAGAAAAAATAAAGGAATAACAAAGTAAGATAAATAAATAAAAAATCAGTGTCAAAATGGCGGCATCAGTCCCTTAGAAGACCCAGAATAAAAAACAATAAATAAAAACAAAAAATAAAACAAGAATTCGGACAGGTGGCATGGAGTCAGCGAACCGAACTTGCCCAGTGAAAGGAGGAGGGAGGCGAGGAGTGAAGGAGTGAAGGAAGGAAGGAAGGAAGGAAGGAAAGAAACGGAAGGAAAAAGGAAAAATTGAAATATAGGAAAGTAAAGGAAAATAAAGAAGGAAAAGGGTATCAGTGTAAAGGAAAAGGGAAGGAGGGAAGGAAAAAGTGAAGGAAAAGAAAACCAAAGAAAGAAAATGAAAGCGAGTGAAAACAATGAAACCATGAAGGAAAATAAAAACCAAACTCCGTCGAGAATGTAGGGAAGGAACCACAACCTACCCCAACCTCGGCCAAGTTTGCCTATAAACACCACTACCACCTGGACACAAAATGGCGTCCCTGTCCACCCCCACCACCACCACACCTACCACCACCATGACCATCCCTACCACCACCACCACCACCACCACAAACCACACGGATCTGCTTGACCCCTGGGGCAATTGCACGCTACTAGGTCACGTGGACTGGACGGACGGGAGACTAGCCACACTGATCATCCTAGTCATCATCAACGCCCTGGTCCTCGCCGGGAACTGCCTGGTGATCGTGGCCGTCTTCTCCTCACACAAGCTACGGACGGTCACCAATCTGTTCATCGTGTCCTTGGCCGTGTCTGACCTGCTCCTGGGCGTGGCCGTGCTCCCGTTCAGTATGGCCAACACGGTGTTCGAGTCCTGGGTGTTCGCCGTCACCTGGTGCTCAATATGGCAGGCGATCGACGTGTGGATGTCAACAGCCTCCATCCTCAACCTCGTGGTCATCAGTTTAGACAGGTAAGTTAATGAATCACACAGGTAAGTTAATGAATCACACAGGTAAGCTAATCAATCATACAGGTAAGTTAATTAATCACACAGGTAAGTTAATTAATCACACAGGTAAGTTAATTAATCACACAGGTAAGTTAATTAATCACACAGGTATATTAATTAGTCACACAGGTAAGTTAATTAGTCAACCTTTTTTCCTTTACTTATTATACACCTTGATATTTTCTTTTTCCCACTGTACACACCTTGCTTTTTCCACTTCTACCAACACACATGTCTATCAGTCTTCTCTTTCATCTACTTGTCCCTCTACCTCCACTGTAGACGTCAAATTGGAGGTCTTGAGTCTCACAGGTAAATTATATAGCCCTAATCTCGCCTTAATGAGCCACGAGTTGTCGACAGGCGCTGATCTAAACTCCCTTCACGTTCTCTTCCACCAAAACTTAACTCTCCACCAGCAACCTTCCTTCTAGTCCATCCACCTCTAATAAAAAATAAATAAATAGATAGGTAGACAGATGGATAAATACAATAGATAAACAGATAAATAGATAGATAAATAAAGCTGATTTGTATGCATGCCCCTCTCTATCATATCTTTACCTTCCCATATACATCCTATTGTTTACATTTAAATCACTTATTTCATCCTTTCCTTTATACTAACACTTTTACTTAGCATTTTCTTGCTCATCAACATGCCCCTCACTCCATCTCAACTACACATCCTTCCCCCCATCTCAACTACACATCCTTCCATCTAAACTACACATCCTTCCTTCTATCTCAATTACACATACTTCCTTCCATCTCAACTGCACATCCTTCCTTCCATCTCAACTACACATCCTTCCTTCCATCTCAACTACAGACGTAAACTGCCTCTATTTTCAACCTCACAGTCTTCAATCTGCATAATTAGCGGGGTCTGGATACGGGGATTATTACTGATTCACCCACTCTTATTCCTAATTATTTCTTAATGAGAGGAAGATTACCATTAGGAAGGAAGAAACGAGATGCTGTTGTCTTTTAACCTCGCCATCGTCTGTCTCAAGAAGTTAGGTTTACTGAGGGAAGACAGGAGAAGGAGGAAGAAGGAGAAAGCAAGAGGAACAAGAAGTAGAATAAGGAGAAGAAGGAGGAGGAAGAAGGAAAAAAAAAACAAGAGGAACAAGAAGTAGAATAAAGAGGAGATGGAGGACGAAAACGAGGATGGAGATAAATGAGAGGAGTTACTACGGTGAATCTACCAGCGTCTACAAGGATCAGGTGTCTGTAGGAGGGAGAGAGGGAGGAAAGGAGAGAAAGGGAAGGAGGTGGAGAGGAAAAGGAGAGGAAGGGAAAGAGATCGGGAGAAGACGGAGAGATGGAGGAGGGGGAAGGGAGGAAAAACGCTAAGGAGAGCGTGAGGGAAGGAGGGTAAAGAAAGATGGTAGACGAAAGGGAAGGAAGAGGGGAAAGAGAGAGGGAAGGAGCATGGGGTGGGTGAGAAGAGAGAGAGATGGAGTGGAGGAAGGAAAAACGAAAAGAGCGAGATAGGGAGAGAGAGATGGAAGGAAAGAAGGAAGAATGGGGGTGGGGAGAGGCAGGGAGGAGTGGAGGGGAGAAGGGTGAGAGGGGGGAGATAGGAGGGAAGTGGGGGGGAGGGTGTGGAAGGAAAGAAAGCGACATATAGATAGCTTGTCAGTATATAGAGCCAGGCCAGTGTGTCTAGACGGGTGCGGGCTTATAGAGGGAGGAGGAGGAGGAGGAGGAGGAGGAGGAGGAGGAGGAGGAGGAGGGAGGGAGGGAGGGAGGGAGGGAGAGAGAGAGAGAGAGAGAGAGAGAGAGAGAGAGAGAGAGAGAGAGAGAGAGAGTGGATAAGGCAAAATATTGGAATGGAGGAATAGGAGAGAAGAGTAAATATGGAGAGACTTGAGGGAAGACGGTAAATAAAGGCTGGAAAAGAGTTGAGAGAGAAAAGAGAGAGAGAGAGAGAGGGAGGAAAAAAGAGAAAGAGAGAGGCAGGACAAAGAAGGGAGAGGAAAGGAAGGGAAGAAGGCGGAGAGAAG
Organism: Coenobita brevimanus; assembly: GCF_032717465.1. Lineage (NCBI taxonomy): Eukaryota > Metazoa > Arthropoda > Malacostraca > Decapoda > Coenobitidae > Coenobita > Coenobita brevimanus. The sequence goes on from NC_137050.1 coordinate 6,977,640, forward strand.
TGAAAGTGGAAGCAGAGAGAGAGAGAGAGAGAGAGAGAGAGAGAAAATAAACTGCAAGATGAGAAAAAAGGAAATTCAGGACAACAGAAGAAAGAAAATGAAAACTCCACTGTGAAGAAGGGAGGGAGGGAGGGAGGGAGGGAGGGAGGGAGGGAGGGAGGAAGGGTGAGGAGCAAAGGGGAAGAAGAAAGTGGAAAATTAGTGAAAGGTAATGCATGGATGGAAGGAAGGAACGAAGGAAGGAAGAAAGGAAGGAAAGACGGAAGGAAGGATAAGGTGAGAAGAAGGAAGAAGAAACTGAAGGAATAAATAGGCACTTAAAGACCAAGAAAAAAGGGGAAAAAAATCAGAGGAAGGAAGAGAACTAGAAGAACGAAGGAGGGGAAAAGGAAAGATCTGGAGTGGAGAAAGGAGGAGTGGAGGGAGGAGGAAGAGAGATGTTGGAGGAAAGGAGGGGTGTAGGGAGGCGGAAGGAGGGATGGAGGGAGGAAGAAGACAGATGCTGGACGAAAGGAGGGGTATAGGGAGGAGGAGAAAGGAGGGATGGAGGGAGGAGGGAGGAGGGATGGAGGAAGAAGAGAGATGTTGGAGGAAAGGAGGGGTGGAGGGAGGAGGGAAGAAGGAGGAGAGATGTTGGAGGAATACAGACCTCCACCACACTGACCTGGTACTGGAGGGGGGTAGGGGGAGGAGAGGTGAGGTAAGTGAAAGAAAAGGAGGGAGAGGAGGGAAGGTGAGAGGATAAGGGAGGGGGAAGGGATGGTGGAAGGAGGAAGAGGGAAAGTGAGTGAAAAAAGAAAGGGGAAGAAGTAGGAAAGAAGGAAGAAAGGAAGGAAAGAAGGAAGAAAGGAAAGAAAGAAGGAAGGAAGGAAGGAAGGAAGGAAGGAAGGAAGGAAAGGAAAGGAAAGGAAAGGAAAAGGAAGGATGGAAAGAGAGAAGGTGAAGGGAGGGTGGAACATGAGAGGACAGAGGAGGAAAGAGAAAGAGAGGGAGAGAAGAGAGAGAAGGAGGTGAGAGAGAAAGAGGGCCCTGGGAAGAGAGGAAGGTGAGATGGATTGAAGGAAAGAAGGAAAGATGGAAACACGGAAACTGGGAGGAAAGATGACAGAGGAAGGATGGAAGGAGGGAAAGAGGGTAAGAGGGAAGAGGAAATGGTGCCAAGGGAAGGAAGGAGGCTGGGAAGGAAGGAAGGAAGGAGAGAAGGAAGAAAGGGAATAAGCGACCAAGAAAGAGGAAGAAGAGAGGGAGAACAGGAGACGGAAGGAGAGGAGAAATAAAGATGGTAAGTAGGAAAGGGGAAAGAAAAAGGATTAAAGGAGAAATAAGGAATAGGAGGAAAGTAAGAGGAGGAGGGAAGGGACAGGAAGCAGTCAAGGAGAAGAGAAGAGGACTGAGAGAGATTTAGAGAGTAGGAGAGAAAAATGGGAAAGGAAAGGGGGAAAGAATAAAGTGAGAGAGAAGTAAAGAGAGAAGGAAAGGATAGGGTAAAAGAAAGAAAATGGGAGAGACAGAAAGAAGAGAGACGGTAATAGAAAGGGGGAAGGAAAGGATATAGAATGAAAATAAAGAATGAGAATAAAAAAAAGAGAAGAATATAAAACAAGAAATAAAACGAGAAAAAAAATAATGAAGAAATAAGGAGTGGGGAAAGAATAAGAAAGGAAAGGAGAGGAAATACGAGAATGCATAAATAAGCAGAGAGAGGATATGAAAGGTAAGATATCAAGGAAGGAAGGAAGGAAGGAAGCAAAGGACAGACAGGAGAAAAGGGAGAAAAAATAAGGAAGTGAAGGAGGCTATGGAAAGGAGGAGGAGGAGTGTGGCTGGAAAGTGAAAATGGATGGAAAGAGCGAAAGAATATGAGTAAAGGATAAAAAGAGGAGAGATAAAAAAGAATTATAGAGTGACCAGAGGACAGAGGAGAGGAGAGGAGAGGAGCAGGTGAGGAGAGGAGAGAGGTGAGAAGAGAGGAGAGAGGTGAGAAGAGAGGAGAGGAAAGAGGTGAGAAGAGAGGAGAGAAGAGGAGAGGAAAGGAGAAGAGTGAGAGATGCGTCAATGAAGGAAGAGAGGAGTGTAAAAAGAAAGAATGAAGGAAATGAAATATATATATATATATATATATATATATATATATATATATATATATATATATATATATATATATAAGAGAGAGAGAGAGAGAGAGAGAGAGAAAATGAGAAAATAAACGAAAGAAGTGGGAAAGAGATGAAAAAATGATTGAGACTGCGAGAAAAGAGATGAGATGAGATGAGCTGAGAGGAAGATTGAGATGTGAGGGGTGAGAAATATGCATGAAAGGTGAGGAGAGAGAGGAGGATATTTGAATTAACGGCAGGAGGAGGAGAGAGATTTGGGTGGAAATGGGATGGAGGGGAGAGGAGAGGGAGAGAAGGAGAAGAAGAGGTGAGGGAGGGGAGAGAAGAGGAAGGAGAGGGGTGGAGGGGAGAGATCAGCAGACAGAAAAGATGGAGAAGCTTTATAAGATGCAGGAGGTAGGAAGGCGATGAGGAAGAGGAAGGAATGGGTCAAGAAAAAGAAAGGAGTAAAAAAAGGAGAAAAGATGAAGGATGGAAGGAAGGAAAGGAAGGAAGGATAGACGGAAAGAAAAGGAAGGAAGGAAGGATAGAAGGAAGGAAGGAAGGAAGGAAGGAAGGAAGGATGGATGGATGGATGGAAGAGGGAAGGCGGTGGCTGAATCGGTAGAGAGGTGGCCTGCAGTCCTAATGGATCCAGGATCAAATCCCGGCTGGGGCAGGGAACAGAGTAAGGATTTGAATTTCATAAAAGCTGACTACTGATCTACCAGAAGACAGCCCTAGCATGTATACAATATGGACGGTGGGTGTTAGCGCCGAAGTGGTGACATGTGGAGGTGCGTAGGAGGACAATTGGGCCTTGGGATAGGCCCTGAAGTCTTTGCCCAGAGTCGGACAAATAAAAAAAAAAAAGGAAGGAAGGAAGGATGGATGGAAGAAAGGAAGGAAAGAAGGGAAAAAAAAGAGAGACATCTGGGTATAAACAAGATGAGGGGAAGGAAGGATGAGAGACAGGAGAAGAGGGAATTACGAAGGAAAGGAGAGAAGGGAAGGCAAGGACAGGAAGAAAGAAAAATGAGAGGAAAGGATCAAAGGTTTGGCGAATCGAAAGGTAAAGGTGAGGGAGGAAGAAAAGAGTTGGGGAGGAAGGAAGGATGGAAGACAATGACAGGGAGGAGGAGGAGGAGGAGGAGGAGGAGGAGGAGGAGGAGGAGGAGGTGGAGGAGGAGGAGGAGAAAGGACGTGAATAAGTAAATACTGTATATAAAGGGGGAAAGATCGAAGATGGGAAAAGGAGAGGAGAAAAGGTGAATGGAGCGAGGAGAGAAAAAAAGGAAGGGGAGTGGTGTGAGAAGCAAGAGGGAGAGGGAAGCAGGAACGAGCAGAGAGGAGGAAGTAAGACAGCACAGAAGAGAGGAGAGAGGAAGAGAGGGAAGCGGAGAGGAGAAAGAAGTAGAAAAAGAACCGAAGAGAGGAGAGAGGAGAAGAGGAAGGAGGAGAGGAGGAAGTATGACTGAATAGAAGAGAGAAGAGAGGAGGGATGAGGAAAGGAGAGGAAGGAGACGAGGACGGGAAGTGAATGGAAGGAGAATTGAAGAGCAAGAAGTCAAAAGGAAAATTATATGAGATGATGGAGGAAGGGGGAGGAAGAGAGAAGAGGAGGAAGAAGAGGAAGGAAGCGAGGGGAGGAGGTGAGAGGAGGAGGAGGGAAAGAAAGATGAGGAAGGGAGAGAGAATGAAATCTGGAGGAAGAAAGGAGAGAAAAATAGTACGGAATGGAGAGGAAGGAAAAGAGAGGAAAGGAGGGAAAAGGAGGAAGGAGAAAAAAGGAAGAGGCAAGAAAGAGGAGGAGGAAGGGAGAGAATTCAATTTAGTGCAAGGTAGAGAGGAAAAAAGAAGACGAAGAAGAAGAAGGAGAGAGAGAGAGAGAGAGAGAGAGAGAGAGAGAGGAAGAATAAAGACGACGAAAAACGAGGTGAAAGGAAGAGGAAGAAAGAAATAGAGAGAAAGAGAGAAAACAGGTAAAATAAGAGAAAAGGATGAAGGAATTACATATGCCGAGAAGGAAAAAAGAAAGAAAGAGAAGAGGTAGCAGCAGAAGAGAAGGAAACTAAAGAGAAAGAAGACAATATGGAGAGAGGATATGAAATACAAGAGGAGGAGGAGGAGGAGGAAAGAAGGGGAAATATGGTGAGGAAGAGGTGGTTTCTCTCTCTCTCCTTGGTCCTTCCCTTCCTTCCTTCTCCCCCTCCATTTCCTGGCCTCTTTCCTCTCCTTCCAATTCTGCTCACACATCCTGCCTCTCTCCTTCACAGGCTATTTCCTTCCCTCCTCTCTCTCTCTCTCTCTCTCTCAGTTTTTCCTTCTCTCTCTCTCTGTTTTTCCTTCCCTCCTTCCGATCCTATTTCCTCCTCTCCGTATTTCTTCAGCCTCTCCTTCATTTTCTCATTCCCTCCTTCCTATGTCTCTTCCTTCATTCTCTCCTTCTCTTCCACTCTCTCTTTACCTTTACTCCTTCCAATGCCACTTTCTTCCCTTTCTTTTTTCCTCTTCTTCCTTCTTTCTTTCCCTTCCTTCCCTTTAGTCTTTCCTCATCAGTAATTCCACCTTCTTCTCCGTTTTCTTTCCTTTCTTCCTTTCATTTTCTTTCCATTCTTTTTTCCCTGTCTTTTTTTTCTATCTTCTTCTCTTATATTTTCTCTCCCCTTTCCTTCGTCTTTCCTCGTTTCCTTTCTTCCTTCTTATTTCTTGTCCTTCTTTCCTTTCTTCCTTCATTCCATCTCTCGCAAAATCCATTCTTCATTTTCTTCAGTTGTATTTTGGTCACCAGTCCTCCAGCCTCTCTCTCTCTCTCTCTCTCTCTCTCTCTCTCTCTCTCTCTCTCTCACTTTTTCACTCACTTCCTTTTCCGTATTTTTTTTTTTCAATCTATCCTTCCCTTATTTTCCTTCTTCATTCACTCATTCCCTTCCTTATTCCTCTTTGTACCTCCTCTTTCTTCTTATTCTCTTTCTTTTTCTTCGTTTAATCTTATCTTTCTTTCTTTCCTCATCTCCATATATTTTTACTTCCGCTTCGTCTCTTTTCTTCCGGTCTTCTTTCGCGTCTTTCCTTCTCTTCCTCCTCCTTTCGCTTCCGTTTCCTCTCTTTTTTTGATCTTGCTCTTCCTCTTTTTGCTTCTCTCCTTTTCCTTCCTTCTCTCTTTCTTTCCTTGCGTATTCTCCTTCCCTTCTTCCTTTATTATTTTCTCCATCCTACGTTCCTTCCTTCTCCTTCCCATTCTTTTTGTTCCTTACTCTTCCATCCATCTTTTCTTTCTTTCTCCCTCCTTCCTTGCTGTTTTTCTCTCCCTCATCTATCCTTCCTTCTCCTCTCCCTCCTTTCTTCTCTTCCTTTTCTCCATCCCACTTCCTTACCCCCTTCCGTCTCTTCCTTTCATTTTCCTTTCCTCCCTCTTTCCTTCCACCCTTCTCTTCCTCCTTCGTTCAGCATCTCCTTCCTCTCTTTCCTTCATTTTCTTCATCATGTGTCTCTTCTTTTCTTCCTTCCTTTTTTTTCATCTCTTCACCTTCCTCCCTATTAACCTGTGTATTAATTTCCTCTCACCTTTTTCACTCTCTTACTCCCAAATTACTTCTTCACCCCTCCCCGCCTCCTCTCTCTCTCTCTCTCTCTCTGTACTGCCTTTGCTCCCATTTTCTCCCCACCCTTCCCCCCTCTAGACCATTACATCACTCCTCCTTTCCCTCTCTCCTTTACATCACTCCTCCTTTCCCTCTCTCCTTTTCCTCTCTCCCTCCCACCTCCCCTCTCTCTTCTACCCTCCTCTCTCTCTCAGTCTATCCCTTCCCCCTTACTCTCCCTCTCTTAATCCCTCTTCCCTCTCCCTACCCTCTCCCTTAATCTCCCTCCTCCCTCCCCTCTACTTCCCCTCCTTCTCTGTCGTTCCTCTTCCTCCCTCCCACACCCTTCAT
>NC_137050.1:6988670-7133670 GCF_032717465.1 Coenobita brevimanus
GGTAATAAAACAATAAGAAAGAAATTAAGTGATAATGATGGAAGGGAAGAGAAGAAGGTGGAAGGGAAGGAGGAAGGAGAGAAGGAAGATGGACATGGAAGAAAATTAGGGAGGCTTAAGAAGTATAGTGAAGGACAGAAGGCAGGAAGAAAAAGAAGGAAGGATGGGAAGGAAGGAAAAATGAAGGAAAGAAGGGAAGGAAATAACAGGTGACAAATGGAAGGTGAGAGGAAGGGAAGGAAAAAAGGAGGGCAAAAGAATACAAGAGAGAAGGAAATGAAGGAAGGAAAACTTTGAGGAAATGAAGGAAGGAGTGAGGAGAGGTAAGGGAAATAAAGGAAGATATGATGGAAAAACCGAAGTAAGGAATCAAGGAAGAGAGGAATGACGGAAGGGAAAAAATTAGTAGGAAAGACGGAAGGAAGAAGGAAAGGAAGGATAGAAAGAGGGAAAGTATGAAGGAAGGAGGATAGCAGGAAGGGAAGTCACAGAATAAAAATCAAATAATCAATAGAGTGCGACGGATCTATAATAATAATAATAATAATAATAATAATAATAATTAGTAATAATAATAATAATAATAATAATAGTAATAAAAGGTTTTAGGCCTTATTTTTGTATGTGTGTTTAGTTAGGCTTCATCTGAATTACGCGGTGCAGTTTTGGTGTGAGTACAGTCAAACAAATATGAATTCCCCAGAAAATAAAGATACGAATGGCAAAACTGATACGCAATACAGGGAAACTTTTAGGCCACATGAGGATAGATAAAATAACGTCACAAGATAGATATATACTCTACACTGAGCGCTAACGGGTCAATGTTGAAAGAAGGAAGAAGAGAAAACGGGAAGAAGGGTAGGAAGGAAGAAGAGAAGACGAAGAGAAAGGTAAGAAGGAAAGAGAGAATATAGGAAGAAAGGATAAAAAAATGATGGAAGGAGTGAAATGGAAATAAGAAAATACAAAGACAGAAAAGACGGATGACGAAGGGAAGAGAAGAAGGAAGACGAAGGGAAGAGAAGAAGGAAGGCAAGAGGATGAGGAGGAAACATGGAAAGATGCCTGGAGGTTTTTCTGTCATATATATATATATAAATGATCTGGAGTGTGTCAGCCTAGAATCCGGGCCTCCAAAGGATATTAAAAGATTTGTTATTATTACAGTCTAAGTGGATGAAACGATTGACCAAAACTGCAAAAATTACATCATGGTACCACATTTCCCCTCACTCACTGCTCTACCCTCATTTCCCCTCACTCACTCTCTACTCTACCTTCATTTCCTCTCACTCACTGCTCTACCCTCACTTCCCCTCACTCTCTACTCTACCCTCATTTCCCCTCACTCACTCACTACCCCACTTCCACACCAGTTCCCACCTATGTCTTCGCCAAAACGAGTCTGCTTTAATATTGGAGCCATTTGTGCGTGTTCTGTGCTGCCTGCTAATTTTATGACCTCTCTAATATTTTCCAGGTAAAAAAAAAAGAAAGAAAAAAAAAAGTGTGTTTGGAAAATGTCGGGAATAAAACTCGTGTCACCAACTAGAATAATAATAAAAATAATAATAATAACAGTAATAATAATAATAACAATAATAATAACAGTAATAATAATAATAACAATAATAATAATAATAATAATAATAATAATAACTAATAATAATAATAATAAAAAGGATGAAATTACGATTCTTCACATACTTCTGGTGCCGGTGCCATATATTTCTACTTCCGCCATTCCTATAAAATTTCCAGGCTAATCTTCTACACGACATGGTATTTCCTCTCACTATTTCCGGTCACCTGGCTTGGAGGGCCTTGCTGGGAGAGTGTGTGAGAGAGTGTGTGAGTAAGAGAGAATGTGAGAGTGGGATAGAGTGTGTGAGAGAGACTGGGAAAGAGTGTGTGAGTAAGAGGGACTGTGAGAGAGTGCAGGAGTGAGAGCCTTCTTTGATATCCTTATTCAATTTCCAAAGGCTATTCGTACCTTGCCAACACCTGCCTGGTATGGGTCAAGCGTCCTGCTGTAGTTATCCTGCTGCCTGTGTTCTCAAAAAAAAAAAAAAAAAAAGGGGGGGGGCGAGGAGGGATGGAGACAAAGAGGAGAATAGGAAGGAGAGAGTCCAGGGAGAAGGATAGGAGGAAGGGGAGAAGACACGAAGGAAGAAGGGAAAGGGTTTAGAAAGGATAAAGGAAAAGAGAGAAGAAAGGGAGAAAATATGAAAGGGAGGGGAGAAGACAAGAAGGATGGACAGAAAGAAGGACAGATAAGAGGGAGGATAGTAGGATGGAAGACAGAAGGAATAGGTGAATGAAAAGGGCACTGATATAAATGACCGTCTGCGCATCCCGAATTATTGCAATGTGGGTCGCAATACACACACACACACACACACACACACACACACACACACACACACACACATTCGATCCATTCATTTATAGTGTAACAAATATCCACGCAGTTTGGTCGATTCTTAAGCCTGTGTCTGACGATTTGGATCATTTTTCAGCCGTTGTAAAAAGAAAGAACCCAAGACTTACAACCCACAAAATCTACCTTTCCCAAAATAGTATAAATAAAGATAATGCATAATTCAAGATCCGTTCATTTAGTGTAACGTGTACTGTTAAAGAAAAAAAGGTTAGGAGGATTTGCTAGACTAACTTCCATTTTACGGACACAATTAAAAAGATCAACAAAAAATGACGGTCAGGAGCTAATGAAACGGGAGCCCCATTTTTCTCTATCACCATATTTCAATCCACCTGGGGAGAATGCTGCCCTGCTCGAATGGTGCTTACGCTTCCTCCATGCATTTCGTAATTTCGTCGTGATCCGTACCAGTCAGTCAATTTACTCTCTCTCTCTCTCTCTCTCTCTCTCTCTCCTAAATCCCATTCCCACAATTGCCTAAGTCACAAGAAGTCACTCATTCGACTTCTGCTCTCCCCCCCCCCCTCTCTCTCTTACATATCCATTTCTCTATTTCCGTCTGCCTGTCTATCTGGCTTATCTGCCAATCAATCAACCTCCAACTATCTATCTATCTATCTATCTTTCTATCCCGTTCCAATTATTCTCACCCTACCACCCAATACATTCTCTCTCTCTCTCTCTCTCTCTCTCTCTCTCTCAATCAGCTAAGTCTCCTCCTCCTTTAATTATCCCCCTCATCCCTTCTCTCCTCTTTTTCCTCCACTGTTCCTCCTAATCCTTGCTCCTTCATCCTCCTCCACCTCTCTCTCTCTCTCTCTCTGTCTGATCAATATTTCTTTGTACTCTCTTATCTGTCAACACCATCTTTCTAACAGTACTTATCTATCATCCATCTATCTCCCTATCTATCTAATTGTCTATGTATGTATGTATGTCAATCGTTCTGCCCATCTATATCTATCAATATATATCTATCTATTATTCAGTCTATCCAGCTATTAATCTATTCGTCTGTGGCTATCTATCGTGTGGCAAGTGGTAATGCTCTCATTTCACCTTCACTACGACCTCCGTGTCTGAAATTCGAGACGTAGCCCAAGGTGAAAAAAATATATAAATAAATAAATAAGAAGTGTAGGTAGGATGTCCTTTCATATGCTTGCGTTTGTCTGCAACGTTGATTCACACACACACACACACACACACACACACACACACACACACACACACACACACACACACACGTTCTCACTCGTACTTGGACAGCATGGTCATGGCTTCATCCTGGCTATCACTCTCCCAGGGAAGGTTCGGTGCTGCAGTGGATTAATGAATGTACAGCATCGAGGTGTGTGTGTGTGTGTGTGTGTGTGTGTGTGTGTGTGTGTGTGTGTGTGTGTGTGTGTGTGTGTGTGTGTGTGTTTATCGATCAACTCAATTTCTTCTTCCATCACCACAATCACTCTCGCACCCTCTTCAACCCCCCTCCCCCTTCCCTCCTTCCTACTTTTATCTTCCCTCTCCCCCTCCCCCTCCCCCCTCCTCACTCACTCTCGTATTCTCTCTCGTCTTCCTAACTCAACAGTCACGCTCGTCTCTCTCTCTCTCTCTCTCTCTCACACACACACACCAGTTTTTCTTCCTTCTCTCTTTGTACTCCCCTCTTCTTTCCTTCCCTTCCTTCCCATCTTCTTCCTTCTTTCTTTCTCCCTTTCCTCCTTCCTTCCTTCCTCGTTACTAGCCCCGTATTCTAGTGTCAATTTTAAGCCAAGTCAAAGTAAAAGGAGTATAACATTACCATCTTACAACTGGTCTCTTCAAGTACAGTACTAATTTCCATCTTTCCTACAAAATTTCCTTCAGGCATGTCAGTCTTGGAAGATGTGGCTTCTCCCCATTTTCCTGTACGCCTGATTTCCCGAGGGCCTGGAGGAGGAGGGAAGGAATTTTTACCATCTACTTCTACGTCTTGTCTCGTGTCTTCCAACTTCCTTAAGTACAAAACAAACACTTCTGGCAAACCTTAAGGCGGGATTATCAATAGTGCTTTTATCTTAACTTGGCCCAGATCTTCGTCCCTTTTCAGCTTATTTCACGTAATTCAGGGACAGGAACAGACAATGCTACCGTTCCTTACCCTTCCCTTAGCACTTCTTCGTGACTAGCGACATATTCTAGTGTTAACATTTTGCTACTGCTCAGCATTTAAGATGGAAAGATGACAATTTTAAGCCAAGCTGAAGGGAAAGGAGTATCGTAATGACCGGAAAGTCTGTGTGGTCTCGGTTAGTCAAGGAAGCTCCCTAACACCTTTTCCCAGGCGACTTATTTTGTATTTGACACATTATTGTCCTCAGCGTCTCGTAAATCTTTCTAATATTGCCATGCTCTACAAACCTAACGTGCAAAAGGACACTAACCAGCCAAATCCAAGAATAAATCGCTAAGGAAGGGATGTTAGGGAGCTTCCTTAATCGATGGGCCTGTATCTCAATATCACTTACCATCAGCAGTATTTCTTTCTCCCTCCTCTCTCTGTCTCCTCTTCCTTCTCTCCCTGTCTTTCCTTCTTTTCCTTCTCTCCTTGACTTTCCAATCTCCTTCCTTACATCCCTGTCTTCCCCCTCCTTTCGTTCCTTCTCTGCCTCGCTCCATCCTTCCCTCTTTCCTTCTTGGTCTTTTCTCATTCCATCTTCCCCTATTTTTCCTCATTCCTTCTCTTCTTATCGTTCCTCCTTTCTTCCTACATTCCCTCTTCCCTTTCTTCTTTGCTTCTCTGTCTTTCTTCCTTTCATTGCTTCCTTCGTCTCATCACTCACTCCCTCTTTCCTTCTCTCCCTGTCTTTACTACTCCTTCACTACTCTCCCTATCTTTCCGCCTTTCTTCCCTCCCTCCCTCCTTCCCTCTTTCCTCTCTTCTCTCCAGATTTTCTCTCCTTTTCTCCCTCCCTGTTTGGTTGACATGTGAGGAGGCCAGTGTCTTCCTCTCACAGATCCCGCCTGATTCCTCACGTCTCTCCCTCCTTTCCTCCCTCCTCCAATTTTCTCTTCCTCCTTCACCTCTCTCTCTCTCTCTCTCTCTCCATCGGCCATCTGGCGTCTACAATTAGCATTCCTTTCACTCAGTCACTTCCTCATTCCTATCCCGACTCTTATCATTCCTTTCTAACCCTTCTCTAATGCCTTCTAACTTCTTTCTAATTCTATCTAAACTATCTCTGAATTTCTACCTCAGTGTCTAACCTCTCTACTACCACAGCGTCTATTCTTGCTACCTCCGGACGATTTACAACCTTACCGCACACTGACCGGCTCTGGCCTATTCTCTCTCTCTCTCTCTCTCTCTCTCTCTCTCAGTAGCAGCCATCACACACACCACACCTGTCCAACTTGGCTCAGTAAATCAAATATCCCCTGTCCGACTTTACCTGCCCACCTGCACCACAACTCACCTATAATTAATCCAGGTGGAACAGTTTTACGCCGGGATACAAGGGAAAACACCTGTGAGAGTGACTTAATAGACTGACGGATCTCTTAAGCACTGTATTTCCCTCAGCGGCTCAGAAGGCTAATATTGTATGCATCTATGTGTGTATCTATGTGTATGTGTGTGCGTATACAATGTGTGTATGTATGCGTGTACGAGTATGTATGTATGTATAACTGGGTAAAGCTTGCATTACTAACATACAGAGGAGAATGTCAGCGTGTCTTTGGTGCCATTTTCCTTTTCGCCATCTTAAGATTACGTCAAGGACCTTTTCTTCTTCCTTAGCGCCCCCCCCCCTTTTTTTTTTTTTTGGCGTATTCCACCTCTTGCGCAGTTCTTATCTATTTCCCTCCTTCATTTTAACGTCTACCTTTAGCGTATACCTGGCGTCACCTGAAGAATTTAATTAGTAGTAGTAATAGTAGTAGAAATAAGACCACCTCAAAAAAAAGAAAGAAAAAAAAAAAAGTCTGGATAGTAAGAATATAAAACAGACGTTATGGTGGGAAAGGCGTAAAAAATTGACATAGTTTATATAGAGAAGATAGAAATATATATCGCCGTGTCCCGTACTGTATAAAGCGATATAGTGGTAGGGAAGAGGTGGTACAGAGGCTGTTATATGAGGACGACTATACGACCCAGCGGAGAGGGGGGTCGTAAATGTCCACACCCGGGATGATAAAAGAGATATAAGGTCGTCCCAGCACAGTGTCTATTATGGGTACTTTCTGATGATAGATATACAGATAGATACAGAATGACACATAGAGATAAATATACACTCTGATAGATACATAAATAAACCTACAGACGGGCTGATAGATAGACTCATAGGTAGATAGATAGACACTCTCCTTTATTTTCATTCCTGTATCTTCAGTTTTATATATATTTGTCACATGTTTCTCTTCCAGCCCTTCTTGCCACCCCTTCTCCAATTTGTCTTCACTCAACTTCATCACGTTTCCCTTCCTTCCCTTCCCTCCTTCCTGTCATTCCTCCTTCCTCCAACCTTCCTTCCCCTCATCCCTCCCATCAACCCTTCCTCCCTTCCTTCTTTTCCTCCTTTTTCTTCTCTTCTTTGCCTTTCTCTCCGCTCTTACCCTTCACTTCCTCTCTAATACTCAATCTTTCCTTCCTTCGCTTCCCTTCCCTTCTCTTCCTCTCTCCTTGTACTACTCAATTAATATCTTTCTCTCTCTGTCCGTCTATCTCTCTCTCTCTCTCTTCCTTCCGTCCTTCTCTCCCCTTCCCTTCCTTCCCTCCACATCCTTTCCATCATTCTCTACCCCTCCACCTCCTTCTCTCCCCTCCTTCTCTTTCCCTCCCTCCTCTCCTTTTCTCCCTATCCTCCTCTTCTCATCCCTTCTTCCTTTCCCCCTCCTCTTCTCTTGCCCTACCCTTCTTCCCTTCCTTCCCCCTCCACTTCTTCCCTATTCTCTCCCTTCCCTCCCTCCCCCACCTCTCCTCCCTTCCTCCCTCTTCTCCCTTGCCTCCTTCACCACCTGGGTCCGACACCACACTCATCTAAGTTTCAGACAATGCAGGTTTACCACAACTACCACAATGCCTATCACTACTACCACAATCCCTACCATAACTACTACAATTCCTACCAAAACTACTGCAATCCCTACCATGACTCCCACAATCCCTACAGTACCACAACTACCACAATCTCTACCACAACTACCACAATCCCGACCACAACTACTACAATTCCTACCATGACTACAATTCCTACCATGACTACCTCAAGCCCTACCACAACTACCACAATATCTACCACAACTACTACGATCTCTACTATGACTACCACAATCCCTACCACAACTACCACAAACCCGACTACACCTGCCACATTCCGTACAAGAACTACCACAATCGCTAGCACAATTACCACAATCTCTACCACAATCCCTACCACAACTAACACTATCCTTACCACAATTACCACAATCCCTACCACAGCTACAACACTCCCTAACACAACCACCACATTTCCTACCACAGCTACCACAATCCCTACCACAACTACTACCATCTCTATCACAACTACCACAATCTCTACCACAACTACCACAATCCTTACCACAACGAGCAACACTGCTTACAAAAACAATCATCATTACCACAACTACCACGGATGAAGTGAACTGAACTACAACTATCACACCTACCACCACCACTATCACTACTACCACAAGGTCAACTAAAGCCACCACTACAGCCGCCATCACTTCCACAACCACCACAACAACTACTACCACTACCACCACAACTATTACCATTACCACCACTTTCACCACAACTACTACCACTACCACCACAACTATTACCATTACCACCACTTTCACCACAACTACTACCACTACCACAAAAGCAACACACTCCCTTGCATGAGGTAAAGGTCAGTAAATAATTCAAGGTCATGGAATCTGACACACACACACACACACACACACACACACACACACACACACACACACACACACACACACACTATAATCTACACATCCTAACGTACACAGCTGACGGGAATTCAGGTGTGGTAATCATTCTCTCTCTCTCTCTCTCTCTCTCTCTCTCCAGGAATAACATACCACCACCAACAACAACAACAACAACAACAACAACACTGACATCACACAACAACAAAAGCAACAACACCTAAAACACAAACATCATCATCATCATCATCATATACCGATACCGTCACATCTAAAAAAATATTCATCCTACTAACGCTACTTCTATAAAATTGTAGCTACTCAAAATTACTACTACTACAACTACAACAACTACTATAATAATAATAATAATAATAATAATAATAATAATAATAAAATAAAAATAATAACAAAGGCAGACAGAATGACAGACAGACAGATAGACAGCCTGAGGTTAATATATACAATTAGCCTGCATCCCACCCCGCATTGCAGAACGCAGTAAGTAGAGGCCAGACACATCCATCTTCGTCACCTACTTCATCATGCATCGTCAAAATTGGGGTGTCTGCACTCCCATCACGATTTTAGGCTGAAGCATGTGGTAGTCAGCTTTGTGATACTGTATGCTGGTTCCAAGTGCCAGGGATAGACAGATAAATTGATAGATAGATGGAAAGACAGACAGCAAGGTAGGTAGGTAAGCAGGTAGGCACGCAACCAAGGAGGTAGGTGGGTAGGTAGGTAGGCAGACTAATTAGACATACTGACAGACAGAGATAAGTACTAAGAGAGAGATATTGATAGACAGACAGACACGGACACAAGTGGATAAATAAACAGACTGATCGATAGATGGATGGATGGGTAGACTGATAGATGCACCAGCGATTGCATCCGTCAACCCTCCACATCAACCTCTGTTTATTCCCATCCTCTTTATCTAACCTACACTCTAACTATCACCTAGTTTCAATGGCTCTCTTCTAGCTTTGCCTCTAAATCTGTCCTACACTTAGACAAATCACAGCCGTCATCTGTTCCTCGCGTAGCCTAATCTAATCTTACTAATCCTAATCTAACCTAACCTACCTTCACCAGATCTGACCTACCCTGACCTATCCTAACTTCACCACTTATAACCAAACACACCAAAGCCCAGTCCAAAACAGTTTAAAATGTTCTTATCTAAACCAAGCTTATCTCTCCTAATCTCACCTCACCTCACCTCACCTGACCTGACCTAACCCAACCTCACCTGGCCCAAGCTACCCTCACCTGACCTGACATGCCCGTGAAGGAAGTAGCGTGATGGAACAGACAGCCTCACCCCTTGTTTATGTCTTCCTACGCCCTCTCATTACGCTGTCTCTCGCTCATCATCATCATCATCATCAGCAGCAGCAGCAGCAGCATTTACAACTTCCATCGTCATTTAAGAACATTACCATCGTCAGTATTATTTTCGATTATTTTTACCTTCGCTATTATTATTATTATTATTATTATTGTCATCTCAAACCACAGCCTACTATATACTGTATTCACTTCTCAGGTCATTCATCTATCTCGCTATTTACATCTATCAATCCACTCATCTATCCACCCATCCCTCTCTCTCTGTGCATGTGTTATCATCCTCTCTACATACCTACACGCCTACTTACGTACCGACCTACTTACCACTTTATATACTTATCCTTATATCTATACCCTCCTACCATCCACCCCTCCATCCACCTATCTATCTATCTACTTACCTACCTACCTACGGCACCTATCTATTTACCTGTCCCTCCCCCCTTCCATCCATCCTTAATGTCATCCACCTACCTACTTAACCACCTACCTACCTATCCTTCCCTTCCTCCATCCATCCTTGATCTATCTACCACTGTACCCCCCCTACCTACCGTACTCACCATCCTACCTATCCATCTATCTATCCATCCATCTATCTATCAATATATAGGAATTTTCGGGCTAAATCCGGTCCGTCTTTTATCAACCAATCATCGCCAAGGACTCAATCATCTCCACCAATCAGAGAGCACCTTTCATCCCCGTCTAGGCAATCACGAAAAAAGACAAGGAACATCGTCTCCGTCAACTTCTGCTTCTCCCAGGACTGTGGTAGTTGTGGTAATTGTGGTAATAGTGGGGACTGTGGTTGTGGAATGGGTGGTAGTGGTGGTATTAGTGGTGGGTGTGGTTATCTTGGGTCTCGGTGTGGTAGTGGTTGTGGTAGTGATAGTGGTTTTGTGGTTGTGGTGATACCGGCTGTGGTAGTGATGGAGGTTGTAGTGGTAGTTTTTGTGGTAGTCGTAAGCATGGTAGTGTGTGTGTGTGTGTGTGTGTGTGTGTGTGTGTGTGTGTGTGTGTGTGTGTGTGTGTGTGTGTGTGAGAGAGAGAGAGAGAGAGAGAGAGAGAGAGAGAGAGAGAGAGAGAGAGAGAGAGAGAGAGAGAGAGAGAGAGAGAGACGTTGCGATGGCGGTTGTAGAAAGAAGGGTAGTAGAGTCCTGCGGCACATTTCTTTGGATGGCTCCACACACCTTCACATATCACCAAACTGGCGCTAATCCCCACCGTCCATACTGAATACAAGCTAGGGCTGTCTCATTTAGGACTAGCAGCAGGTCACAGTCGTACGAAATTCGGATCGCCAAGCGCTGCCCTGCCTCATTCTAGGATCGAAACTGCGTCCTTTGAAACAGGAGCCCTACATTAACACCTAGGTCTCACTTTCCCCCCCAAAAAAAAAATTGGAGTGAGGTCATCGAAAGGAAGAGGTTAAAACGCTGCTTAGTAGGAATATTATTATCGAAATGCTCAAACAGAAGACTCTCTCTCTCTCTCTCTCTCTCTCTCTAATTCTGCCACAGTCACTCCTCCAAGTCGATTCATGTCAAGCTGGAGATGTGAGGGATGTGACTTACGACTGACTTGGGTACGCTTCTTATCGCTCTCCTTCCTGCAAAAGTGAGGCGGTAGAAATCTTTATCTTGAGAGAGAGAGAGAGAGAGGTGGAGGGGGGGGGGGCTACGTATAAGCGCCAATCATGTCACTACAACGTGTCCAGGAATCTCGAAGTGAACCGATCTTGAATTGGGCTCTTAGTCTTGTCGTCCCGGAAACAAGAATCAACCCAGCCTTTGTTTCTTTTTTTCCCTGGATTACAAAAAACGGTCCTAAGAGCTATTGAAATCAGAGCTCCAGCCTTATCACCATCTCTTCATCCACCCTGGGAGTTTTGCCCTTTTGTACTCCTGCTACGGCTTCTGTAATATCAACTACTATCCTCATCATCAACATTACTACTTCTACTACTACTACTATCACACCACCACACCACACCTCCACCACACCACACCACACCAAGCAGCACTGCCTCATAGCTCACACCCTGTCACGATACAATGGTGGGGCTCACATACCGTCCCCATGCCTGGCGCTCCACCTGTATTACCCCACTGATATATTGCACAGGTGAACTAGCACCCAGGTACCCCCCCCTCTCCTGCTCTCTCTCTCTCTCTCTCTCTCTCATCCACGTACCCGTACACATGCTTCACCACCTTAATAATCACTTTAATACTGAAAAGACGTTAAAGTATTTGATGATGATGATGATGATAATGATAATAATGTAAATGATGATGATGATGATGATGACGACAAGAACAAAAACAAAAATCGTACTATAAAGAACAACAACAACAAATGCACCGGGTTAAATTAATGACCATTCAACCTTGACCCGGATGACCTTTGACCTCTAGCCCCTGCAATCCATTGACCTTCTGAGCCAACTTTATGCTTGCCATCTCCAGACGCTTTAATTTATCTTATTAAAATCGTCTGAAGTCTGGGAGGCCGAAGTAAGAAATGTCCTCGGATTGAAGGGGTTATCATCATCATCATCATCATCATCATGAATAAACTGAAAATGAAAAAGAGCAAAAGAGAAATAGGTGAAACTGGCCGTGCATTCACTCGCTCATTATTCAAGCGCTGAATAAACACACTAAATCATTTACTACTGAGTTCTCCCCCCCCTCTCTCTCTCTCTCCTCTTGCTTCATCACTTCTCATTCCACGACCAATCTTTTTTCCTCAGTCATTCGTCTCCATTCCACACACACACACACACACACACACACACACACACACACACACACACACACACACACACACAAAATCGTCTGGAGGTAGTAGGAATAAAGCAAAGTTTGACGTCCTGGTGCTGCAGGGGTTAATGCAGACGGGTTATAATTTCTTCTCTACCACACTCTCTCCTCAGCTAAAGAAAATCGTCTGGTAGGAGCACGAACAAAAGGGGTAATCGTAGTGAATGGGTAATAACGAAAAGACTTGAAACACTGAAGCAATCACCTCTCTCTCTCTCTCTCTCTCTCTCTCTCACCAAATACTCTATCAATAGTCTCCTGAACTCATCCCCTTCTATTACGGTGGTCACGCAGCACCCGTCTACCCACACATTCTCATCCTTTTTCTGTCCAACTCTCGAATGCAGGTGTGTACAGGTAGGTCCGCCTTTTACGTATGCAACAGGCCAACTCTGTACCTGTCTTCCTCAGCCTGTCTTTCCCACTGACTCTGACCTCTAGGCTTTGACGTGCAGTGTGTCCAGGCATCTTGAAACGAATTCTGATTTTGACTTCCTTTTGTTGAACTTTCTTTGGGCGAGACAAGTTTTTTTTTTTTTAGGATCTCAAAGTTTGGTCCCTCCTCCTCCTCCTCCTTCTTCTTCTTCTCCTCCTCCTCCTCCTCCTTTTCATTTTTCTTCAATTCTTTTCTTTTCTTTTTCTTAATTTTAAAAACAGCAGGTAGTCAGGATAAAATATACCTGACACCATCGTTCTGAAGAGGTTAACTAGGACAGTTCTTCAGTAGTAGTAGTAGTGGCACTGTGAGGTTAGTAGATGCTGTAGTAGTAGCAGCAGTAGTGGTGGTGATGGCGGTGGTGGTGGTAGTAGTAGTAGTAATAGTAGTAGGAACTGTTGCTGTAGTGAGTGGTCTGGTAGAAGCCACAATACATTTCAAAACCACTTCACTACGACGCCGCTTTTTCCATGTAATTACGTAACCACCAAACAATTTTATTCACCACAAAAAAAATATATGTAGAGAAGAAATTACCGCAGTGTACATCTAAACTCTTTGGGTCCAAAAAATGATCTCCTTTGGTATATAAGAAACACGTCCTCGCACTGAAGGGGTAAAAGGTCAAGAACTGTTTAACCTTGACCTTTGACCCTGGATGACCCTTGACCTATCCTGCCCTGTGTGAATCCGGGTCGTCTGAGTTAACCCTGGGTCATATCTAGCATTGTAGTATTAGTATTATTAGCACTAGTTACTTTATTGTTGTTATTATCATTACTGTCATTATTGCTATCATCGTTATTAATGTTATCGGCAGTACTATCACCTTCATCATCATCATCATCATCATTATTATTGTCTATTACTTTTATCATCATCATCATCATTACTTTCATCATCATCAAAATCATCATTATCATTACTTTTATCATCACTATCATCATCTATATTATCGTTATTATTTCATCATCATCATCACCATCAACATCATCATTACTTTCATCATCATCACCATCATCATCATTGTCGTAGCCGTCCTCATCCTCATCCTCAATATCATCATCATCATCATCAACCTATTCCCAGTAATAAATGGGGTTAATAAGATCCAGGAATAAAGCAATAAGGTTAGCACAGGTCATCAACAAAGGCGTGTGCAATTAACCATACAGCCATTTACCCATCATTTACCTAGGAAAATAAACACACTAATCCATTTATCTCTCAAGCCTTCCACTTCATCCACCAACATTGCTAAATACCCAACTACAACAATTACCAACATTATCCCCCCCCTCCTACCACCATCGCTACTACCATCACTCCATCATCATCTCCTCTCCTGTCTCAACCCCTTCCTTACGATGGCGTCTGGTCGTGGTGGAAATGATGGTGGTAGTGATGGTTATGCTGATGGTAATGGTGGTAGTCGTGGTAGTGGTGGTGGTAGTTGTGAGTATAATGGTGGTAATAGTTGTGGTTATGCTGCTGGTAATGGTGGTAGCTGTGGTATGTGGTAGTGATGGTAGCAGTTGTTCGTACTGATGGGGTTATAAGCAGTCGCAAATCGCCTTCTTAATTTCTCTCTCTCTCAAGCTGAATAAAATCGTCCGGCGGTAGAAAATATTAACACACACACACACACACACACACACACACACACACACACACACACACACACACACACACACACACAACCTCGGACTGAAAGGGCTAACATTCAGGCTGCCCCCCCTCGACTATAAATATTACCATCATAGTCACTCAACCATCTTCACTACTACCAACATTCTTACCAGCACTATAATGACAACCACCATCCTCTTCACTACTACCAACATTCTCACCAGCACTATGATCACTACCACCATCCTCTACACTAAAACCAGGCAGTTGCTTACCTGTGGTCGACGGGACTGCTCGATCAAACAACAACTACCATCACAACTACTACCACCAGAACAACCACAACCACCACACTTACCACTACATAAACAACCACACCAAACCTAACATCCACACAATCAACCAAACAACCACACTGGCCGTAACAACACAAAACAACCACAATAACCACACTAACAACCACACAAACAACCACAACAACTACGGTGGCCAATTAGGTAGGAGCAGAAGCAGTTAGGGGAGGCCAGAAATAGTCTCTCCTCTTGGATTTTCCCTCCTCTCTCTCTCTCTCTCTCTCTCATTCCTTCCTCCTTCTCTCCCTTTCTCTTTTCTCCTTTTCTTAAATCATCTTCCTTCCCCCGTCTTTCCTTCCTCCCTCTTTTCTTCATCCCATTTCCCTATTCTTCTTCCTCTTGTCTCCCTCCAACTTTCCTCCCTTCCTCCAGTCTTCCTCTTTCCCTCCTTCGCCGCATTCATCCTTTTTGTCTCCTTCCTTACATCCTTCCCTCCCTCTTGTCTTTCTCTCCAACGCCTTCCTTCATCCCCTCTGTTTTTCCTCCTCCTTCGTAGTTTCCTCTTGTCCTCCTCTTCTCACTCTAGTAATCTTTCTCTCTCTCTCCCAATCGTCTTTTTCTTCCAACCCTCCTTCCCATTTTCTTCATTTAACCCTCATCTTTCCCTCTACACAATCTTCCTCTCTTCTTCTCCTTGTCCCCCTATCCTCCCTCCTTCACCCCAGGCTGTTTCCATCCTCTCTCCTTCCTTCTTTCCTTCCTAAATCCCCTCCCTCCTTCAATATAATCTCCCTCCCTGACTCCCAATCTTTCTTACTTCCCTCCCTCCCCCCTCCTCCTCATCCTCTCCATTCTTTGTTTCTTTCTTCCATTCCTTCCCTCTGTTCCCCGTTCTTCCTGTAGTACTGTCTTCCCTCCTCCTCCTCCTCCCTCCTTCCTTTCTTCCATCTCTTCCTACCTTCCTCCTACGCACTTCCTCCCTCTCCCCCTCCTCCTCCTCGTTCCACTACTTCCCTCTCTTGTTTCGAGTTCCTTCCTTCCTTCCTCCCTCCTCTCTCTAATTCCTCTCTCTCTCTCTCTGGCTTTTCTTACTTTGCAGCTCCTTCCATCACACATAATGTTGGTTACGGGATGTGGTTTCAAGATCTGTAATGGTGGTAGTTGTGGTAGTGTGGTGGTAGTGGATCTGGTAATGATGGTGGTTGGGGTTGTGGTGGCAATGACGGTGGTAGTGGTGAGTATGTTGATAGTAATGGTAGTAGTCGTGGTAATGATGGAAGTTGTGAGTATAATGGTGATGGTAGTAGTTGTGGTTATGATGGTGGTAGTGGTGGTGATGGTAGTGGTTGTGGTTATGATGGTGGTAGTGGTAGTAGTTGTGGTTATGATGGTGGTAATGGTGGTGGTGGTAGTTATGGTTATGATGGTGGTAGTGGTGGTGATCGTGGTTGTGGTAGTGGTAGTTGTTGTCATGATGGTGGTAGTTGTGCTCTAGTGATGGCTACAGTAATCATGGTATTGTAATTATGGTAGTGATGGTATTGGTGATACGGCTCCACATCCTTTCCACAGCACTTCTTCGTGACTAGCACCATATATTCTAATTTCATAGCATAAAAGATGGAAAGATGACAATTTTAGGCCAAGTTAAGGGCGACAGAGCATATTTCCGGTTGCCATGGTGATAATGATGGTAGTTGAGTGGTGGTGGATGGTGGTAGTTGTGGTATCGACGGGAAGATGAGGGAAAGGGAAATGAAAGAGAAAGCAGAAGGAATGATGGAGGGAATGAAGTAATGTGAGAGAGAGAGAGAGAGAGAGAGAGAGAGAGAGAGAGAGAGAGAGAGAGAGAGAGAGAGAGAGAGAGAGGACTTAAGCTTATTAGGTTCAGGAACATAAAAAATAAAAACCGGTAACAAGACAGAACGAGAGAGAGAGAGAGAGAGAGAGAGAGAGAGAGAGAGAGAGAGAGCTGGGCCATAAGGGGGATCAGGGAGGCTGTAGAACAAAGATAACGACTGGACAAAGACAAAATAATAACAATATCGCCAGGTTAGAGATGGCTCCACGCTGCCTAAGATGTTCGCAAGATGCTCCCAAGATGTTCGTAAGATGTTCTAAAAAGTTCGTAATATGCTCCTGAGATGTTCGTAAGATGCTCCTAAAATGCTCGTAAGATGCTTCTAAGATGTTCGTAAGACGCTCCTAAGATGTTCGTAAGATGCTGCTAAGATGTTCGAAAGATGTTCGTAAGATGCTCCTAAAATGTTCGTAAGACGTTCCCAAGATGTTCGTAAGATGCTCCTTAGATGTTCCTAAAATGCTACCACGATGTTCCTAAAATGCTCCTAAGATGTTCGTAAGATGCTCCCAAGATGTTCGTAAGATGCTCCTAAAATGCTTGTAAGATATTCGTAAGATGCTCCTAAAATGTTCGTAAGATGCTGCTCAGTTCCTTTATGCAGCTGTCACATCAGGCACTCTTCCCCTTCGTTGACTTTACCATCGCCTGGAGACAATTTATTGTTCATTTCTTATTTGCTGGTAAAGTCGTGCCAGGATTCCAAAGGCTTGGCAGACGTATGAATGACTGTGTGGCCCATCTCTCTCTCGCTTTCTCTCTCTCTGGGGGGGGGGGGAAGCTTTTTAACAGCACTGCTTCTGTCTTGCATCATGCCGTATTGCAGAAATCTTGCATCTCCGAACCCCCTGACTCGGAATATCGCTCAGCTGAAAAAAAATCGTCTGCCTCCTCTGGCTGGGTGTAGGATGAGGGGGATTTTTACACCGTTGCTTCAGTCTTGCATCTGGCTTCCTTGATGGAATATAGAAAAATCGTCCTCTGTGTGTGTGTGTGTGTGTGTGTGTGTGTGTGTGTGTGTGTGTGTGTGTGTGTGTGTGTGTGTGTGTGTGTGTGTGTGTGACTGACTCAAAACAGCTCTCAGATGAAGAAAATCGTCTGGAGTTTCGCCTCAATAAAATGATGTGTGCACCCGTGTACGTATGCAAACCACCTATGTACGCCTCTTATGTATACATCCCCAACAGTGATAAATCACCTTTTATTATTACTGATTAATTTTGCAAGATCTTTCCAGGTTTTGATAAGGTTTCGAGATACGAGATAAAACTAAGTCAGCCAATGGTACACGAAAATCTATCTATCTGTCTATCTCTCTATCTGCCTACCTAACTACCTGTCTAACTGCCTTCCTACCTATATATCTATCGACCTATCTATCTATCTATCTGTGTATTGACTAACATCGCATCACGTGAGGGACGACCCATGTATTGAATGACCTCCAGGTATATTCTTGTCCTAATAAGTTATATCAGCTCATCCCCTCCACACACACACACACACACACACACACACACACACACACACACACACACACACACACACACACACACACACACACACACCATCTCCCTTCACAAACTCGTACCTTACCTTTGATCCCACCCCATTCTTGGTCTTCCTCTCCTTCAATAAGTAAATAAATAAATAAATAAATACAGGAAAATACGTGGGTTTCAGAGCATCAAAGTAAGGGTACATACCGTAACCTCTTTAATACGGTCACGTCTTTTTATTATTTATTTTTATTACCTTCCGACGATTTTATTCATGAGGAAAACTCTCGCGTAGTAAAGGAATTAATAAAGAGTAACCCCAACACTTCA
Source organism: Coenobita brevimanus (assembly GCF_032717465.1). Lineage (NCBI taxonomy): Eukaryota > Metazoa > Arthropoda > Malacostraca > Decapoda > Coenobitidae > Coenobita > Coenobita brevimanus. Next base: position 7,007,301 of record NC_137050.1, read on the forward strand.
GGAATCTCTCTTACGCCTACAAAAATCGTCTGAGCAAGATAAATAGTGCCTGCGGGTTGAAGAGACTAATGGGGTAGGGTGGGGTGAAGAGGAATAAAGGGGGAGATATGCCCCCCCTGTGTCCACCTTCCCCTCCCCCTCCCCTTCTCCCCCACCCCTTCTCTCCTCCCCCCTCACCTTGGGTACGTCAGCGGTGAGTGGTCTGTTCTTACGACAATATGGTTGCGTAAGTCTCAGGAGCGCCAGGTCAAGGAGAGATGACACACAAAAGAGGTGTTGAGTATTGCAGGTAAATATGCTGAGGCTGAAAGGGGAGAGAAGTGACGGGAGAGGTAGAGGTAAGGGGGGAGTGGGAATGGGAAAGGGAGGGGAATAGGGAGGTGGAGGTGTAGGGGGAGTAAAGGAAGCGGGAGGATGAGGGAAGGGAAGTGGGAGTGTTAGGGGGAGGGAGACGGGATGTTGGAGTGGGAGGGTAGGGGGGAAAGAATTAACTGCGGGAAGGTAAATTAGGGAAAGGAAAGGGACACAGGGAAGGGGAGGAATCGAGACACAGGGAGGGGAGAGGGAGACAATGAAGACTGGTAGGGAGGGGGAGGGGGGTGAAAGAGGAAGAAAAGGGAGACAAACAGAGACACCGTGTAAAGCACTTGGCGTACGAAGGAAAGCCAACAGCAAGCATCAAACAGACTTTCTTGTCCTTTAGAGGCGTCTGTTATGGAAAAGGCGTGACTATGATATCTCTTTTATGAGTTCCATCCACGTCACTTCAGGTCCACTTTAAATCCATCCACATCCAAAGCATCTATGATTCAGGCACCTCAAGCTGATTCACAGTCATCTCAGAACCAAGCACATGAACCTAGAATATCATCGTAAGCTTATTTATTTCCATCTTACCTACGATCTTACACAACCGATCTTAGGAAAATATTCAGGGTTGTGGCTGAGATGCGCTGAGAATAACTTACGAATGTTTCCCTCCTGCAATTTAGATTCTAACCACGAGAAGTAAACAAGACAGACGGGAAGGTCTTGTCACATCCTTTCCTCGCCCTTCCCGCAGAGGCAAATCTTGGGAACGACAGGGATTTTTAACTTCTTCTCTAAGCATATCTACCTATATATCTATCTGTCTCTCAATCTATCTATCTGTGTAACAGCAAGGAAATAAAAACAAACGTCCTCGAAGGGATGGGGCTGAAATGGTGTTGAATATTACTTAGTCGGCAACATCGACACAGTTTTCATAATGTGATGCAAGGGAATAAGCACAGGTGACATGGCAAAACAGATCAGCCAGGTAAAGGAGCTGGGGTCTCTAACCACAATACGAAGCCAAACAACCTCTTGACATCTACAGGAGGATTTATCTCAACGGAATGACATCTCTTAATATCCCTCTCAATACAGTTACTAATTGCACACTACGAATGGCAGTGAAAGGGTTAATCGGGGTCGTCTTGGGAGCCTTTGATTGTCTCTATGTCTCTCAGCCGGGCATGGGGAAAGAGAAGAGGAGAGAGAGAGAGAGAGAGAGAGAGAGAGAGAGAGAGAGAGAGAGAGATGGGAGGAAAAGAGAGGGACAGAAAAGTGAAAAGGGGTAAGAGGGGAGGATAAGAGAGAGGGAAGTGAAGAGGAAGAGAGAGAAGGGAGGAAGAAGGGAGTAAAAGAGAGGAACAGAAAAGTGAAAAGGGGTAAGAGGGAAGGATAAGAGAGAGGGAAGTGGCAAGCGTAGGTGTAAGGCTAAAAAAAAAAAAAAAAAGTGTACCAACCGCAAGGAAAAACAGCTGCTTGATACCTGTCCTGTCTGGCATACCTGTGCAATCACCACCACCTCCAGTACTCACCTGCAAAATGATAATATTGGTGTTAGGTTAAAGCCCTACATAGAGGTTATTTGTGATAGCCGTAACACTATAACATCACTATTATTATTATCATTATTATTATTATTATCATCATCATCTCCATCAAAGTTATCATCATCATCATCATCATCCGACAAGAATACTGTAATTATCATCCTTTACCATCATCATCATCTAACAACAACACTACAATCATCATCATAATCCACCATATACACCACCACCACCACCACCATTATCATCATCATCGTCATCATCATCATCATCATCACAATTATTATCATTACTATCATCATCATCACCATCACATCACCATCACCATCACCGTCAGGATGGGCCAGGAATGGTGGGTGGTGGGGTGGGATGGGTATTATATATTTCTTGTGAACATAAGTGGACTGGTAGTCGAGGGAGTCACTATTAAGATATCCAACGCAACAGAACAGAAATGGGTGGAGTGGGCGGAGAGGAGCGGGCGGGATGGGCTGGGATGGTGTTGGGTGGTGGGGGCATGGAGAGTGTGTGGGGTGGATGGAGAGGGCAAAGATGGTGGTGATGGTGGTGGTGGTGGGGCAGGGTAGGATAAGTACACCCTGTTTTAGACGGATGTTGTTAAGAAGAGATGTTTCAGTGGTGGAAGGGCTCAAGGTTACGCAAATTCGATGTGGGGATGGTCAAGAGGTGAGGGAGAGGTGAGGGGGTTGCGATCAGGGTGACTGAGGGGGCAAGACACTGATAATACACGAGAGAGAGAGAGAGAGAGAGAGAGAGAGAGAGAGAGAGAGAGAGAGAGAGCGCTGGGCATGATTATAAGACATGGCCGGAAACTCGTTGTGCCTCTGAGCTGATCATTATGAGCCAGGAGGAGGAGGAGGAGGAGCGGAGAGGGAAGAGATGGGGGTGAGGCATGAGAAGGCTGACGATGAGGATTATTATGAGGAAGAGGAGGAGGGGGGGATGATCAGAAAGGGGGAGGAGGGCGGAAGAAGAGGAGGAAGATGTTGAGGAGGGAGGAAGAAGAGGAGGAAGATGTTGAGGAGGGAGGACGAAGAGGAGGAAGATGTTGAGGAGGAAGAGCAATTGGAACAAAATCAGTCGGCCATTATTAAGCCTCGCTGGAATGGAGCCACAGAAAAATGAAAACCAAGCGAGTACCTATTGATTTTATGGGAATATCTCAGGTCATGTGAGGTCAGGGGTCACGGCTAGAGGTCAGGCTTAAATATGGTGTTGAACTTGCATGTGTTAGCGTGTCAGGCGAGGTAAAATCATCCTCCATTAGGGTCGGAGGAGGGGTACGAGAAAAAAAAAAAAAAAAGGAAAGAATGTATATATAAAAAAAAGGATGTAACACTCATCTTGACATCAAAATTACCGTGTTTATTAGGCAATTATAAAGCAAATATCTGTAAGTCATTAGTTTTTATGGTCAGTGCCAAATTTCTAAACACTGATAGGAGAAATAATTAATGGAAATGGTCTAAACTCCAATCACGCCCCAGCCAAGGCACAACCGGAATACCTTGCTGAGAGTATTGCTTAGCTCCTCGCCTCCTTCCCTACCCCTAAGGACCTGAATCGGAGTATTTATCAGTTTATGCACTGGTACTGAGAAGCCTGTGTAGGGTGAGGTTGGCGGGTTGGATTATGGAGGTCGTAATGACAAACAAAGACATAATAATAATAATAATAACAATAATAATAATAATAATAACCATCGTCCTCAAACAGGTCTTTTTTCTCATTAAATTTACCCCCCATACACACAAACACGAAGTACAATAAATTGGATAATACAGCCGTAATACTGTCTTATTCTGCCAATGAGAAACATGAAATAAGCAGAAGTAGTAGTAGCAGCAGTAGGCTTAAGTTCCTCTTCTGCAATCCACAATCCTCACTTCGGGGGATAGGGAAGCAGCTCCGAGACTTAAATAACCAGGCAGTCGTGTACCCAAGTTATATCAATGCCACCACGTGAAGGTGTCCCTCTCTAGCAGCAAATTAAGTGTAAATGGACGCAAATCTCGGCCATGTAAACAAACAATAACAATAACAACGAGAGGTGGAAACTGATGACGTGTGTTGCTATTTTCATGGCTGTGTGTGTGTGTGTGTGTGTGTGTGTGTGTGTGTGTGTGTGTGTGTGTGTGTGTGTGTGTGTGTGTGTGTGTGTGTGTGTGTGTGTGTGTGTGTGTGTGTGTGTGTTTCAGTTCTATTACTCCTACACAGACACAATTAACCTGGTACACACAGCTTGGTACACACAGCCGGGATACACATGAAGTAACTAATTACTGTCGTATTTAATAAGGCTCTCTCTCTCTCTCTCTCTCTCTCTCCTCTCAGGCTTCCGTCTTCCTCTCTTTTTCACTCTTCTCTCCACTCTTATTCCTCACCGCTGCCATCTTTCTATCTTCTTCCCCTCTCCTTTCCACAATCCTCACCTCTCTCTCTCTCTCCTCAGTTATCTCCCTTATTTCACTCTTCTCTCTTCCTCAGTCTCTCCCTCCCTCACAGAGTCTCTCAACCTGTCTTCCCTCTCCCTCCATCAACTAACTCTTTCTCCCCTCTCAATTCCTCATATTTCTCATCCTCTACCCCTCTCCTGGCCTCTCCCTCTTTCCTTTCCCCTCTCTCATTTTCACTCCCCTCTTACATCCTCAATCTCCCCCTCTCTCCCCTCCTCCACGTCCCAAACAAGAAGAATCCCCCACAACACATGCCCCTGAGGAATCTAGCGAAAGTAATGACACGAGGGAGCCAACTTTTAAACTCCTCTATAGTCCCCCCCACAACCCTCGTTTTCTGTGAAGGGGAGAACGGGAAGCGAGTTGCAATTATTTTTCTTTTCTCCCCTTTTTTTTTTTTCTGTTTCTTATTTTTTCCAGGCCGGGGAATTTGAAAGGCGGGTTTGTGAATGCCGTGTGTGGGAGGAGCGATCTGATTTTTGCTATTCTGTCACTGCTACTGTCACTACTTAGCACAGAAAAATTGCTCGTGCCGGTAGTGATGAGGGTTTGAAGCGACGATGTTTATGTAGACGCGGGAGTATGTCTTGCAGCGGCCCCGGCAGTCAGTCACACCCTAACGATTATCATTTGCATGGTTCTTGATTTAGTGATACCCATATGGCCTCAGAGTTATTTAGATTTTTTTTTAAATCTAGAATATCTTTTTTTATACATGGACATCTTACTCAAAATTGGAGGGGGGGGGGGCTGGTAGTGAACGTTTTGTACTGGATGCCTTTATTTACTTATTTATTATTATTATTTTTTTTACCGCGGCAGGACGATTATTATTCAAGCTAAGAAAAGATAAAAAACTTTTCCAGCGATGTCGTCTTTATTACCTTTATTCCTGCTACCCCAAGACGATTTACTGAGCTTAAGGCCTCGTACTGAAGGGGTGAACGAGGGCTACGTCAAACCCCTCCAATTTTAAGTACCCCTAAGCTGAATAAAATCGTCTGAAAATGCCGTGAATACGAGAAAATACGTCATTGTAACGAAGAGATTAGCCCTTTGAGTATGGAAATTTTACCACTTCATTCTTACTATACATTTTAGCCTTATTCTATCTATCTACCTATCTATCTATTTGTCTACCTATCTGTCTATCTAGCCTTATTACTTTGACGATTTTATTCAGCTAAAGAAAGGTCTCCTGTACTGTACTTAGTAAATAAAAGCCGTGTATAAAGTCTAAAAATTGCAAAATGTTTATACTGAAACGGAATAAAATCGTTTGGTGGTAGGAATTCAGTAAAAAACTATAAGCAACCCCATGGGAGTGAGTGATGGTCTACACACACACACACACACACACACACACACACACACACACACACACACACACACACACACACACACGTTCTAGTAGATTCTGGAGAAGCTAATGTTAAGAATGTTGATCGCTAAAGCAAATGTCCTCGAACTTTGCATGCTTTAGTAAATCAGGCTCTCTCTCTCTCTCTCTCTCTCTCTCTCTCTCTCTCTCTCTCTCTCTCACCCCTGTCCTTGACCCCTTATTCCCTTCCTCTTCTACTTTCTCCCCAATTTATTCTTCACCCTTTCCTCCTTCTACTCACACTTTTCTCCCTTCCTCCCTGCCCCTCCTCTTTCACCCTTCCTCTCCCCTTCCTGTCACCCATCCTTGTTTGCCATTCCTCGCTTTTTTCACATCTCCCTACTTCGCCCTTCCTCCCTTTTTCCTTGTACTCCCTTCACTCTCCCTCTCCCTTCCTTGCTCTTCCCTCTCCCTTCCTCGCTCTCCCCTCCCCCCCTCCACCTCCCTCTCCCCTTCCCTTACGATTTTCTTCACGTTCTTGCCTCCTACTCTCCACCCTTCGCTCACTCTCCCCCTTCCTCTCGCCTTCCCCTCCTCTTTCCCTCCCCCACCTGTTTCCTTCCTCTCTCCCCTCCCCCTCACCCTCTCCTGCTCTCCCTCTCCCTCTCCCTTCACCCTTCAGCACTCCTCCCTGTCGTGACGCCTCTATTATCTCCCTTGAAAACCAGCGGGTCGTGCTGAGAGAGAGAGAGAGAGAGAGAGAGAGAGAGAGAGAGAGAGAGAGAGAGAGAGAGAGAGAGAGAGAGTAATGGAAAGCGGATGAATGAATGAATGAATGACACTTTTTATTGAACTGAGCATCGTTATTCATCCCTGTCCATCCTGTGTATTCCAACCTATTCTGCCACCGATCGTAGTCATAAGGTCACAAGTCGTCTCCGCTGACCTTTTCGCTATGCTGACGTCATCGGAGTGAATCGATCGCAACCCCTTCACTACGAGCCGAAGAAGGTCATTGGGCGATAACGAGAAAGAATAAAAAGTCACTGCAAGAAAGGTTTAAGGATGTTTCTAAATCTTCTCCAACATCTTAAAATATTTCCTCAACTTCTTTCACTTGTCTTCCTCTCTTTCTTTCTTCCTCACACTTTAATCTGGTGCCAATCCTTCAAGAACTTCCCTTCAAACCTCCTACTATGTTTCTTGGTCCCATACTCCTTTATTTATTTATTTATTTATTTACCTGTTTATTTAAGGGGGGGGTTGGATTTATAAAAGGTGTAGGGAGTCAAAGGTTATACACAACAACGCATAAAAAACGAAATGTGGCAACACGAATCTGTGCAGTGTATCGACTTTTGCGAGGAGGGGTGGAAGAGAAATTTCACTGATTGCTAGATGTGTGTGTGTGTGTGTGTGTGTGTGTGTGTGGGTGTGGGTGTAGTTTCTCCCCTCCCTCTGTCTGTCTGTCTGCCTGTCTGTCTGTCTGTCTGTCTGTCTGTCTCTGTCTGTCTCTCTCTCTCTCTCTCACACACACACACACACACACACTTCCCCTACCGGTATCAGCATCTGGGAATCAATTACAGCATCGCACAAAAACACATCTCCGGGAACAGCGGCGGATCTGTTAAGTTACCCCTCGTTGAGCCAGGCCATTGACCCCCCCACCCCTCCACCGTGCCTGGACGCCATATTAACCCCCCTGTCATGTGGCTGGGTTAGGGTCTGGGTTACTGCTGTCTGAATGGTCGTGGGTTCGATCTCTTAGCCCTCTTGAATCTTTATGACATTATTTCGACTTTTTATTTTTCATTATTTGGGGGTATTCTTGCTACCATCAGACGATTTTATTCAGCTCAAGAAAAATTCTGAAACCGGAGGAGACACGAATTTCAGGAAGAGTTACAGGTAGGCTTTATTAATACCCTGACTACCTGTTGTGTTTACCTGGCTGGATTAATTAGTCCGGGGGCAGCAGGAATAAAGGTACGTCCTCGGAGTGAAGAGGCACATTTTTCCACGCCCTGGCCCTCCAAACCTTACTACTACTTATCAAGGTAGCGGTTCTTTTCAAGGTCATGTTCGACTATGAATATTTAAAGAGAATATTTTAGGGGAATATTTAAGGAGAGTATATTTAAGGGGAATATTTAAGAAGAGTATATAAGGGGAATATTTAAGGAGCATAGTTAAGGGGAATATATAAGGGGAATATTTAAGGAGAATATTTAAGGGGAAAATTGAAGGGGAATATTTAAGGAGAATATTTAAGGGTGATATTTAAGGGGAAAACTGAAGGGGAATATTTAAGAGTGATATTTATGGGGAAAACTGAAGGGGAATATTTAAGGAGAATATTTAAGGGTGATATTTATGGGGGAAATTGAAGAAGAATATTTTAGGGATTTATTTAAGGGGACTATTTAAGACTATTTAGAAGGTTCATTAACGCCGGAAATATATCTTTTACATTTTTTTCTCATTAACTGCCAGGTGAGTTTATTTACCTGAAGAAGCCATATATTATTTACAGAGATAGAATGCCAGTCTTAATCCTATCACTAAGAATTTTCCTACACCCTTTCTACTCTAACTTGGCCTGAAATTGTCATCTCTCCATCTTCACTACTGAGCTGTGGCAAGAGACTGACACGAGAATATGTTGCTAGTCACGAAGAAGTGATATGGAAGGGATTTAGAGCAACTGAGCTACATGAAATAAGCCGCAAAAGGACGAAAATCTGGGCCAAGTTAAGGTGAAAATAGTATAGTTAAAACACGAAATGTATCTCCGAAGCTGAGTTGTTTGGTAAAAGCGAGAATAAAACAGACGACCCTGAGCTGAATGGGTTAATGTGTCGTATTTTTGAGAGAGAGAGAGAGAGAGAGAGAGAGAGAGAGAGAGAGAGAGAGAGAGAGAGAATGAAATGTTGGCAACGTGTGTACAAAAGGCCGAAGCCATAGAATTATACCTAAATAATAAAAGACAGCGGAAAAGATGAAAAATATATAGATACAAAATGATATTGCTCTGAGAACGCATACCTCCGCCAATGCCATTGTCATTAAAATGGATCTGGATCCGGATCCGTGGATATAGGATCCAGATCCGGATCCGCCCCAAAATTTATTAAGTTCTTTCTTAGTCCATGACCCAGCTTTCCACAAATTTTCACTGAAATTAATTGAAAACTTTTGGAGATATTGTGCGGGATACTCCGGATCCGGATCCGCCCCTTAAATGTAATGAATTTTTTTCTTGTCCATGGCTCTCCCTTCCACAAAATTCCATCAAAATCCGTTCATAGATTTTTTTGTAATCCCGGATTCTGATCCGTGGATATAGGATCCGGATCCGGATCCGCCTCAAAATATAATAATTTTTTTTCTTGGTCAATGGCGTACTCTTCCCCAAAGTTTCATTGAAATTCATTGAGAACTTTTGGAGATATTGTGTGACATACACCGGATCCGGATCTGGCCCAAAATATAATCATTTCTTCCATGGGCCATGCCCCACTCTTCCACAAAATTTCACCAAAATCATTCATAACCTTTTGAGTAATCCTGCTAACAGACAGACAGACAGACAAATATACCACAACTGGGTAAAACGTAACCACCTTGGCGAAGGTAAAGATAATATTCCTCTTCAATTCAAAGCAAAATATATCTCAAACAATCACCTCAGTGCCGTCAGACTCACAAACATGTCTTTGAGAGGTAATTATCCAGTTTAACAGATGATTCATGCCATTATTAACTGTAGGTTATTAGTCAAGTGTGGCAAAGTAATATCAGACCGTGTGGTAGTGGTGAGGGTATTATTAGGCAGGTGTGGTGGGGGTAATATTAGACAGGTGTGATGGGGGTAATATTAGACAGGTATGGTAGTGGCGGAGGTGAGGAATAGGTCTCCGCCAGATGATGAAAGTTGGGATCTGTAGGCCTGATATACCAATCACTCTGGTTATTACAAAGACTCCTGCAGCGACTGGCTACTTACTGGCAGAGGCCCGTGCTATACTCTGGAAGTCTAGTTGTTCTCTGTCTCCCCTAATTTCGATGGAAGAGAACTATGTCAGCATTCGTTTACCATCACGTGACGCTGAGTTAAGGAATTCTCGGATCTGTACACATAAATCGGTCACGTCAGCGGTCTCAAACTTATTCTCCATATCCAGTCAGCACATTCAAGCAAGTGCCCAGATCATCAAAACTCAGCACCAAACATCCGGTCCTTACTGTGCATGTTACAGATTAATATTAGACAGGTGTGGTGGAGTGTAATTAGTCAGGTGTGGTGGTCGTGGTGGGTAATATTAGACAGGTGTGGTGGTGGTGGGTAATATTAGACAGGTGTGGTGGTGGAAATATTACAGCAGTGATAGGGGTAATATCTGACAGGTATGGTACCGGTACTGGTGGAGTAATGTTAGACAAGTGTGGTGGTGGGTATTATTAGACAGGTGTGGTGGCGACAGAGAGAGAGAGAGAGAGAGAGAGAGAGAGAGAGAGAGAGAGAGAGAGAGAGAGAGAGAGAGAGAGAGAGAGTTTGTATATGTGTGTGTGTGTACCGCTGGGTAGTGTGTTTAGATGTCTGTTAGGTAAACATGAGAAGTGTTTAGAACAACCAACTTTCCCCCCTCCCCCCCCTCTCTCTCTCTCTCTCTCTCCTTTTCTTGTTTCTCCACTGACTCTCTCCATTCATGAACCTTTTCTTCCTTCCTCTAGTCCCTCCCCATGTCTTCCTCTTCTTCATCCCCTTTAGTATTTTTTCTTCCTCCTCCTCCTCCTCCTCCTCTTCTGATTCCCTCTTATTTGCCACTCTGCTTCTTCCTCCTTCTTTTACCAGTTTTTTGTTTTCTTCTTCCTTCTTATAGTGTTTTCTCAACTTTTTCGTCTTTTTCCTCAATTCCCTTTCATCCATCATTTTATCTCCTCACAGGCTCTGCACTTCTCTCATTTTCTTTCACGCCATATATTGTCTATTTGTGTGTGTGTGTGTGTGTGTGTGTGTGTGTGTGTGTGTGTGTGTGTGTGTCTACCTTAATCACTTCCCAGGTGTAAACAGTTTCCCCTCACCTGTTCTCACCTGGATACTTTCATTACCCCTACCTTCCCTCCCCCTTCTTTTTTCCTACTCCCTTCCTCTCTCCTTCCCTCCCCCTCCTCCTCCCCTTCACTTTCCCAATCCTCCCCCTCCACTTCTCCCTCATCTCCCAAGCCTGCACCCTCCTCATCACCTCCCCTCCCTGCCCCAACCCCCTTCCTACCCTCCCACTCACCTACACTCCCCTCCCTCTCTCCCCTCCTCTCAATTTTTCCTCCCCTCTCCCCTCTGTTATCACTTCTCTCAATTTTTTTACTTTTTTTTCTGCCAGGATAAACACCTCCCCTCTCTCCTTTCCTCTTTTTTTTCCTCCTCCTCCCTCTTGGTTTATAGCTGCTTCCTCTTTTCTTCTCTCCTTCCTCTCCTTTTCCCTCTTTCCTCCCTTCTCTCCAACCGTTCTCCCTCCTTTTCTCTCATATTATTTAAAGTATTACTCTTATTTCTTCGTTTCTCATATTGAGAATTTTTTTGCTTCCTTCCCATTTTTTTTTTTTTTTTTTTTTTACCTTTTCTGTTCCTAATCTCTCTCTCTCTCTCTCTCTCTCTCTCTCTCTCTCTTTCTCATGTAACCTTCCCTATCTTCACCTTCCCCCCCCTCTCTTTCACCCTTTCTTTCCTCTCCTCCTCCTTTTTACTCTACTCCCCCTGTTTCCTTTCCCCCTCTCTCTCTCTCTCTCTTTCTTTCCTTTCTTCTCCTCTCTTCTATCTCCTCAGACAACCTCTCCTACATGCTTTTTTTTTTTCCTCTCTCCACTTCTCTCATCGTCCTTTCCTCTCTCCTTTCTCCCTTTTTTCTCCCCCCTCCATTTTTCTCCTCCACTTCCCTCCTTCACTCAACCTCCCTGTCACATATCTTCCTTTTCCTCCCCTCTACCCTGTTCCTCCCTTTCTTCCATTACCATCACCTCTTCCTCCCTCTCTTCCTCCCCCTCCTCTTCCTTCTCCTTTCTGTCTATCACCTTGCTTGTCCTCCTCTTTTTTTTTTTTTTTTCACTATCCTTCATCCCCGCCCTGCTACCGTCAAACCTTCTCACGTCACCTGACTCCCCCTCCCCCTTCCCCCTTCCCATCCTCCTCCTCCCTCTCCCTCTACTTTTCTCTTCGTTTTCATCACCTCTCTCTCTCTCTCTCTCTCTCCAATCAGCCCCACCATCCTGCCAGGGTGGGTGACGCCTTCCGTCCCTTGAGATCAGTCAAGTTAAGCACCCATGGGTCTGGATAGTAATTGGATGGGTGACCGGTTCATGATTAAGGTTCACCGCTACAGGGAGAGAGAGAGAGAGAGAGAGAGAGAGAATGTTTGGTAGGTATGAAAGGAATGATGGAATAATTGGACCTAAGAGAGGGAGAGAGAGAGAGTGTTTGGTAGGTATGAAAGGAATGATGGAGTAATTGGACCTACACTAACTTAAGAGATAGTGACGGGTCGTTGCTCTCTCTCTCTCTAAAATCTTTCTCTCTCTCTCTCTCTCTACTGGGGCAAAAGTGGCAAACACGTCAGCCTCTTTTGCAAGCCGCTCTCAATTAAACTTACCTCCTGCTCTAATATTTTGTGCACAGGTAAAAAAAAAAATAGTTGCAAATTGATATGTGGTTCACCTGAGTCACTATCACAGCCACCAACGAGTCACTATCACAGCCACCAACGAGTCACTATCAGCCATAAACGAGTCACTATCAGCCATAAACGAGTCACTATCACAGCCACCAACGAGTCACTATCAGCCATAAACGAGTCACTATCACAGCCACCAACGAGTCACTATCACAGCCACCAACGAGTCACTATCAGCCATAAACGAGTCACTATCAGCCATAAACGAGTCACTATCACAGCCACCAACGAGTCACTATCAGCCATAAACGAGTCACTATCACAGCCATAAACGAGTCACTATCACAGCCATAAACGAGTCACTATCACAGCCATAAACGAGTCACTATCAGCCATAAACGAGTCACTATCACAGCCACCAACGAGTCACTATCAACCATAAACGAGTCACTATCACAGCCACCAACGAGTCACTATCAACCATAAACGAGTCACTATCACAGCCACCAACGAGTCACTATCAGCCATAAACGAGTCACTATCAGCCATAAACGAGTCACTATCAGCCATAAACGAGTCACTATCAGCCATAAACGAGTCACTATCAGCCATAAACGGGTCACTATCAGCCATAAACGAGTCACTATCAGCCATAAACGGGTCACTATCAGCCATAAACGAGTCACTATCACAGTTTTCTCCCCAGCGTGACACCGGCTTTACTTCTCCCTCTCTTTCTCCCCCACTCACATTCTCCCTCCACCCCTTCCTCTACCACCATCGCTCCTTTTCCTCCATTCACTTTTCTTCTCTCCCTGCATCTCCCTTCCCCCTCTCCTTCCTTCCTTTCCCTCCCTCTTACAATTTCTTTCCTTCCCTTCTCTTTCCTCTCTCCCACAAACACCCTTCTTTTCCTTTTTCCCTCCCTCTCTCATTTTTCCTCTCCCATCCTTCTCTCCCTGGAAAATCATCTTCCCTCCCTCTACCATTTTCTTCATGTTCTCCCTTTCCTTTCTCCCTCAAAAACATCATTCTCTCCACCAAACACCCTTCCTCAATTCCTTCCTATTCCTCCCTCACACACCTTCATTCCTTCCTTCCCTTTTCTCTTTTCCTGAAGCATTCTCCCTCCCTTCCTCCTTCCACCTCCCCTCCCTCCCGCAGACGCCCTTCCTTCTATCCCTCTCACGTTCCCTTCCCTCGTCTTCATCTCTCCCTCAAATATTATCTCCTTTTATCCTTTCCTCCCTCCCTCTCACATTCCCTTTCCTTGTCTTCACCTCTCCCTCAAACATTATCCCCCTATTCCTTCTTCCCTTCCTCAAGTATCCTCCCTCCTCTCCCTCAATTATCCTCCCTTCGCTCCTTCCCCTCCCTCTCATATTTTTCCCTCCTGCCCTTTCCTCCCCTTCCCTGCCTCCCTCCCTCTAATCACCCGATCCACAGCGTCTGCCAAACGACTCTAAACTACCAATCACCTCGTAAGACACACAATCCAGGCCCCTTAATTACCCCCATCTCTCTCTCTCTCTCTTTCCCTCCCCCTATATCCCCTCTCCTTTTCACCCTCCCTCCACCTACCCCTCCCCTCCCCCTTATTATCTTCAACCTTCAGCTTGGACCGAAGAGGGGGAGGGGGAGGGAGGGGAAATGAAGAAGGGGGAGGGGGAGGGAGGGGAAATGAAGAAGGGGGAGGAGAATAGAGGAAGCAGAAGAGGAAGTGGGGAATCAAGAAGGGGAAAGAGTTGAGAGAGAGAGAGAGAGAGAGAGAGAGAGAGAGAGAGAGAGAGAGAGAGAGGAGGGGGGGTGAAGTGGCGGTAAGGCAGAGGAAAAGGGAAAAAATGGAAGAGAAGGGAGAGGTAAGGGACTGACGGAGATAGGTTGGGTGGGGAGAGGAAAAGAGATGACGAAACAAGAGGAGAGAGTGAGACATGGGGAGGGAAAGGAGGAGGAAGGAGTGGGGGGGAGGTAAGGCAGAGGGAAAGGGAAGTGGGAGGAAATAGGGGATGAGAGGGGAATTCTTGCTATCCCCGGACGATTTTTCTTCTGTTTAGGAAAGGCTGCCGAACTGGAGGGGTTAGATACAGCCGGACAAATCTATTCAGTACAACACGCCCTTCCCAAGATGAAGAAAATCGTCTGGAGTGAATAAACTGAATAGGCCATCGTAGTGACGGGGTGAATGAAACTTGGCATTGAGACAGGTGACTCATGTGACTGTCCTCCCCTCATTAAATTTAGGGCATGTCACCTCTGTCTCATCACACTCCTTCAGGTAGGCTACTGGTATTTTCACAAGTGCTGCTTCTCTCTGTTTTCCTGTATGGCTCACGGTCTTTTAGTATGGAGGATGGAGGAGAGCCTTTCCGCTGCCCTATCCTCCGTCTCTTACCTGTGTGTGTACAGCAAGATACAGATAATAGTGTGTACAGTACCATCACCTTGGAATGGGAAGGCCTGTGTGTCTGTATCTATGTAACCCTATAAACTTCTCTAAAATTCCTCCAAAACGGCTGGGTAGTTTGGCATAAAATTTGGCATGCAGGCAGTGGTTCAAGTGGCCAGTCATTGTATTAATTAAAGTGTAGGTAACCCCCCATCACTCCCTAATGTGCACCTCTTCACCTGTCTCCCCACTGTGACCTAGCAAAAAAAATTGTCAAAAAAGGGCACATTTTTTCATGCATGGTAATAATGAGCTTAAAATACACTATCAATATTACATTTAAATATTATAATTATTAAAATCACAAACAAGTCAATGTTACGCGTTTTAAGTACTGTATCAACATATTTACTTTCTCGACTGATATCAAACAGAATATGGCATTAATTAAATCCATACAAACATTGATAGAGCAGTTTTGGTAGGGTTCCGTGTGCAGTATTGTTTTGTTCAATGTCTAAATATTCCTTAATAAAAATTGTAACGCCTTCATATATTAATTACGTGTTACTCTTGCAGGTAAGCCGTGTACTTCTCCTGCCGTACAACAAAAACTGTGAGTACAAGAACACACGAGTTACTTATGTAGCGTACTTATCTCCAAGGCAACGTCCTGAAAAGTGTGCAGTCAGCATATACAGGTGGCAAATATTGTAGTACACTGTTGGTCCTATCTGATCAAACATTATGAACAAACAGGTGAACGCAGCGAACAAGGTGGCATCATGTCCCCTAACTTAACGCCCCCTATACCGTGTGTGGAGACTAACGAGGACTTGCATCTAACTCAAAAAAACAAGAACAAATAAAATAAAAAACTTATGATATTGAGCCGGAATATCTGATAAGCACACAAAATTTCATCTGTTCCTCTCTCTCTCCTGGTTTCCCTCCCTTCTCCCCCCCACCCCTCTGATGATCTATTAATACCCAATTGAAACTTTAATCGGAAAAAAATATATATATACAGAGGTTTTTAGTCATATAATGAGGGTGTGGAGAAATTTTGGGATTAAGGAAAATATTAGGGTCAAAGGTTACGGATGAATGTCTTAAATATCTCATCTATACTCTCTCTCTCTCTCTCTCTCTCAGCACTGTTACCAAAATGCATGTTAAGGAAGTCCAATCAACCGCCAATCACTCACTCACTTACATCATTCTTCACTATTACCCTCTCTTCCAAACATTTCCCCCCATCTTTCACCTCCGCTTCCCCCTCCCCCCACTCATCCCCCCTGGCTTACACACACACACACACACACACACACACACACACACACACACACACACACACACACAGTTCCGCTCCGTGTGCATCCACTGGCTAATAATCAACAAACCCTTGGAATGCAATGTGTAAAGTAACCTTGAATTTGCCCTTCCTCTACTCACTCAAACACCTCCCTCTCTCTCTCTCTCTCTCTCTCTCTCTCATCTTTCCCCCCTTTTCCCAAACACTCATCATCTCCCATAGACATCTCTTATCAGTCAACAACTTCTGGAACGCAGAGTAAATCCTTCTTCTTCTTCGTCTTCTCTTCATCATCATCATCATCATCATTATCATCATCACAATCATCATCATCACCATCCTCCACCTCCTCCTCATCATCATCACCCAACCTAATTTCCCACCAATAAACAGGCTTGGGACACTGCAAAACAGCCTTAATAAACCAGCACTTCATCTCCATAACCTGTATCCAGGTGGGCGTAATTAGAGTTAAGGTGCGCTACCTGGAAATTGACCCAAAATACTTCATGGAGACTTTTATTTATTTATTATTTTTACTCGAACTAGAGGTGCGATCGGGAACTGATATCTGATATTTGTAACCTTCTCAGTACGATGACCTCTCTCTGTCTCTGTCTGTCTCTCTCTCTCTCTGGCTCACAGTAAACAGGCAAGTGACGGTGGAATTTAACATGCAACTTATACTTTCCATTTTCTTTTTGAATTTTCCCACTACTAATCGTCTAAAGTTTACTGTATACACTATTGGGAGGTGCGGTTTGAACAATGTATTACTGGAAACTGTGACGACTGTGAGAAAAAAACAGATAACATGGAACAGTAGGCACAGTGAGGAACTAGAAAGCACTCAGAGAGCTAATACCTCCACCAATGCCACTGCAGGATCCGGATCCGGATCCGGATCTGCCCCCAAATTTAATGAATTCTTTCTTGGCCCATGGCCCAACCTTCCCCAAAATTTCGTTGTAATTCATAGAGAACTTTTGGAGATACCGTGTGGACAAACAAACAGACAGACAGACAAACATAGGTGAATACATAATCTCCTGCAACTTCGTTGGCGGAGGTAATTAAAAATAAACAACGAAAACAGAACACATAATCAAGGAAGTAAAACAAAAATCAGTGAATAAAGCAAGTAACAGTAACAGCAGGAAAAAATAAAACAGAAAAACGACGCACTAGAAAAACGCTAACACACACACACACACACACACACACACACACACACACACACACACACACACACACAGGCAACATTAACAAAACTAGGCAGCGCCACAGTAACCCCCTAAAGCAGAACCACGATAAATACAGTCGTGCTCAAAAAGTATTAATGGAAACGTAGGGGGGACTATGATGCAAATTCAGATAACATGGAATCGCCGGTCCAATTATGCAAATGGATACTGAAGCGAGTGACCCGTGGGGCGGAGGAAGGGCAGCGTGACGTGGGAGGAGGGGCAGTGTGACATGGGACGGTGGGGTACTGAAGGGGATCGTTGGGGGCGGGAAAGGGGAAGAGAATGGGTGAGAAAGGAGAGGGGAATAAACTTGAAGGGAAAGGAGGGAGAGGGGAGATAGGAGAAAAAACTTGGGGGGGAAAGGAGGGAAAGGGGAATGAGGGGAATAAATTAAGGGAGAAATGAGGGGAAAGGGAGAGAGGAAAAAAATTAAGTCAGAAAGGATGGGGAGGGAAGGGATAGGAATAACTTAACACATAACTACACAGGAAGTATAGAAAAAATGAGGTCTTGGTTCACACGTAGGCTATCTATTGGGAAGACAAGTGTTCCTAGCAAAGATGTAACCAGTATGTGTGAGAAGAGGAAGAGAGGAGAGGAAAAGAGGAGAGAGAGGAGGGAGAAGATCTGGGAAATGGGCAGAGAGGAGGAGGGAGGGGTAGAGAGGGGAAAGTGGGCAGGGGGAGAGGGGCAAGGCAAAGAGAGAGGGAAAACGGGCAGGGGAGACAGAAAGACGAGGAGGAGAAAATGGAGTCTCAGAAAACTACGTGAGGATGGATACCCGGTGGCTGGGTCGGTTTGGATCTGGCCTCGTAATCGGGGCACGGTCTGGAGTGGGTGCGAATCCAACCGACTGCCATTAATTTTGTGGGGTGGATGCTCACACGCTGCCACCCCTTCGCAACGATAAGATATCCAAACTTACACCATACTACTATCAACTATCACTACCACTACATTAATTTTTTTCACCGACTGCAGTTTGTATCTATCCTACTGTTCTACTAATTCCTATAGCATGTTAACCTTTTTTCTGGTGAGTTAGAGTACAAAAGGCTGGGTTGGGGGGAGGACAGGCTGCTGAGGTAAGGAGGAGGAGGAGGAGGAGGAGATGAGACGCTGTATAAGAAGAGGGGATGGAAGGGGGGTATGCGACAACCGGGAGGGGAGGAGAGGTGAGAGGGGAACGAAAAGGTGGGGAATATGAAGGAGGGGAAAAAGAAGTGTGGGGGGGCAGGGGAAGGGGGGGAATGTCATATGACGTAAAGGGAGGGTAGAAGTGGGGGGGGGAGGAGAAGGAGGAGGAGGGGAACAGCCAAAAGTAACAAAGGAGGGAGGGATGTAAGAGATAGTGTAGTGGTATGAGAGAGAGAGAGAGAGAGAGAGAGAGAGAGAGAGAGAGAGAGAGAGAGAGAGAGAGAGAGAGAGAGAGAGAGAGAGAGAGAGAGAGCTGGGCGAGGGGGAACCAGGTACACACACAGAAACACACACACACACACACACACACACACACACACACACACACACACACACACATGTAACTCTGGATTTTAATTGTCTTTTTAATGAGATGCACATGAGGCTGGCTTTGGCACAGGGGAAGCCTTTTTATATATATATTTTTTTGTTAGTGTTAGACATGACGTTACCATTTTTCATATTAATTTTTGAGTTTTGAGAAGGACATTTTTTTTATGATAGTATTTTTAAACCAGGTACACCCCTACAAATCTATCTTTGGACTGATTTTTTTTATATTCTTAAACAGGACCAACTTTTTTATTTATTTATTTTATTCCCCCTACAACCAAAATTATATGAGAGGGATATAGATATGCTAAGATTATTATGATGATGATGATGATGATGATGATGATGATGATGATGATTATTATCTATGCAAGAAGCCGTTTTGAATATTTCTTTTTTCACATTTCTTTTTACTGTTTTCTT
The DNA here is from genome assembly GCF_032717465.1 of Coenobita brevimanus. Lineage (NCBI taxonomy): Eukaryota > Metazoa > Arthropoda > Malacostraca > Decapoda > Coenobitidae > Coenobita > Coenobita brevimanus. The sequence continues at coordinate 7,026,533 of NC_137050.1, forward strand.
TCTAAATACGACAAAACATTTACATTATCCCTACATTTTATATATAAGAAATTTTGACTTTTTTATTTTATTATCTCCGTTTCAATATTCACGCCTTACACATAATTTTTCTGTTGGGTGTAAAAAATATTATGAACTCCGACAATTTTCATTTTATTTTCGCAGTTAAGCATGGTAAGAAATATTGCTTGGTTTTATTATCTATACACCTGTGTCATGATTTTTGCACTGAACACTACAACTTTTATCTATCTATTGCCAGACGCCTCAATCCCGTTTGGGGTGGCCACAAACAAATCGCCTCCAAGTCGCCCTGTCCCCCGCCATTTCACTCCCCTGCTCCCAACTCACACCCCCCTCTCTCATATACCTCTCCACCCCATCCCTCCATCTCATCCTCGGCCTCCCCCTCCCTCTTCCCCCCTCCACCTCACTCACATACACTCTCTTCGTCAGTCTTTCACCCTCCATCCTCTCCACATGGCCAAACCACCTCAGTGTGTTCCTCATAACGCTTCCTATCACATCCACATCAACACCACAACGCTCCTTTATATCCGCATTCGTCAGCCTGTCTCTCCATGTGACTCCACAGGCTCCTCTTAAATAACTCATTTCCACTGCTCTCACTCTTGACTTGTGTCCTTCCAACAACGTCCAAGCTTCACTTCCGTACGTTAGAGTTGGTATCACAATACTGTCATGTAGTAACTTTTTCACTTCCATGCTCACTTCCCTGTTTCTTATCACTGCTTTCAAAGAACCAGCAACCTTTCTTCCCTGCTGTACCCTTTCAAGCACTTCACCCTCCAAACCTCCATCCTTACTCATCACACAACCCAAGTACTTAAACGTACTCACATTTTCCAATTCCTCACCATCCAACCTCGCTATACATTCACTGACTTCACCTCTCTCAAAGACCATCACTTTACTCTTCCCTACATTCACCTTTAAATTCCATTTCTTACACACTCTCTCAAACTCATCCACCAAGCCTTGCAGCTCCCCTTCGTCTTCACTCAATAACACAGTATCATCTGCAAACAACAGTACAGGGAGTTTCCAAACACTATCCTCTCTCACCAGGGCCACTCCAACATCCACTACCCTACCTTGTACCTCTTTTATTACCCCATCCATGTACAGATTGAACAACCATGGAGACATGACACATCCCTGTTTCAAACCAACTTTCAAAGAGAAAAATTCACTTAGTTCACCATCCACACGCACTGCAGCCTTCGCACCATCGTACATACTCTTCACAGCATTCAACAACTTCCCTTCTACTCCATATATTCTTAACACTTTCCACAATCCTTGTCTATCCACCCTGTCATATGCTTTCTCCAAATCCATGAAAGCCGCATACAACTTCTTTCCCTTCTCTAGAAACTTTTCCACTAAAGATCTAAGAATGAATATCTGATCTACACAACCTCTTCCCTTCCTAAAGCCTCCCTGTTCTTCTCCAACTAATTTCTCTGTTCTTTCTCTAACTCTGTCAATAAGTATCCTACCATACACTTTTCCTATTATACTAAGAAGACAAATGCCCCTACGATTACCACACACTTCTTTTTCCCCTTTTCCTTTGTACAAGGGAATAATTATACCTGACTTGACTATATTTATTTTTTATGTGTTTATATTTTTATTTGCATACCACTGGGCTGTTCTGTGCATTTGACTTATATCCCACTGATGATGATGATGATGATGATGGTGGTGGTGGTGGTGGTGATGATGTACAACTATTTCTAGAAGGAATTTTGTTTCTCCTCAGCGATCGGGTGTTTGCAGTACTTTCTGTTTGTTTATCTTCCTTTCTTATTTGCCTCCATTCTTTCTTGCTTCTCTCGCTTTTTCTCTCCCTCCCTCCCTCAGTTTGTTTACCTCCCTCCCCGCCTTCCTCCTTCCTTCCTTCCTCCGGTTTCTTCTCTCTCACTCCCACTTCTTTTTTTCTTCTCCTCTTTGCCTTTCAAGTTCTACCTTGCCCACCTTATTCTTCTTTTCTCCTCTCTTCCTATATTACTAATTTTCCTCCCCTCTTTTATTTTCCTCTTTCCTCCTCTTCCCTTATTTTTATTATCTCCCTCTCACTTCTTCCTCCTGTTATTCTCTTCTTCCTCACATTTAATTTTGTTGCTCTCCTCTTCCTTCCTTTCTTTTATATCTCTTACCATACTTGTCCTTTCTCCCTTCTTTCCTGTATTTTTCTTCCTCGTCCTCCTCCCTTTCTTGTAGCTTTCTCCCTCTCCTTCCTTCTAATTCTTCCTCTTTAATACCGTCTCCCCTCCCTTCCTCCCTGCATCCCCCCTCCTTTCCATTATTCCTTCCCTCCCTTTCCTCCCCTTCCAAAATCTTGCCTTCTTCGTCTAAATGCATCCCCTCCTCTTTTCCCTAATGCCTTCCTCCTATGCCTCTCTACCTACCTATCTACCTTACCTACCTACCTACCTACCTACCCTTTTCCTCCCTCCAGCTCATTGCTTTGCCTACCTAACCTCTTCTTCCTTACCCTCACCCCCCCTCCTTTTTCTGTCTTCTCTCTGCTCCCCCTCCCTTCCATTCATCTCTACCTACCTCCCCTCCCCCCTTCCCTCCCTGCATTCCCACCTCCCTTCTCTTTCCTCCCTACTCTCGTCACCCTCCTAGGATTGTCTACCCACCTTCCCACTCCCCAACCTCTTCTACCTACCTCCCTCCTCCCCCACCTGTTCTGCAAATCTCTCCCCTCCCCCACCTCCTCATCTACATCCCCCTCTCCATCTCCTCTGCCTACTTCCCTCTTCTCCCTTCCCCCCCTCACCCCCCTACTTCCTTCCCCCCCTCCCCCACCTCTACTATTCCCCCCCCCCACCGGTAAACACGAGTGAGTTGAGCTTGAGATTCAGGTCAACACAACTGAAGGTCAACACACGCTAAGTTTTACCCAGGCAGGCAGGCAGGCAGGCAGGCAGGCAGGCAGGCAGGAAGGAAGGATGGAAGGAAGGCAAAGGAAGGTCGGTAGAGGTAGTGGGGAAGGCAGGGAGGGATGCAGAGGCGAATAGGCAGAAGGGGAGGGGAGGAAGGAAGACAGAAGCAGGCACGAGGAGGAGGGAAAGGAGAGGCAGGCAGGGGGTAGGAAGGAAGAGGGTGGGAACGGGAGGAAGGAGAGGAAGCAGGGAAGGATAACGGTAGGGGATGGCAGGTGGTGTGATAGGGAAAGGAGGGGAGAGGGAGGGTAGGAAGGGAGGACTAAAAAGGAGAAAAGGAAAGGAAGGGAAGGGAAGGGGGGGAAAGGGGAGGGAAAGGAAAGGTAAGGGCAGGCAGGCAGAAGGGAGGAATGGACAAAGGCAGGAAAGCAGAGGTAGAAAAGGAAGATCAGAGAGGTAGACTTAAAAAAAAAAGGGAAAAGAAAGAAAAAGAAAAAGAAAATATTGGTGGCAGTGAGTTGAAAAGTATTGGAGGCAGGAGGAAGGGAGGAGGAGTGGAGGGAAGATGCGGAGACAGGGAGGAAAGAGAGAGAGGCACGGAGGGACGAGGAGGAGAGGAAGGGAGAGAGGAGGAGAAGAAGCCGGAAGGGAAGAGGAGAGGAGGCAGGGAGAAAGGAGAGAAAGTAGGAACGGGAAAAGAAAGAGTGGAGGAGAAGAAGGAGAGAATGAAGGAGGAGGGAAAGCGGAGGAAGAGGAGTGAGGTATGGAAGTGGAAGAGGGAAAGAGGGAAAAAAGAGTAAAAGAAGAAGGAAAAAAGTAGCAGAAGAAGGGTAGGCAGGACGGATACGAAAAACAAAAAGGAAATAAAAATAATAACAACAACAACACAAACAGAAAAAAGATGACGATGACGATGATGATGATGACAACGATAAAATAATAATAATAATAATAATAATAATAATAAATAGTAAAGGGGAGTTACCAGTCGCTCTTCCCTCAGCGGTAATATGTAAACAGTCAACCAACCCTCGAACGCAAACCCTTGTGACCTACACCCGGTTGGAGCGCCTTAACCCACCACACCACCAGGCATACATTTCGTGCTATGGTTACCACTCAGCGTAGTATAAAAACATCCCGGGGAACAAAGACTGGGGAGGTAGCACTACATAAAATGGGTGGATGGTGGGTGTCCTTACCTACCACAAGAGAAATATGATAAAATATAAAAGCAATACGGTGAGAGAGAGAGAGAGAGAGAGAGAGAGAGAGAGAGAGAGAGAGAGAGAGAGAGAGAGAGAGAGAGAGAGAGAGAGAGAGAGGTATTATCTCAAATATTCTGGCACCTTATAGCTGACGTTAGTCTCCCTCTCTCTCTCTCTCTCTCACATCCCAATCACTTTTTCCTTTCTCCTTGTCTCTCTTCCAAATCTCTTCACCCTCTCTCCATTCCTCCTTATCCTCCTCTTCCTCTTCCTTTTTCTTCTTCCTCCTCCTTCCCCTTCCTTTTAGCTTCCCTGCACTCCTTTATATTTCCTCCTCTCCGTCTGCAAACGAGAGAGAGAGAGAGAGAGAGAGAGAGAGAGAGAGTCCCATTGAATTTTTATCTAGGTTTACCATTCTCTCTCTCTCTCTCTCTCTCTCTCTCTCTCTCTCTCTCTCTCCAGCAATGTGCGTGAATGGATGAAAATTGTCAAAGTAATGTACCCTGTCTATCTGCCTACCCATATGTCTATCCAAAAATGCATCTATCTATCTGTCTATTCATCTATTTCTATCTATCATTACCAAAATAGATACGGGTTTACAAGAGAAGGTGGGACTGAGTTTCTAGAGCGTCATCTATCTATCCATCCATCTGTCTATCTATCTATCCATCTATCTGTCTATCTATCTATCTTCCTATCAGGTGCAGAGAGACGGTAGGACTGAATTACCAGTGTCATCAATTTAACTATTTATCTATCTGTTTATCTATCCATCATATTATCTCTATATCTATCTATCTACCCACCTACGTCAACAGGTGTCCATTCATTAATCTATCTATCTATCTATCTATCTACCTATCTATCCCGTCTGTCTGTCTACATATCAACACTCATCCAACCATCCATCCATCTATCTATCCGTCAGCATCCATTCATCCATCTATCAATCTATCTGTCTATTTATCTATCTATCTATCTTCCCAGCTCACGCAATCTATAGGCAGCGATAAGCGAAATATTTGGGGCACAGTTCAACTTATCTAGGCACGAGAGAGAGAGAGAGAGAGAGAGAGGAGGTATGGTTTGAAAAAAGGGAGCAGAAGGAGGAAGTGAGAGAGGGGGAAGAGAAGGAAGGAAGGAAGGAAGGAGCGCATGTTCAGAAAAGAGAGAGAGAGAGAGAGAGAGAGAGAGAGAGAGAGAGAGAGAATGACAGGCTCGATATAACAGTATGGGAGGTACACTTGGCATCCCCTCTGACTGACGGATAACCGGCTCTCTCTCTCTCTCTCTCTCTCTCTCTCCTATTATCAAAGATCGTTTAGTATTCCGTATTTTGCTCTCTAATATTCATCCTCATTTTCTTGCGAAGTATTTTAGTGCGTACGAGTGAAGGCAAGCGTATTTAAAAACAATCTTACGCACAACTTAAACTTACGAGAATTTGTATATACGGTTCCTTAAGAAATTATTTAAGTAGGAGTCATATGGAGTTCTTTTTTTTAATTTTGTTAATACTTGGGAATGAATGGTTATATATACAGTAAGATAGAGTATGTTACCCTTAGGATATATTTGGTTATTATTATTATTATTATTATTATTATTATTACTATTAGCAGTAGTAATAGTAGAAGAAGAAACAGTAAGCATTTTAATTTAAGGTGTTATTTCCACGCCAGCAGGGTCGATGGTGGGAGGGTCTGGAGGGTGGGGAAGAGCTCTCTGCCTGCTATTACTCTTCAACTTCTGCAATTCAGGACTAATGGCCGTATTGCTAAAAAATTAAATCGCCAAAAGGGGGGAAGCAAGAACCAAATTTTTGACGGACACTACAGAATGGTTAAGGAAGCTCCCTAACACCTTTTCCTATGCGATTTATTTTGCTTATTACACCTTACTGTCCTCTAAGTTACATCAATCCACCTAATATCGCCATACTCTGCATAAATAACGGACACCAGGATAATAACACGCTATATCTAAAAATAAATCGCTAAGGAAGAGGTGTTAGGGAGCCTCCTTATGCAACAAGAATTCTGAATATATCTTCCTCAGCGCTTTATTTTGCATATTACACCTCACTCTCTTATATTGTAGTGAATGATGTATAAATAAATGTATGTAAGCACGCACGAAAGCAACTCTCTCTCTCTCTCTCAACTTATCCTCCTCCTCGCTTTCCCTCCTTACATCCACTCCCATCATTAGTCCCTCCCTTTCCTTCACCCTTATCTCCCTCCCTCCCTTCCTTCTCTCTTGCCTCTCCCTGCCTCATTACCTCCCTAACTCTCCTCACCCCTTCCTCCCTCCCTCCCTACCTCCCCTCACCCCTTCCTCCCTCCCTCCCTCCCTCCATCTCCTTCATTATCTCCACGCCTCCTTCCCTGCCAACTTAATCTCTCTCTCTCTCTCCCTCGTCATTTTCTTCTCCCTGTGTTGGTGTTAACAGGATTTACTTGCATCATTTTTCTTCACGTGCTTGTTTATTCTCTCTCTCTCTCTCTCTCTCCTATTTAGCTATTGCCTATCTCCATTTCTTTCTGCTTATCAATCTTTATCTGATTATTTTCTTTACTTCAATTTCACTTCCTCTTATCTTCATCTCTCCTATTACTAAATCTCTCTCTCTCTCTCTCACACACACACACAGACGGTCATTAACAAAGTCGCTCAGGTGAAGACGAAAGCTTACCTGGGCACTTACCCTAAATACAACCACAGTGAGAGAGAGAGAGAGAGAGAGAGAGAGAGAGAGAGAGTATAAAATGTCAGAGGGGTCCTAGTCATGCCAGAGTTAACAAAGGACAGGTAATTAACAAAGTACCAGGTAATTACAAAACTTCAGAATATGAGCGTCCTTTTACCATGATCTTAACTGATTATGAGAAAAAAAATCTGACTCATGTAAAAAAGTCAATAAAGTGATGACAAGAATTCGAGAGAGGGATCAGACTCAGCTCTCTCTCTCTCTCTCTCTCTCTCTCTCTCTCTCTCTCTCTCTCTCTCTCCACACATATATATAAAAGCGATGAGAGCACTTCGAGAAAAAGGAATATAAGAAAGTAACATTAATTGGCATAAGAAGACATTACGAAAAGGAGATGCTACCATAACACTCCATAAGTCTCCCAAGAAAATATTAAGAATGACACAAATCTTAAGGCGTTAGACATCGGTACATCATATCATCTCAGAGGATAGAGTGAAACTGGGAGACAGGGAGGAAGGAGAGGGACGTTTGCACACCCGGGCAGTGGACCAGCTCTGTTATATCTGTGCCACCACATGAAGGAGGCTCAGGGAGGAATGGAGAGGTCTGTTGGGTATCACAAAGTGGGAATATTGTGAGCTATGATAAAGGTAAAAAGATTAAGCACAGTCTTCATTGGTAAGCGTAAACATTCGACTCTGAGGGATAAATTTTACGTATGAGTTGATGTTTCCTAAGACAATGGGCTAATTTTAGTTTACGGTCTTGTTATTGCGGGGGAAGAGGTTCTATGACACCTCTTATGCACCACTCGAGGAGGAGGAGGAGGAGGATAACAAGAAAAAGAAGAGGAAGAAGAATCAAGTCTCAAAAGCTTCAACAGATATAAAACAGAAGAAACTCGCAAGACACAGACGCCTCTTAAACTGTTACCCGAGACAATATAATACCCTGCCTCAAGATATTTACCTTAAGTTCGATCACTAGGAAATCCAGAGAGTAATATTTGCCTCTACACTCCGGGGCGGCCTAAATATCACAATGTTTCGTTCCTGTATTAGAATGTTAAGGAAGATAAATAGAGGGTTATATCTGACTCGACCGTAAATATCTGGAACTACACTCCTCGCATGTAACTAAATAAGAGTATAAAGAACGCTGGCCTTCACTTTCTTTTCACTTTTTTCATTTTCACTATCATTATCACCTTCATTTCCTTCACTTTCCTTTTACCTCACAATCATTTTAAGTTATTTTCACCCTCACTCCTCCCACTTTTCTTTTACCTTACATTTCAAGTCATTTTCACCTTCATTCCTCTCACTTTCCCATTACCTCACTATCATTTTTAGTCATTTTCACCCCTATTTCCCCCACTTTCACAACCTACCCACCTGACCAACCGAAAAGTGATAACCTTGTCTTTCACTTTCTTTACACTTTTACTATCATTTTTAGAATCATATATATGTATAAAAAACTAAGTAGCCCCCAGACTCAAAAAGTTTTCCAAAGATATATTCATTTTTTAATTTTGGAAAATGGACGAGGAAGTTTTATAGGGTCGAAACGGGGACATATTTTCTTCGTTTTTTTCTTCCTTTCTTTTTTTCTTCCTCTTTTTTTTTTCTTCGTTTTATTTCCTTCTTTTTGTTTTTTACATGAACTTATATTGGATCCATGATAAATTGTTATTATTATTATTATTATTATTCATTCATTCATTAAGTTACTGTTCTCATTACTTTTCTACAACAACAACAACTACTACTACTACTACGATGATGATGATGATGATGATGATGATAATAATGATGATGATGATGATGATGATGATTATTATCATCACAATTCTCTTCACTATTACCACTATCCTTAAAGACTTGCTCGAAACACTCAAAGTCCTCTACCCACCTAACCCACAGTAATTACCCAATCCCTCACTCATCAGTACCCTTACCAGCCATCAATCCCAGTTAATTACACCAAAACCAATACCCGGGCGTGGTTACTGGCCAATCCCTCCAGTTACCCAGTGCAACAGTTACCAGTTACTCTCTCAACCCATAACACTGGAGTCTCTAGGGGGTATTTATCTTTATTTCTCTGGCTAATAAAATGGGTGAATCAGTAACCATAAGACAATACCTGAAGATTACTGTCTCTCTCTCTCAATGTCCCCGGTTCCCGATAAAGGAATACATACCCACACGCCCATCAAAAGCAACCCCCTCCCTCTTTCTCCCCCACTCCCTCCCTCCAAATCCCCTCCCCTCCCCTCTCCCTCCAAATCCCCCCTCCTCCCTCCCCCCTACCCTCAGAGGAAGCCAAGATAAGGTGGGGGGAAAAATGGGGAGGTCTTTTAAGGGTGGATGTGGGGAGGACATTGAAAGGCTGGGGAGATTGGGGGATTAAGTCATTCATGAGGAGGGATGGTGGGGAGTAAAGGAGGGAATCTGTGTTTGAGTGTGTGTGTGTGTGTGTGTGTGTGTGTGTGTGTGTGTGTGTGTGTGTGTGTGTGTGTGTGAGAGAGAGAGAGAGAGAGAGAGAGAGAGAGAGAGAGAGAGAGAGAGAGAGAGAGATGAGGAGGAGGGAGGCAGGGTGAGGTAAGACGGACGGTAGGTAAAGGTAAGGCAAGACGGGAGGCAGAGGTAAGGCAGGAAGGCAAGCATGGGTAAGCAGGAAGGTAGGCAGGAGTGAGGCACGAAGATAAGCAGGGGTAAGGCTGGAGAGTAGGCAGGGGTGAGGAGGAAGGTAAGAAGGGGTAAAGCAGGATGGTAAGCAGGGGTTAAGCATGAGAACAGGCAAGGGTGAGACAGGAAGGTAGGCAGGGGTAAGGCAAGAAGGGAGGCAGGGGTGAGGCAGGAAGGTAGGCAGGGGTAAGGCAGGAAGGTAGGCAGAGGTGAGGCAGGAAGGTAGGAAGGAAGGCACGCAGGCAGGAACGCAGGAAAAATAGTGTTGAGTTGTGGCCACTTGCAAACGAAACTAAATTGGTGTGACAAACAAAATTGTTGTTGGCAGTGGTGAAAGTGGTGGTGGTGGTGGTGGTGGTGGTGGTGGTGGTAGTGGTGGTGCTTACGGCGGGAGTTGTGGGGGCAATTGTGGTTGTAATGTGGTACTGGTGGTGGTGGTGGTAGTGATGGTGGGGGGCGGTAGTGGTAACTGTGGTAGTTGGAGTGGTGGTGGTGTTTCCCGTGGGAGTGGTGCGGAATATCTGGGGCTGCAGTGTAGGCAACTGGTAGCTGTGATGGTACTGGTGTTGTAGTTCATGTAGTGCTGGTTGTGAAGGTAGTTATGATGCAACGGAGGTGGTAGTTGTAGCTGCAATGATGGTGGTAGTTGTGAAAGTAGTGGTGATGTCAGGTGCGGTAGTGCTGATTGATGAGGGTGCGCCTGCGGTTGCTTAAATGGTAGTTGTGGTGGGCGATGCGGTACTGATGATGGTAGTTTTGTGGGTAGTTCTGGCGGTAGTTACCTCCGACAACGAAGCTGAAGGAGGTTATGTATTCACCTAAGTTTGTCTATTTTGTCTGTCCACACGATATCTCCACGAGTTCTCAATGAATTTCAATGACATTTTGTGGAAGGATGGGCCATGGGACAAGAAAGACAAAACTGGGGGGCGGATCCGGATGCAGCACTGGCGGAGGTATGCGCTCTCTGTGTGCTTTCCAGTTATATCCGCAGTGGTAGTAGTAGCTATGGCAGGAGTGGTGGCTGTGGAGTAAATGGCAGGAGGTCTGATGGTACCATAGGGAATTTACTCTAACTTGACAATGATGACCGAGGGCAATCAGACCGGAGAGCTGATTTGACTAGTAACCAAGGAGACTTATTCCTACCTCGTAACCAAGGCTCATCGGGGTTTATGTACCCACGACTACTGAAGCTGTGGGAGTGGCCCAGTTCCCTCAGGTGAAAACAAATAGACTATAGTTGTGGTGGTTGCCTAATTGCGTTAATGGATGCGTTGGTAGTTGCGGTGCTAGTGGTTTAAATGGTAGTTGTGGTAGGAAAGGTAGTAGGTGAGGTGGCGGTTGTAGCGATGGTGGTGGTAGCTGTGATGGTGAGGGTTAAGACAATGGTAGGCATAATGGCGGTTGTTTTGATCATGGTGGATGTGGTGATGGTGCAATTAACCTCTATTCGCGGTCCATTCCTCCCTATCTCAACTACCACGAGACGACTTATGCTGGGCTGAGAATGGACCATAGTAGCCTGAGAATAATATACCCACTTAACACTACCCTGACCTAAAATCACCCTCTATCTCGAATACTGACCCTCGGCAACAGATGAACACTTTGCGATGCTAGTCACGAAGAGGTGCAAACTGAGAGAGCGCAGAGCAACGGCATTCTCTTTTTCTCCCATCCGCAACACGTCAAAACTTTGGGCCAAGTTAAAGTTAAAGAGTATAGTGTAGGCACCTGACCCTCTCATGGCGGGAATAACTCTAGTAATATATTTCAGTTAAAGGCAGACGATTTTGTGCAGCTGAAAAAGTGGGCTATAGGAGCTAAAGATATGACGATGGTTGTTATAGTGGTCGTAAGGGGTGGTTGTAGTTGTGGTAGTGGTGGTTGTAGTTGTGGTAGTGGTGGTTGTTGTGGTAGTGGTGGTTGTTGTTGTTGTGGTGGTCCTTAATGATGAGAGTTGTGAAAGGGGGGATTGTGGTAGTTGTGCAGTGGTTGTTATGACTGTGTGTGTGTGTGTGTGTGTGTGTGTGTGTGTGTGTGTGTGTGTGTGCGAATTTGAAAGCCTTGTTTGTCTTCCTTGTCACACAAAATTCTCACCCACTCTCTTCGTTCCCTCCTCTCTTTTTTGCCCTCTCACTCTCTTTCTGCTCTCTCTCTCTCTCTCTCTCTCTCTCTCTCTCTCTCTCTCACTACAGCGGTGGACAAAAGGCTGACTTATCACCGGGACAGCTGCCTCGGACTGCTCTCTCAACCTGGCACGCATTTTTACCACGCTGGACCGAGAAAGACGCAAAGACCGAAATAGGGACCGGGGCGGGAAATTGGACTGTACTGGAAATGGGGAGAGACCTGGAGATAAATTGGCGATGGAAACTGAGGCGTGGCGATAGCAGGGAAATTATGACTGGGCGCTGGAAATACGACATCTGGGAATATAGTGGAGATGGAGATAGTGTTGTGGAAATGGGTGGAAATTGATGTGTAACAGAAATAGGTGTGTACTAGAAATTGACAGTGCTCTTGAAACACGGAAATGGGGAAATAGGTAAATCTAGAAATAGGAAAATCTGAAAAAAAAAAAAATATGGGGAAAAAAGAACTTTGTGAATTAAAAAAAAAAAAAAAGGGGGCAGGCATACGGAAATCTGTAAATAAAAGGTAAAAACGGATGGCGCTCAGAAAGGCTTGGTAAAGATAGCTATGACGTGTGTGTGTGTGTGTGTGTGTGTGTGTGTGTGTGTGTAAAGATATGGTGAGTGCTTAACCCCGTAAATCTATTGAAGTCTTTTTTTTTTGTGTGTTTGTTTATTCTGTTGATCCTTTCTGATGTTTAAATCTAACTTTGAGCGCCGCGTTTTCTCTCTCCATCTCCGAACCATTATTCTGCTACTCCAGTTGATCCGAATTGACTAGATTTACTTCCAGCCACAACTACCTCTCTCTCTCTCTCTCTCTCTCCATCTCAAAGCCGTCATTTCTCTACCCTATTGAATTTCTATTGACCATATTTTCTTCCCACCGATAATTTCTTCCCTCACTACCTCCTCCCCCTCTAAGCACCCCGTCCCCATTTCCACCCCATTAATTCTGTACTCCACTTGATCTTTATCGGCAATATTTCCCTCCTTCCATAACCATCTCCCCTTCTCCCCATCTCTTTTTCTCCCCTTCTCCACGTCTCTATTTCTTCTCCCTTTCTCCCATCTCTATTTTTTCTCCCCATCACTATTTTTTCTCCCCATCTCTATTTCTTCTCTCCTTCTCCCTATCACTATTTTTTCTCCTCTTCTCCCCATCTCTATTTCTTCTCCCCACCTGAATCTTCTTCTCCCCACCTCAATCTTTTTCTCTTCTCCCCATATATGTATTTTCCTCCCCTTCTCCCTATTTCTTTTTTTTTCTCCCCTTCTCCCCACCTATATTTTTCTCTCCTTCTCCCCATCTCTTTTTTTCCTCCCGATCTCTATTTTTTCTCCCCATTTCTTTCTTCTCCCCTTCTTCCCATCTATATTTTTCTCCCCTTATCCCCATCTCAATTTTTTCCTTCTCCCCATTTCTCTTTTTTCTCCCCTTCTCCCCTTCTTCTTTCCTCCCCTTCTCCCCACTTCTCCCGCGTTCTCTCACTCCATCTGCAGGCCATTTTCTCCTTCAGCTGATCTTAAGCAACCGTGTCTCCCCTCAACTCAACTCCTTCCCTCCCTACCTTCTCCCCATAGCGTCGCCGCGTTGTCTCACTCCCCCTCAGGGCCATCAGTGAGTTACTCCGCTTCATCTGTTCTCCCCACTACACCTACTGCCTTTGTGTTTCGCTCCTTCAGTCCAGTCTGTGTTTCCTATTTTTATTACTGTTATCCCCAGACGATTTCCCTCAGCTCTGGAGATGCTTTTCAGACGGGAGAAATTAGACGCAGCATCCGTCAACCCCCTCACTACTAGAGGTGCCTCGCAAGTTTAAGAAAATCGTCTGGTGCACGTAAAAAAAAAAAAAGAAAGAAAATATGCGAGGGAAGCGAAGGGGTTAACTAACAGGAATGACGACCGTATTAGGAAGACGCCCAATGAGGAGAAACGTTTACTGGTCCTGTACAACGTTTCTGCTTTGGCGACGTTTATCAAATACAAACATACATCTTCAAATCACAAACTTGTATAACTTCCCTGTGCCTTGCTGTGCCACGGTATATAATTTTCCTTTTGACCACACTGTTACCAAATTACTGTTTAACCTCAACTTTCCCTCTCCACACTTTCACCTTCTCTCTTGGGGTAGAATTCATAACCTGTCTTAGCTTAGGCTGTGAATAAGTTTGTTTACATTCTGCTCTTCACTCACACTGCTGCCCTATATTTTCAAAACGAGCCAAAATTAATATCAAAGCAGAAAATTCAACCAGACAAAAATATTCCCAACAATGATCACCTGTTATGAGGACTCGCTTCTTGTAAGGACCGCCTAAGACCTTTGATGAATATTTCTTAAGAACACCAGACTGTCACATTCCATCTTAAGGTCGTTTTGCTTTCTTTGTGCCCTACAGACCCTACTATAAGCTATCGTAGTGTTCAAGGCTCAGTGGAGGGGAAAAATGGCGAGATCTATCCTACCATCATCAGTCATCACCGTCTTCATTTTTCACTTACGACTCAGCCATCCTCCCCTCTCCATCCTCAACCTCCTCGTCCTGTCTGTCCGTCTCCAAGGTATTCACTATATCTAATACAGTTACGGAATGTAAAGCACTTAGCAATGGCGTGATCTTTCCTATCATCATCACCATCATGATCTTTCAAGGGTAAGAATCAACCACCCTCTTGATCTTCATTACTGACCACCTCTCTCTCTCTCTCTCTCTCTCTCTCTCTCTCTCTCTCTCTCCAAGGCCAGCAGTCATCATAATAGCTCACTGAAGAAAAAAAAACTGCCTGACTTATCCTTCCATCATCATTAAAATCATCTCACACCTGATCACTTCACTACGAGATGTTGCAAATAACTGTCTGGCGCCACGAAGAATGAACCGCTTGAGTACAGTGAGTTTTTTTCTCATTCATGCTACCACCAGACGATTTTACTCAGCTTAGAACGCACCTCACGCCCTAAAGAAGTACAGGAGGGCCATGTCTGACTCTCCCATTCAATAACTCTCTCCAAAGAATAAGAAAACCGTGTCGTGGAAGCAGGAATTAAATACAAAAATGGCATTGGGGTGAAGTAATTTTTTTTTTTTTTCTATTCTCGCCGCCAGCAACTTGTCTGTTACGCCCCGCCCCTCCTCGCTCATCTCCCGTAGAGTGGGCGTGGTGGGGCGGGGCCATGACATCAGGAAGGGGTGGGGCTAACAAGACAAGTTGCATGACGGCAGGTAAAGCGCCAATAACTCTTTCAGTATGATGTCTTGCTTGTTTATTTATTGTTTACATATTGTTACTGATTTCTGCCACTACGAGACGCTTGCATTTATAACAGAGTTCTTGTACTGAAGGGGTTACTCTCAACTATTTATCTACTCCTCCTCCTCATTCTTATTCTACAATTCACCCTCATTGTTTGCACTGTTACCATCAGTCAGAATCATCACCATTTCGGCCATAACTATCACCATCCATCATTCAGACACTGCCACCACTACCACCATCTGTCACGCCTGCCACCCCGCAGCAATAAAACATGTTACTGCATCTATCACTATTCATTTCAGCAACCAATATCGATCAGAGGAACCTGTACTGCCATATCACACATCCATATGAACAGGGTCAAGGTCGGGCCGAAATTGTTCAACCTCCCGGATAATGTACTCTTCCAAACGTAGGCATATTTTTTTCCATAATAATCTTCATCATTAACCCCTTCAATCGAATGACCCTATTTTCCTATTCCTTTCATCTTCTGGTTATTATTATATATGTAGAATAGATTTTTTGAACTACGGGAGATAAATATGGCCTTAAGTCCTTCAAAATAAGGGGGAAGGCTCTTAAAATAAATAATAAGCTAATGTCAGTAAATCAAAATAATTACGTCATCAGAGAGAAGTGGTTAACCTTAACTATCCACTCTCACCATCATTAACTTTTATTACCACAACCAACACCACTACCATCAAGCTCAGCAAATACCATCACAGACCACAACCACCCCACTTATAACAACCACAATCGCTTGCTCTAATTACCTTAAGTATCTGCGTCAACCTTCATGCAAACCACCTTAAACAACAACAACTACCAACATCTGTTACCTTCACCTACCACATCCATCCATCACAAGTATCACTACTCTCACCAAAATCATCCACCACCACTACCACAAATGTCACAATCACAATGACCAACAAACAACCATTCACTCCAATTCAGCACAACCAATCACAACCACCACCATCCACCACAAACAATCAACCACAGAACCATCCCAACTAACCAACAAGTCCCAAGCACCACCACAACCACCACACCAACCGCAACCACTACCAAAAACCACCACCACCACACAAGTACAACCAAAAACCACAACCACCACACAACCACCACCACCACACCCCCCATCCCATCCAACCCATCGGCTCCCACTTTCATGTATGTGTTGGTCACGTATATGGGGGAGTCTTATGAGGCCAACTAGAGGCGGTGTCTAGGTGATGGGAGGGAGTCTGTCAATTGCCTTTATTAGGGAATGGGGGCATGGGGAAGGGGGGTGGGGGGTGGGGAAGGGGGGTGGGGGTGGGGGAAGGGGGAATATGGGGAGAGGATGGGGGAAGAAGTGGGTGTGGAAGATATGGAAAGAGGAGGGGAGGTGTGGAGAGTTTGGGATGATGGGGGTAGATAGGATGTTGGGAGTAAAGTGAGATGATGGGGATTAGAGGAAATGGGGTGGCGGAATATGGGAAGGAGATGGGTAAGAGAGGAGGTGAATAAGGAGGGAGGGAGAATGGGGAGGAAAATAGGGCCGGGTGGGGAAAGAGGTAGGTAGGCTGGTTGGCATGTAGGAAGGCAACTTAATGGGGAAGGAATATTAGGCAAGGTGAGGAATGGGGTAGGTAGGTAGGAAGGTAGGTAGGTAGGCAGGTAGGTAGGTAGGTAGGCAGGTAGGTAGGTAGGTAGATACGTAGGCAGGAAGGGAAAAGATAATAAGGGGAGAGGAATATGGGAAAGGAGGGAGAATGGGGGTAAGTTAGTAGTTGGGGAGGGGATTTTAATGGGTGAAGAAAGGAGACATTGGTGTGTGTGTGTGTGTGTGTGTGTGTGTGTGTGTGTGTGTGTGTGTGTGTGTGTGTGTGTGTGTGTGTGTGTGTGTGAGAGAGAGAGAGAGAGAGAGAGAGAGAGAAGGGGGGAACAGTAGTCCTGATTTTGATGGGAATTAGTTTACTATAGTCCTGAGAGTCAGACGATTTTCTTCATCGTAAACCCTCTCTCTCTCTCTCTCTTTCTCTCACACACGTCACTGGTACACACACACAACCATAAATCTGTCAGGGGTGTTCACATGAAGCGACACAAGGACGATACACACACATACACACATACATACACACACAAAGGTATACATAAATTCCTATAAATCTCTCTTGATGGAGCACATGAGCTACAGGTTACTGAACCGTACACACGCACATGTCCACACGCTTAAAGTTCACCTACACAGACGCACACAGGGTAAAAGTACACACCCCACACAAAAGCACTTACATAGATACACACATACATAAACCTAAGCGCAACATTCAATAAATTTACACTGTATAATAACACGTTAAACACACACACACACACACACACACACACAGAAACCTTTAAATCTGTCAGCTGAGGGGCATGTACGTGACACACACACACACACACACACACACACACACACACACACATACACAGGGGCATTTCGTTATGGGAACACAATCATTCATGTGTACATTGGGAAGGGAGAGAGAGAGAGAGAGAGAGAGAGAGAGAGAGAGAGAGAGAGAGAGAGAGAGAGAGAGAGAGAGTAGTGTGGAGCATGAAATATAATGCCAGAATGATATTTAGCAGGGAATGGAGCATGGGGATGTGACAGTAGCAGTAGGATGAATGGGTGAAGGTAAAAATATAGGAGCAAGGAATGAAGGAAGGAAGGACGGAGGAAGGAAGGGAAGGAAGGAGAACAAAGGAGGGGAGGGAGGGAGAGAACAAGGGTGTGGCTTGGAAACATGATGAAACAAGGAGAATAAGAAGCTGATGAACGAGAATTAAGAGAATTAAAATAAGGGAGAAGAAGGGAGAAGAGAGAAGAAGAATGAAGGAATGCAAGCTGGGGAGGAGGAAAGGAGAAGGGAAAGAAGGCTACAAAAGTGGCATGAAAAGGGGGAGCACTAAGAAGGAAAAATGGAAGAAAATGAATGAAGGAATGAAGAAGGGAAGGGGAGGAAAAAGGAAAAGGGACAGAGAAGAAAAGCAAGAAAAAAAAGGCTAAGAAAGGTAGTAGGGCAAACAAAGACATAAACAAAACTATAATCAGCATAAACAAAATTTCTAAACAACAACAATTCTCAAAAACAAAAACTATCACAATTACCATACACAAAACAACCAACCATTTTCTGAACTACCACAATTCTTATATATAAAAAAAAAGTCTCCCCCCAACTCACATTCAGAACTACCCTATGCATCATTCCAAACTACCGTAACTATTTTAAACAACCACCATTCCACATTATAACTACAACAATTCTTCTTAACTATCACCACCACTACCACCACCATCATCATTTCACCTCGTTGGTTTTCAAAGGGAGTTCGGCGGTTGGGGGGAGGGAAAGCACACACACACACACACACACACACACACACACACACACACACACACACACACAGAGCAAGATTAATTAAAAGCGAGTGTGTGTGTGTGAGAAAGCTTTAATTGTCGCAGAGGCGGTGGTGGGGGACGCTCACGTGGGGATTAATGGCTCTTGTTTGTCATTAAGGCTGAGCTAATGACCGTAATTAGGTGAGGGATGGTGGGCAGGACACGATGCATGTGTGAGTTAGGTGGGTGTGCGGTACTTCAAGGGAAAAGATGAAATGTGTCGCGTGTGGGTGCATAAATTGGGACAAGGTCATCTGGTAGATTTGCTTTGGTCTGCTCTCTCTCTCTCTCTCTCTCTCTCTCTCTCTCTCTTATGACTATTTAAGGATGGAGGAGGGGTCGTCAGAGGAGGTCAAATTAGGAAGAAACTCTACGGCCAAACCACTCCCTTCTCACCTAAAAGGAAGTAAGAGATCAGGTATGCAAAGAGGATGTATACTAACGACTACAGGTCTGGGAATACCTACACCCACACGTATACACAGATACACACACACTGACACACAGAGAGACAGAAGACAAGGGAAAACAGAGGAGAGACAGACAGAAGACAGATACACAAACACAGAAGACAGACAGACAGATGACACACACACACACACACACACACACACACACACACACACACCTATCAAGCAACAAGACCGTCACACAATCACCATAAATAAACACACATCAGGTTATTGAACAAAAACACAACACATACACATCTCAACAGGTATACTCCCAAACAAACAAGGCTTTAGCACAGACGTATCCCCACCATTAGGTAAAGAAAATATAGAAATGCACAAATAACTATGGCAATTTCATATATATATAGGAGCATAAACTAGAACCCGTACACTATCTTTAAAGTGAAAATGACCCAGCAAGTAATTCCAAGATGCAGCTATTTACAGAGTAGTGTAAATTAGACAGAAATCTCTTTATATGGCCCTAGCTCGTAAAGTACAGACAATATAGCAATTTTACATATACGGGCATCAACTAACACACATACTCGTACTCTATCTCTTTGTGTGATATGAAGCCAGTCCACCCGGTAGGTTCCGAGGTACAGGCCCGGACGGAAAGACGGACAGACGGACGGACAGGGGCGATTCCTATATCCCCGCCATATAGAATAAGGATGGGCATAATAAAGCATATATGAAAAAGGACTGACATTTGAGAAACTTTATTACTGCTACCAATAAAAATAAAAGGCACAGACAAACAAGAAAAAGGGAACTGAGACGACACGCAAAACTTTTCCAAAATATAAAAAAAAGTAAAAAAAAAAAAAAAAAACTAGCCTTGGATACAAATCAAAATTTAAGCCCTCATTCTGAATTTCGGATAAACGATCAGATATAGGAAAGAAATTAATATTCAAGGCAAAAGCTCGCACGCTATAATACGAGGTGTGTGTGTGTGTGTGTGTGTGTGTGTGTGTGTGTGTGTGTGTAACAAGCCAGTGTACGCGGAGCTCCTGTATTAAGATATCTGAATCCACAAAACGATCTCCATAATCCTCTCTCTCTCTCTCTCTTTCATCAACATCACTTATAGATGCGGCAAACGAGGTCATCCCAGGTCGTAGGAGGTCATCGTGAAATCCCTGGCTCGTTTCCGGGGTATACTGGTGTAAAACTCTACGGTCCCGACAAACCACGATTTCGTAAACATCTCATAATATTTGTTTTCTAAAGATGCTACGTTCGGAGGCTGATAATAATAATAATAATAATAATATAATATAATAATAATAATAATAATAATAATAATAATAATAATCGTTCATCCTTCTTTAACCCCTTCCCGTAAGCTGAAGAAAATCGTCTGGCAGGAAGAACGTAAAAAGGCAAGAAATTATGATGGGGAAAATGAAGACTATTTTAAACCCCTTCACTACGAAAAAAAAAATCCTGATGGTAACAAAATCCAAATAAATTAATAAATAAATAAAATAAATGGACGTCCTCGTAATAAAGGGGATAAGCCTCTCGTGCCCCATTTCCCCTCGGGCCATTTCCTACTATCCTCTGAAATTTCCGGAGGCGTCTTGCTTCCCCCCCCCCCTCTTTTTGTGTGTTTTTATGTGTCTGATTTAAGGGTTTTTTTTTCCGGTTTGTCTAAGTGGCGTGGAAAGAGGTGTGAGTGTGTGTGTGTGTGTGTGTGTGTGTGTGTGTGTGTGTGTGTACAGGTGGCCACACTAATATCCGTATTATTCTGTTTTTACCTATTTAACATGAAAGGGACGCTGGCGTAGGAGGCAAACGACAGGAAAATAGTCTAATCACGTCAATTTGGGATTTTCAACCGATTTACCTCTCTCTCTCTCTCTCTCTCTCTCTCTCTCTCTCTCTCTCGCTCAAAGGCCTAACTTTAATGGTTCTTGACTGCTTTTGTTGTGAGCGTGAGCAGTGTTCGGAGTGGGAGGGGCTCAGTCTCTCTCATTGTCTCTCTCTTTACCTACTCTTATCTCTCCTCCATCTCTCCAACCCCTCCACCCTTCCTCCGCCTCGCCTTTCTTCCTCCTTCCTTCAAACTCACTCCCCCCACCCCTCTACTCTTTCTATCATCCTCCCTCCATCATGGTTTTTCTCACCCCCTCTCTCTCCTTCCCTCCCTCCCTCCCTCCCTCCAACAGTTTTTCTCTCCCTTCCTCCTTCCATCCTCATTTATCTCTCCCTCTTTCCTTCCATCTTGATCTTCCTCATCCTATCTCCCTCCACATTCTCTCTCCCTTCATCTTGATATTTCTCTCCCTTCCTCCTGAATTTCATTTGTGTCTCCCTCCTTCAGTTTCTTCTCTCTCATTTCCTCCTCCCTGCTCCTCCCTCCCTCCTTCCCTTCTTCATTTCTACTTCTCCTTTCCTACCATGTTCCTGCCCTTCCTTTCCTCTTCTCTTCTTTCTCTCCCTATTTTTTCAACTTTCTCCCTCGTACCTGCTTTTCTCTACTCCCCTCCCTCTCTCCCTCATCCCTTCCTTCTCTCCCTCCTTTCCTCCGACGCTCCATCCCACCCTCTTACTTCCTTTTAGCCCTCCCCTCCTCATTCCTCTGCTCCCTCCCTCTCTTTTCTCCCTCTCTCGCCCATGTCTTCTCTCTCTCTCTCTCTCTCTCTCTCTCTCTCTCTCTCTCTCATATTTACTTCCTCACGTCACACACACACACTCCTAAGTCAGCTCAACGAAGCGAAACGTCTCAACTATATTTAGGTCTACCCTTGAAATCTATATCACGAGAGAGAGAGAGAGAGAGAGAGAGAGAGAGAGAGAGAGAGAGAGAGAGAGTGTGTGTGTGTGTGTGTATTGACCCTGTACATAACACCAAGGAAACCCATTTAGAGGCAATAATAATAATAATAATAATAATAATAATAATAATAATAATAAATAATAATGATAATAATAATGTATAAAACGAAATTCACCTCCCCAGCCCATTCCTTACACCCTCCAGAATAGAACCCACGACCATCAGCACCCCACTACGTTACCCACCTGACCACCGCCTCCACCTGCCTCGGGGGGTCACGCAAACTGAGTCACTGTGCCCTTGACCTTCTGACCTTTCCCTGACCTGTTTTCAAATGTTCTCTGGTTGCGAAGTTGCATGTATCTCGTTGCAATATGCTATGAAAAATTTCTTATATTTTCGTTCGTACTGATACACTGTTATTGTTATTATTATTCTTAGGGTTCTTTTTATTATTATTATTGTTATTATTATTATTATTATTACTATTACCATTATCATAAAGAGATCTTTTTGTGTAGATCTAGAAGACTGATATTTCATCAAGCTGCACAATACTGTAGTCAACTAGTTTGTGTATAGAAAATGTTTTATTTTTTAAAATGTGGGGATCAACTGCTGGTATATAAATAGTACGCCTGGCTCAACTATATTTTCACCCAGACAGTTCTTAATTTACATGAGATATATGATTTAATTGCTGCCACTTCTACTGACCACGTTTGTATTGTACGTGTGATATAACAATTATTTTAATTTTAATTGTTGCCACGTCTACTGATCAACTTTGTAAAGGTGTAATGTATATGAGTGATATCAATTCTTGAATTTAAGTGTAAATGTGTGGCAAGTGCTACTGAATTCCTAAGGAAGACCTGGTACTTTTAAGAAACAACAGACCAGATTATTCTGGTTGGTGGGGGCGCTCACCATCCACTCACTCAATGTAGTGCAGCTCTCGGATGCCTGCCACCCTTTCCTCTCTTCCTTGTTTCCATACTTCCTCTTCTTTCTTTCCTTCATTCTTTCCTCTTCCTTCTGTCTGTGGGCGACTCTACACTGAGTGACAAGCCAAATGGTGTCCTATACACCAGGAAACCATTTACTAAGCTGGGTGGTAACCATATAACCAAATTATGGCGCCTGGTGGTTTAGTGGGCAATTAAGGCACTCCAATCGGATTGAGCCTGAGCAGGTTTATATCCAAGGGGTGGTTGGGGTCTATTGCTCACGTAATGCCACTCACGGATGAGTGAGGCTGGCCACTCATCTTAAAGGTCAGGACCAACTTGCCTAGCCCCGGACTCCTACGCTCCTCATGGGGCAACACTGGTTTAACTGATCAGCTTATTATTATTATTACTACTAATATAATTATCATCATTATGACAAAATTTACCTACCTATGTATCTCTATCCATCTATCTATCTATCAATTCATCTATTTATTTTGAGGGCCGTGAATGAGTGCTAAAATTTTCCACTGACCGCTCCCCAAATACCGAGTGAGGTAATTGGCCACGGACGTCAGCCTGTCTGTCATCAAATTTCCCCATTATGACCACAGGCAGCTCCGTCAATCCCTCACCTGCTGACGTATTTATCACCTGGCCATCAAAAACGCGTCAGGGGCAGCGTCGACGGGATTCAAAACGTTATTATAATCCTCTCACTCGCAAAAATGTCTTCCACGCCGACTTAAATCGATAAATAATAACTAAGTCGGCGCGTAGATGGGGTTAAGGAAGCTTGGCATGGAGATGAAGGTGTGGGAATGTCAGTCGCGTGGGGATATTGTGGAGGGTTTGTTTCTGGGTGGATTTCGCATATGCGTCTCTCCATCCGGTTAACAGGGGCACCATAGTAGGCTTACAAAATCCCGTTATCTTGGTGATGGTGATACTGAAAGTGGCGGTGGTTGTGATAGTGATTGATGGTGGTTGTGATGGTGGTAGTGGTTGATGATGATGGTGGTAGTGGATGGTGGTAACGGTGGTGGTGATGGTGGTAGTGGTTGATGGTAATGGTGGTGGAGATGGTGGTAGTGGTTGATGGTAATGGTGGTGGTGATGGTGGTAGTGGTTGATGGTAATGGTAGTTGTGATGGTGGTAGTGGATGGTGGTAGTGGTGGTTGTGATGGTGGTAGTGGATGGTGGTAATGGTGGTGGTGATGATGGTAGTGGTTGATGGTAATGGTGGTTGTGATGGTGGTAGTGGATGGTGGTAATGGTGGTTGTGACGGTGGTAGTGGTTGATGGTAAGGGTGGATTGCGTCAGGGCACTTTATTCAACTCACAAAACCAACTCAGTCAATAAATAAATAAATAAATAAATATACAAACAGATAAATAAGCAAAACCTTATCTCAACGTTTAGGTCTAGAATTCGAAACCGCATTTTATTCCCTCTCACCCCAGACGATTTTACTCAGCTGAAAAACCGTGGCGGCCAGAGGGTTAACCACTCCCCCCAGACATCATTCATTAACCCCTTCAATACGAGGTCTTTCCTAAAAAATTCGAGTAGAAGCAGCAAGAATACGGCGAAAAATACCCCCTCGTGTGCTGAGTAAAATCGTCTGGTGGGAGCGAGATAGAGTATAAATGAGGTGCTCGGGCAGAAGGGGTTAAGCGAGACACCCCTGCCATCTGGTGACCGACATGTGAAGGGAAACGGTACACACACGGCACTTACATGTTACGTCACACACACACACACACACACACACACACTTTCCATTTCTCGTTTTATTTAATCTATTCATCCAATCAGTAATCTCTCTTTCTGTGCATACATACAGTACATACATATATATTGCCTACATACATCAAGTGTATATATATATACAGTCCTTCTTTGGATCATCAGGAGCACAAAGGCCCAGGACAAAGTTCTGTTCCTGTCACTTAAGACAAGGGTGACCAGCCTCGCGTGTCCCTGAGTGGCATTATGTAGGCAATAAAGTCAAAGTACCCCTTGGATTGATACTATATAACAGGTCACATTCAGCTGGAGCACCATAACCCACTAAACTACAAGGAGTCATTTGGTGATATGGCTGCCACACAAGGTAGTAAATGGGTTCTTGGGTTACAGGCAACTATTTGGCTCGTCTGTCAATGTAGCACATCAAGTGAGTGAATGGTGAGTGTTCTCATCCACCATATAAGTAGGTACAGAGATAGACAGATGGACAGAAAGAAAGACAGATCGATAGACAGACACAGATAGACAGATTGATAGAGTCAGATGCAAAGCGTCCAAAACTGCAGACCACAATTTATGTCTTGAGGATGAATAAAGATAAACGGAAAAAAAAATGACGTAACTAAACCTGATGAACTACCTAATCTCCCGGCACTGGGTGTACTAATCTGCAGGTGTCTAAGCACTCGCCTCACCTCTAACCTTACCTGGTCACGGAAGGCGGTGAGGGAGGACGGGCACGCGAGCAGAGACCGAGTATTCAGAGCGGTATCTTACAAAACCACTACGATTTGCCGATACTGGGATAACGCTAAAATAATAGACAACTTAAAAAATTACCTGCAATTTCTACACGTGCATCAGGTGAGACGTGCAAAACATCAAACCAAAATTTAATTCAGGCAAGACTCATCATCCCTTACTGTTTATACGGTGGCATTTTTTTTCACTAGTAACCAAGGAGACTCATTCCTACCTCGTGGCGAAAACAGCCCAGTGACACCAAATAAAAAAAAAAATCAAACAAACCAACTCCAGTGATTCAAACTACCCGCTCTTTCTGAATGACCGCGAACCTTTTTTTTTTTATTAAAGTTATCTCAAATTTTAGCTTTATCTAATTTTAGCTTTATCTCTACTTTTAGCTTTACTTAAAACAGTACTGGTAAATGGGTGTGACCAGATCGCCTTAGGAACTGCTACATATTCACTAAGGCGCCTCTCTCTAACCTGACGATGATCCTTGGTGACTATTCTCTCTCTCTCTCCCTCTCTCTCCACAGTACCACCACCACCACCACCACCTGTCTATAAATATTTACTTCTTCGAAACTCCACGGCCTCGTCCTCCCTCTTTCGTCCCCTTCATTACGCCTCAGTCCAATTCAATTCTCGGCCCCCCTCCCCCGGCTCCTCCAATTTTAAAGCTCCTCTGTTTTTGGAGGTGGAGAAGGAACCACTGTCATTATCTCTCTCTCTCTCATCATCAGCCTCCCTCCCTCCCTCGCTCGTTTTATCTCCTTTCCTTGCTCTCTCTCTCACACACACACAATATCCCTCTCCTTGTGTGTGAGCTGCAGCAGTGTGAGGTGTGGTAGTATGAGGTGTGTAGGAGAGGCAACATAAACCGTGATAGTGCAAGGTATACGTGTGGCAGTGTGAAGGCGAGGCAGTATGAAGAGTGCTAGTGTAAGGTATACGTGTGGCAGTGTGAAGGCGAGGCAGTGTGAAGAGTGCTAGTGTAAGGCGTGTGTGAGGTGCGGCAGTGTGTGAGGTGCGGCAGTATTGAATGTGGTAGTGAGGGTCGCTTCTCAGATCTAACATTCATTTGGCGCGACTCAACCAAATTCACTTTAGTTTCGAAATCAGTAACTATTTAACGCCGCTCTCTTATAAAATGGCTACAGAGATGAGTGTAGTTCGTGACACCAGAATACAAGACTGAAGGATGGCAGTTCTTGTCAGCGTGAGAGCCTGGGATGTGGTGATGCTGGTGATGTTCGTGATGATGAACTTGATGATAGTGATGATGATGGGTGTAAGGGACCGTGAAATTGTTACTCATAAAGAGCGATGGAGGTACTGTTGTTGTTCTTGTTGATGTCGTAGTCGTTGTTGTTGTTGTTGTTGGTGGTGGTGGTGATGATGATGGAGATGACTTTTAACCCCCCCCCTTATCATGACTCTCCCCAACTGAAGAAAAAAGGTATATAAGAAAATGGCAAGAAAAAGCTTTAAAAATCATATCTGGACGACTAAAGAGACTTCAAATCCATCGTCTTATAATGCTAATCAAAAGCTAAAAAAAAAAAGTATGAAAAAAGTAAGAACAATTTGAAGATAAAACGTCTTGGCAATGAAAACGTTAAGACATGAACGTTTCTTTATGGAGTCCGTAATGTGATTCTCTTAATGTTACGATTTTTGGCAGGGGAAGGTGTGTGTGTGTGTGTGTGTGTGTGTGTGTGTGTGTGTGTGTGTGTGTGTGTGTGTGTGTGTGTGTGTGTGTGTGTGTGTGTGTGTGTGTGTGTGTGTGTGTGTGTGTGTGTGTGTGTGTGTGTGTGTGTGAGAGAGAGAGAGAGAGAGAGAGAGACTGGCTCTTCATGAAGTCAAGAGATACTGATGGTCATTTTTCACTTTCCATGCCCTTATCGTTCGCACATTATCTGCTCTCGCTCTCTCTCTCTCTGACTGTTATACTATTTCACATTAGGAAAACACACTTTACGCACAAACACACACACTCACACACACACACACACACACACACACACACACACACACACACACACACACACACACACACACACACACACAAATACACCGCCGCTAAGGCAAATCTTCCCACTGCCAACGCTACGCCTCTCTTTAATGTTCGTCTTCACAGGCTGTACTCATCCCAGTCCTGTCCCCCTACCTTACAGCCATGGCAGTCCGTCCCGCCCGCTCCTCTCCTCCCACACACTCACTTTCAGCTCCCCCAACTAAACACAAACTGTCAGTATAACCAACGAACCAAACCAACTCCCAGTTTGCGCTTGTCACATGAGTCGGACGAGCAATACATGACTCACTCTTTAATTATATGGGAGAATTATCTTAGTGGCGATAGTGAATTTATTTATTTATCAATCTATCTGCCTATCTACAGTATCTATCTACTTAAGCGTCACTGGAAGATATACCGGTGAGCGTTGGGTAGATGGCTACAAATGCACTTAATAAACTAGACAGCACTCACAGAGCGCATACCTCCGCCAATGCCACTGAAGGATCCGGATCCGCCCTAAAATTTAATTAAATCTCTTGGCCAATGACCCACCCTTCCACGAAATTTCACCGAAATTCAATGAGAACTGTTGGAGATATTGTGTGGACAAACAAACAAACCGACATAGGTGAATTCATAACCTCCTCCAACTTTGCTGGCGGAGGTAATTGTGCGTTTCAACGAGAATGTAGCAAAAGAAGAGACAGAATGGCTACTGTGTTTCAGAAATGTCAAGTGCAGAACGCTGGTAATTTGACGTGTGTGTGTGTGTGTGTGTGTGTGTGTGTGTGTGTGTGTGTGTGTGTGTGTTGCATTACGGGTACCAACAAACACATGCACCCACCCATCAACACCAATACCCACACACACACCTGCAGCTCATCCCAAGCCTTAAATTATCAACACCATCACAAAAACTTCTCCTCTGCTAACATGCAATATACAGAGAATAGCGCCGAGCAGCACAAAACCCCACACTGTAAACAAACGATTTTCCTGCGTAATGGCCACTTGGAATGCTCTCGTAAAAATCCACGCTTGCCAGAACCCACCGCCCCCTTACCTTCCCCTTATTATTCTTGGAGAAAGGTTTGATATAATTCTTCACTTCTGCTATAGTAGACTATATATAAGGCTTGGCTTAACACGGTCTACTGAGGTACTCACCCATTCCTCACCCATCACCTCCCCCCTCTTTTCTGATCTCCTCCTACACACACACACACACACACACACACAATTTCGAGGACAATCCTTTCCACTACGCATGCTACATCACACTTAACCCCTTAGCTCCCGGTGCCCCTATGAGAGGGATTTTGTTGGAAAGGCGCTAGGCGTAACGCTCTCCGCCTGTCGGCTCATAGTCACGAA
The DNA here is from genome assembly GCF_032717465.1 of Coenobita brevimanus. Classification (NCBI taxonomy): domain Eukaryota; kingdom Metazoa; phylum Arthropoda; class Malacostraca; order Decapoda; family Coenobitidae; genus Coenobita; species Coenobita brevimanus. Next base: position 7,055,019 of record NC_137050.1, read on the forward strand.
GCTCATTAGGTCCCTACCCCGGGGTTCCCTTCTTTATTAAATTTAGAAAATGCCCAGTCCCGTCCCATACTGGGGACACGGGGCGCAAAAGGGTTCACATTCTTCATCCAAGAAAGTACTCACCCCGTCATGTCCCATTACCCTTCCACCATCCAGGTCCTTCCCGCCCACACTCACCTTCAGCCCCCACTGAACACTGAATTTCTGCACAACCAACGAACCATTCCAACTCTCGTTTAACACATGCCATAGCGTCAGACCAACCTTACATGATGCACCTCAAATAACTTCGAAGGTCAACCTCACATAGCCTATGTCCGAAATGGAGGTCATGTGAGTCTCCATGCCAAAAATTGGGCTGCTAGGTCCAGTCGTTCTAGCGCGTATTATCGGTGACCTCAAATGACCTCCGACCAATGACCTCAAATGACCTGGGAGGTCAACCTCACGTAGCCTGTGTCCGAAAGAGAGGTCATGTGAGTCTCCATGCCAAAAATTGGACTGCAGGGGTACCCGGCGTTGCCCGGGCCAGAAAGGCGAACACTCTACTGGTGACCTTGAATGACCCGGACCTGAATTTTGACCCCCCTAAAATCACCTCTGGCTCACCCTGGTTCAGAATAGATATGGGTCTGGAGGTCTCGGGCCCCTGGTTTGGCCGTGATTGAAGGACAAACAAACACACAAACAACGCGACTCTTTTATATATATACATATGGACAGATAGTGATATACAGATAAAACATATACAGATGTTTGTTTTTCATTTACTTACTATTTTTCCTTATGCCATACCGCTGCCTACGTGTACAGACTGATATTCTCTACACGGAAAATGTCAGTGGAAGATAAACTGAGAGAGACGTGGGCAGAAGGTTGCATGAACACTACATTCTTTAAGGGTTCCAACGTGAATGACGCAAAACAGTAAGCTGACCTGTCATTGTATTTCAGAAATCTCAAATGCACAATGCTGGTTATTCTGCTGTGTGTGTGTGTGTGTGTGTGTGTGTGTGTGTGTGTGTGTACAGATAACAATACAAAGAACACACACACACACACACATACACACACACACACACACACACACACACACATTCATACGTACATTTATACATCCTGCATACTGCCCCCATCCTCCTTTCTCAACACCTGATACTGAGCATTTTACGAGAGAGAGAGAGAGAGAGAGAGAGAGAGAGAGAGAGAGAGAGAGAGAGAGAGAGAGAGAGAGAGAGAGAGAGAGAGAGAGAGAGAGAGAATATTTCCTTACTGTTCTCGTCGTAGGGTGAGAAAATTGTGTGCTGAGTGTGTGTGTGTGTGTGTGTGTGTGTGTGTGTGTGTGTGTGTGTGTGTGTGTGTGTGTGTGTGTGTGTGTGTGTTGTGGTGGTAGTCGTGGTGTGTTGTGGTGTTGGTCGTGGTGTGCTGTGATGTGTGATGCTTGTACTACTTCTGACAAATTTAAAAAGACGAATGGTTAAAAATGATGCATCGGTGAAGGAAGTAAGAGAATATTGAGAAAATGGAAGGACGGAAAAGGACGAATATACGAATGAAATAAAAAGTTAAAGGAAGTAATGAAGGAAGGAATGAAGGAGAAAAATGAAAAATGAAGGAGGAAAAACGGATAAGAGATAAGTGAACGAATGAAGGAAGAAGTGGACAGAAAAAAGGAAAGAAGGAAGGCTGAAAGGCAGGAATAAATGAATGAAGGAAAGAAGGAAGAGAAGCGAACTTGTTCAAGAAGGGAGGAATAAATGTGAGAAAGAAGGAATAATGAAAGAGAGAAGAAAACAGGATAGAGGAAAAGCAAGGAATACAAAGATTCCGTAAGCAACGAAAAAATAAACAGGAAAAAACAGAAGGAAATTGAAAAAGAGGAGATGAAAGGAAAGGAAGAAGAAATGAGGAAAATGGAAAGAAAGGACGGAATTGGAAAAAAAAAAAAAAGAAGGAAGGAAAAGCAGGGAGGACGCGGAACAGAGGAGGACAGAAGGAGGCAATAAGTAGATGAATGAATGAATGATTGCATGAACAAACGATTTAAGGAAGGAAGGAGGGAATGAAAGAAAGAAAATGAATGACTGAATGAGCGAAGAAGGAAAGAGTGGAAGGAAGGAAGGAAGGAAAAAAGGAAGGAAAGAAGCGAAATGATAGGATAGGAAACGAAAGGAAAGGATGAAAAAACCAACAGGCACAGAAAATTAATGACAGACTGGGAGAAGTGAAGAAAGGGCAAACGGGCTTCTTGGGGAAAAAAGAAGGAATGCAGGAAGAGAGATAAAGGATAAACAAAAACGAAAGAAAGACAAAATCAGAGGAAGGAATGAAAGAATGAAAAACATGAATAAATGAAGAGGGAAAAAATTAGCAAATGAAGGAAAAGGTGAAACAAGAAAAGAAGGCAGAGACAGACGGGAGGGAAAGAAGGATGTATAACGAAAAAGAATCAATGAAGTGAATAAATGAATGAATGAATGAATGAAGGAATGAATGAATGAAGGAAGGAAGGATGGAATGAAGGAAGGAAGGAAGGACACGTGACGCTCAAGTTTATGATGACCATAAAAACAACAATTACGAGGAGGAAAGATTAAGAGGAGGTGAGAAGAGGCGAAACAGGGAAAAAGGAGGAAGAAGAAGGAGGAAGGGATACACATGATGATAAAAAGGAGGGAAAGAGGATAAAGGAGGAGGTGGAGGAGGGGGAGGAAGGGAGAAGAGGAAAGGAAAAGGACAGGGAGAAGAAGAGGAAAAGAATTAGGAAAAGAAAGGATTGAAGAGGAACGTAAGTGGCATGATGATGATGATGATGATAATGATGATTGATGACGACGACGACGACGACGATGACGACGACAACGACGATGATGATGATGATGATGATGACGACGACGATGATGGAAGAAAATTAAGCGGAAACGAGGAGAAAGTGGAGAAGGGAAAGTAGGTAATAACAAGAAACGAAGAAAAAAGACGGAGGGATGTGGGGAAAAGAAGAAAGAGGAAGAAAAGAGTAAGAAAAAGTATGAGAAAAGAGAATGTAAAAAAAGGAAAATATGAGAAAAAGGAAGGAAATGATGAAGGAAGAAATGCCAAACGATGATGAAAAAATAACAAAAGAGGAGGTAAAGGAAAATGAAGATAATGAAAAAAAAAAAACAGCAAAGAGTGAGAATGAAAAAAATCTACAGAAATAGGAAAAAAAAAAAAACAGGCCAAAAAGAGGAAGAGGAAGATATATAAACTAGGAGGAAAAGAAGAAAGAGGTTTATAACAAAGAAAAAAAAATGAAAAAGAAGGGAGGAAAAAGGACGAGTGTGATAAAACTGAGGATAATGGATAAAGAAATAAATGAGAAACAGAGATAAACAAAGAGGGAAAGGAAGAGAGGAAGTATTAAACGAATAAACAAGAAGAGTAAAAACATAAAGACAAGAAGAGAGGGAACAAGGAAGTGAAAAAAGAAGAGCAGTGAAGAGTAAAAGAAAGAAAAAGATTAAAACAAAGAAAATATGGAGGTGAGAATGAAGCAAGGGAAAGTAAGTAAAAAATGCATGAAAAATAAAGAGAAGAGAAAGGGGGAAATGAGAAAAGAACAAGAAAAAGGAATAAAGAAAGAAACAAATAAATAGAGGAGAGGAAATGCGAAGAGCAAAGAGGAAATCATCAAGGAAAAACTATGACAAAAAAAGACAAGAGGAAAGGAGGTCAGCAAAAACATAAAGAAGAGTCAAGAAGAAGTATGGAAATTACAACAAATAGACAAAAGATTGGAACAGAAGAAATAATCAAGAATAATGAAGCCAAAAAACTAGAAAACAGATAAAAATTGAAAAAAGAAAGAAAACGAGTGTCAAAAAAAAGCAAGGAAAAAGACAGTAAGTTTTAAAGAATGGAACGATTAAAAAAAAAAAAAAAAAAGGATGAAAGTAAGAGTTGTAAACACGATGACATCTGGTGCAAAGTTCCCCTATTACACTCCCTTCCCCCCGTCCCATTCACTCCCCTCCCTCTCCCCCTTATCCTTACACTCCTCTCCCCTTCTCCTACACTTCCCTTTCCTCCCTACCCCCATCTCTTACAGCCCCTTCCCCTTTCCTCTTGTCTTAAACTCTCCTACCCCCTCTTACGCTCCCCTCCCCTTTCTTCCTTCCCACTTACACTTCCCCCATCCCCTGTTCTTCACTCCCTGCACTCTCTCTCATACTCCCCTCCGTTAGTCTTCCTTCCATTCTCTCTCAACTCTCTACCTATCTTCCAATTCCTCCCTCCCTTCTCCCTCATACACCTCTCCCTCCCCTCCTTTAGATATACCTTCCCCCCCTCCAAAGTGGCATTCCTTCCTCACCTCCCCCTTCTCCTTCCCTTCCCTCTCCTCCTCCTCCTCCTCTTCCCCCTCTCAATGTATGTACTCCGCTGCACTTTACCATAACTTCTTGAATCACGCTGTATTTTCACCAAACTTTTTTTTTTTTTACCTCCCTTCATCCTCTAATCCTGGTCTAGCCTCTTTAATCCTAGAAATTCCGCTACAGATGAATAAAATCTCTGTGGGTAGCGAGAATACAAAAAAAAAAAAAAAAGCCATGATACTGAAGGGGGTGATGTGGCGTTCCCAGCCTTTCTAAAAAAAAAAAAAAAAAAAAAAAAAATATCTATAAAATTGTCAGGTCGGTAGTATGACCAAATGAAAATAAATACATGATGAAATAAATAATAAAAATAAATACATGAATAAATAAAAAGTTTAATAATGAAAGGGATAACCACGCATGAGACCAACAGTAAAAACAGGAAGCATTTATTTTTTTTTCACCCTCCAATTTTTTACGTAGTTAATGGGAGAAACAGACCCCTTAACCCTCTCAGCACGACGACCTCCCTTTTCTGTATTTAATCAACAGTGTCCCTCAAGGCGTGTGGTAGTGCAGGGGCTTAAACAGGCACAGGACAGACAGCCTATGCGGGGGGTGCAGTTTCTCACTCATCCCAGCCGCTTAAACGCAAAGGTTGTGGTATTAGTAAGGAGAAGGGGGGGATCAGGAACAAGTGTATGTATGAATGTATGTGTATATGTATGTATGCATGTACCAGTGTATGTATGTATGTATATATGTGTTTGTGTATATGTATGTACTGTATGTATGTGTTTATGTATATATGTATTTGTTAATGTATGTATGTGTGTATGTAGATATGTAGCGGTTGGCATGTATACACCTGACACGGACAAACAACTCTACAGTACATATTCAAGTCGTGTTCACAGAAGTCTAGGGAAACCACGTGATCTGTCAATTCCCGTCACTGGAGAACTGGCCCATTCCCACCCAGCACCTCACGCACGGGTACACGTGTGCAGGGAGCTTTTGTGTGTTCCGGGTACGGCTCAGTTAGCATTACCAGTCTCTTCCCTGCATAATTTTCCACTTCCCATCATCCTTTTCATGATTTACAGTTTTGCATTTTATTTTTTTTTAATTCACTGACTCGGTATGTCACGGAAAGAGAGTCGGCGGGGTACGTGTATGAGAGGCAGACTTAGGCCTTAAAGTGACATTATTACAGTGGTGGATTAAGTGTTGTCAATAATAATAATAATAATAATAATAATAATAATAGCAGTGGTGGTGGTGGTGGTGGTGGTGGTGGTGGTGGTGGTGGTGGTGGTAGCAGTACGAGCATTATTAATAATAATAATAATAATAATAATAATAATAATAATAATAATAATAATAATAATGCAAGAAACGATTTCATCACTGCAGCACTATTGCAATATTAAGCATTTCACTAAGATGTCTTTTGCAACAGTACTACGGTGTTAACTACCTCACTACCATACCGTCTCATTTACTCACAATCTTACTTACAAAAATTGTTCAGTGGCAACAAGAACATTATAAAACCGGGTCATAGTACTGAAGTGGCTACCCTCTTCAGCCCAATGACGTCACTATTATTATTATTGTTATTATTATTATTACTATTTTATTCTTAGTAACTTTATATTCAGAACTTCCTTAGGATTCTGTATAAGAAGAAAATCGTCTAGTTATGTTACAATAAATAAATAAATAAAATCATTACCGCGGTGGGCTACATCATTAACTACTTTATTACTAGACGTCGTTGCTAAAAAATAAAATCGTCCTCTGGTGGCAGGAAAATAATAAAAAAGAAAAAAAGAAAAAAAAAGGGGGGGGCATCTCAAAAGCACCATCATGCACAGATTTACGATCACTCTGAAATAAAATAGATTATCTTTGAAGTGCTGGCTGAGGGAGGGGGGTGGGGGAAGGTGGGGTAGACGGGCTAGGGAGGGGAGAGGATAGGGAGAGAGGGGAGGTACGGGAAGGGGTAAAGTAGGGATGAAAGATGGGGCGAGGTGGACGCGGTAGGAAGGGGAAGTGAAGTGATGGGCTAGGGAGGGGACGCAGGGAGATGGGATGGGGAGAATAGGGGGTAGGGTAGATGGGGGGTGGGGATGGAAGAGGAGGGGTAGGTGGGGGAATGACGAGGGATCATACTTTCTCTCAAAATAGACTGAACTGCATCTGAGTGGAGGTGGGGATAAGGGGTGGGGGGTGGAGGGGTGAGGGGGCAGGCAATCATATTTCAATCGTCAATGAGAAGGGCTTTCAATTTCAATCTTCAATTTCTCCCCTGAACCCTTTGGCATCTTAATCAGCCCGAGATGAGAGGATTTTGCTGAGTTCGTTAAGGAATAACGGATTTTTTCTTCCCTGTTACTGTAAACTTAAGAAATATTAGGGTAAACTGACACATCCACATCTCCGGTGTTGATGGAGTGCAGTTCCTGTCATCATAAGGGAAGAGGTTAAAATGGGGATGTAGCAGGAAGAAAAAAAAATAATAAAATAAAATAAAAATATAAAAAAATAAAGAAAAACACGTACAAACATTAAATTCCTTTAACTTTACAGGGCAATTATCACTTTTCATGTAGCGAAATTAATCATATAGGTAAGGGGGTTAAATGTATGCTGTTCTATACTACCACTTTACACCACAAACTCTAATTTTCTTTGATATTATTGTGAAGTGCCTTAATACATTCATACATTCAATTCACAACCGGAGAAATACAAGTCAGCATACTCAAACAAAATAGAATATTTCACAGATAAAAACATTTTCGTGGAGGCTTGCACAAAGGGGTCCCTTGTGGGTTTAATCGGAGGTTGAGTATACGGTGTTATAAAAATAGACAATGTGCCTCTACTCGATGATACATTTTCGTATGAGTGGATCTGCTGTTCACACTTTGGGTATCAGTTGTGAGCGGTACATTCTAAGACCAGAATTTTCACTCAGCTAAGAGAAACTTCAAAGACTGATGGGGCTAGATACTGAGTTCACTGATCCTCTAAGCTGAACACAATCTTATGATCACTGAACACAATATTATGATAATTCCAAGGCTGAAAAAAATAAGTATGGGTAATCAAGAGGTTAACTGATTACAACTCCAGCTTCATTGTTGAGCGTTCACTGCATCACTCCAGCCAAACACACACACACACACACACTTTTTATATATATATATATATATATATATATATATATATATATATATATATATATATATATATATGTGTGTGTGTGTGTGTGTGTGTGTGTGTGTGGAGCCTCAGTGGTACAGTGGTAAAGTGTGCGTTTTCGTTCGCTGAAGAACGAGGGTTCGCGCCCCGCCAGGGTAATAAACTTTGGGAAAGTTCTTCTGGCCACGTACTGCATTGGCGGACACAAGGGGTGCTGTGATTGAACCAGTGTCGCATACTATAAAGTATGCTTGCACCCAGTCGGCTTGCGCGGGCCGATTAGATTTGGTTCACAGACTACATACACATCCAAAGCCACTCCAACAATACAATTACACTTACAAGCACTTCTCACCCTACATACAATCTCTACTAGACGGCCTAAGCCACCTGGCAGAGATACATTGGCTGTATCGTCCCTGCTTCGGTCGGGATAGGCCGGTCCTGCAGTGGACACACAAACGGCTGATGATATAATATATATATATATATATATATATATATATATATATATATATATATATATATATATATATATATATATATATATATTCTCTCGCGTACCCCAGCACCCCTAGAGCACCATCGTCACTGCAGCGTATGCCTCGTTGCTGCTGATAAGGAGGATAATGGCGATACCGGTAACAATAGCCCGACCCCCACGCACCCACAGACGGTGCGGGGGACGGGCAAATTCGCTGCCGTGTATTGTCCTCAGCCGAAACCTTCAATCCCAATGCAATCCTACACTGTGTCGCAGATTCGCCCACTACTGCACCTAACTAACCCATCCCGCTAACCACCTACATAGATAGATACACACACACACACACACACACACACACACACACACACAATTACTTTTGATTCGACCAGACTGTGTGTGTGTGTGTGTGTGTGTGTGTGTGTGTGTATATATATATATATATATATATATATATATATATATATATATATATTATATATATGTGTGTGTGTGTGTGTGTGTGTGTGTGTGTGTGTGTGTGTGTGTGTGTGTACGCGCGCGCGCGTTACAAGCCTCCCATTCCAGTATTTAATGGCACTGTGGAATCAAGACACCTATGTGTGTATGTGTATGTACGTCTCGTACGTGTGGATGAGAGTAAGCGTACAAATGTGTATGTATATGTATATGTGTGTATTTATGTATGCATGCATTCCTTTATGTATGTGAAAGTGAGAGTGGTAGTCAGTGTGTAGATGTGCGTGTGCGTACGTGCATGCGTGTCTCAAGTGGCTCTCCAGTCATTTCCTCGAGTAGTTCCTTGAAGGGTGTGTCTGGGAGAGGGGAGGAGAGAAGAGGGGAGAGAGGTGTGAGAGGGAGGAAAAAAGGGAAACCGGACGGTGACCCCCTTATAGCCCATCTCTCCCAGAGGTGCCCGGTAAAATCTCGGAGGGTATAATAAACAGATAAACAGAGTACCTTGAAGCGGCGAACTGACATCCTTGGTACTAAATGCCTTTGCGGGATAATGTGGTATCGCTGGCACGACCGGGTGCTTAACCAGAGATTACTCCGCAAGACTGACTCGAGGCCTGTTATCCACATGGTACGTACAGGTGTATTACCCACCTAATACGTGAACACCAACTCTAGTTATATGGGCACGTGGCGTGTTTCCCTGAGGTTGATCCTGCTCATTGGGTGACATCTGAAAGTCAACCGGGGTGGAGGAGCCCAGGGAGAAGACCGCGAAACCCATGGCTTAAGCAAGTCGATCGTTCCTGTACGGAAATATTTAAAGAGGCGGAGGAGTCACTGCTTGGAGGCTTGCACTGAGGGACTGCCTCGTGAATGGAATCGGAGGTTGCGTGAGGCTATGCGGCCCGCGGAGTTAGCCCCACGTAAATGAGAGTATGATAATACCTATTCTACATTATCCCCCATACCAACGCACACGGTCTCCAAGACAGGGATGCTGAAAATACAGAAGGTACGAAACCAGAGGTACTCATATACAGAAAGCAATGCGGAAAACTCCCGACGAAGAATCAGACTTACTGGCATCTACCTCAGGAAAGCTGCAAGCAAAATATAGGAAAAATTTGAAGCCGACGAAGATATAAACTTTAACCATATGGAAGTATCTGACTAAAGGAGGAACATGAACCACAGCCGGTCCCCTGAGCCTAAAATAAAGGGGGTAAACCACCGATTCATCTCAGTTATTCTAGCTAATTATTAAACTCAATTAAATTTCAGCCATCTAAAGCACAAACCTGACCCTCAGTACAAATACAATCCAACTCTATTTGGGGTATACCAATAAGGTGTCCCAGAGGCAAGTCCACCACTGAAATATATCGTACAGTTAACACCATACACTTCAACTCTTAGCACTTGTTTCTTCTTACGCTGGTGCTTCTCTGTCCAACCTGTTGCCAATCTTCCTACTAAGCCCTAAATTGAAAAAAAAAAAAAAAAAAAAAAAAAAAAAGTGGAGGGGGGGGGGGGGAAAAAGATAGTGGAGAGGCAAGGCTGTACATGGCCACATGACAGGTTTGAAAATGGGTATGGGGTGGGTAGGTACTGTATAGAGGAGGGTACGGAAGACAGCACAAATCAAGCTTAGAAAACGATACAGCCGGCAGAAAAGATGAAGAGAGGGCATTAGTCTACGCCTCTCTAATAGCACCTGCTTGGGCGTGAGGATGCCAAGAGAGTGGGGGGCATGCGGGGAAGGGAAATAAATCTGGCGGGTGTAGGTCAGTATACAATGGCACTACTGAGGTGATGACAGGCCCTGGGGAGGTGCTGTGGCTGTGTGTGTGGCCTCTTTCCGCGGACACATACACACACCTTACACATTCAGGCACCTCACACACCTTACAAGCTCACGCGCACGCACACACACACACACACACACACACACACACACACACAATGTGTGTGTGTGTGTGTGTGTGTGTGTGTGTGTGTGTGTGTGTTTTATGAGGGATGTGTACTGTGAGGTGGGGCAGAGTGGTGGAGCGAAGTAATGAATGGCAGAGCTGGGTAGTGACAGATATAAGAGCTCGTGAGGGGAGATTTGAGGTGCAATGTGGGGTGGAGAGAGATAGGGTGGGGAGGAAAGGAGAGGGGAAGTCCATGCTGGGGGGGGGGACGGACGGGAGTGGGGAATGGCCCATTGTAAGAAGGGTAGTGTCTGAGGGATGAGGGAAGTGGTGGGGTGGGATGGAGGGGTACATGGTGAAGAGTGGGGGGGTGATAGGGGTGGAGAGGGGCAAGGGGTGAGGGGGTGCATGGGGAAGGGTGAGGCCAGTGACCGTCCTCTTATATCTCTCAGTTTATGGGGCAAGGGAAGTTTTTTTTATTCCTTATTTAAATGTTTATACCATGATCTGCACACCTTTATTTACCCAGCCTCTCGCCTTTTGTTGATCTTACCGAACCTGCACTTGATTTACCTTTTACTATTATCATTTTTATTATTATTATTATTATTATTATTATTATTATTATTATTATTGTTATTATCACCATCACCAACACCATTAATATCATTTGTATCATCATCATCATCATTGTTGTTGTTATTATTATTATTATTATTATTTTTGGGCCTCACTAATTATGGAGCTCAGATCTTCACCCATTTTCCGTCCGACTCTTTGTATCCTGTGTGTGTGTGTGTGTGTGTGTGTGTGTGTGTGTGTGTGTGTGTGTGTGTGTGTGTGTGTGTGTGAAACCTCCATCCGTCGGTCTGTCACACTTCTCAGACTAGAGAGAGAATGGTACTGTTGATGATAAACAAAAATATTCTGTTTCAATTGAAAAAAACAGAAGTCTTCATTACATCATCGTCGTTAATCATTTACAAGATGACACGTGACACAAACAATAGGGCAATTAGAGGATATTAAGGGGAAACGAGGTAATAATATGTGCAATGGACCAAAGGAAATAATGACACACACACACACACACACACACACACACACACACACACACACACACATGGGCCGAGAGTGCCTATTCAATGATAAGTTACATGCCAATATGATGAAGGCCATTAATCTGCTTTCCATCTAATAATATTCATAATTAACATCATCACGCGGCTTACTTCCGTCAACTCCCAAGAAAGTCCCACAAAGAAATGTTTTGAAGTTAACAGGTTATTTATAGCATGCATGGATATACAGAGAATATCTGAGAGTGTAGTTTGGGAGTGAATATGGTAGGATCTATACTCTTTTTATTTTAACCTGGCCCGGAATTTTTTGCATCATATTTCGCGTAGGTAAATGAAGGAAAAATACAACACTACAGCTGTACATACTCTCCGTGGCACCTCTTCGTGACTAGCATCATATTTTGGTGTTCATCTATTTTTACGACTCGGGATTCCAGGAGAGATGGCACTTTTAGGCCACGTTAGGGTACAAGCAGCACAGGAGTGAATGGGAAGAGGACAGATTACTCACAGATCTCCAGAGCTGTGTGATGGTGTAAAGGCATCGGTGAGAGTGAACGGGGCATCAAAAATAGGAACATGGAAAGGACAGGAATAAGGATAGCACAGGAATAAGGATAGGATAGGAATAAGGACAGGATAGGAATAAGGACACGACAGGAATAAGGATAGGATAGGAATAAGGATGGGAGAGAAATAAGAACAGGATAAGAACAAGAATAGGACAGAATAAGGCTGCACTTAAAACCAACATCGCTCAAGTAACCCCCTCCATCCTAACACGTTCCTTCAGCCGCCGCCAATGATGATCCCCCGCACCCCAACACAACCCAGCCACTCACCCCCGCACCCCAACACAACGCAGCCACTCACCCCCGCACCCCAACACAACCCAGCCACTCACCCCCGCACCCCGACACAACGCAGCCACTCACCCCCGCACCCCAACACAACCCAGCCACTCACCCCCGCACCCCAACACAACCCAGCCACTCACCCCCGCACCCCAACACAACTCGGCCACTCACCCCCGGACCCCAACACAACCCGGCCACTCACCCCCGCACCCCAACACAACCCGGCCACTCACCCCCGCACCCCAACACAACCCAGCCACTCACCCCCGCACCCCAACACAACCCAGCCACTCACCCCCGCACCCCAACACAACCCAGCCACTCACCCCCGCACCCCAACACAACCCAGCCACTCACCCCCGCACCCCAACACAACCCAGCCACTCACCCCCGCACCCCAACACAACCCAGCCACTCACCCCCGCACCCCAACACAACCCAGCCACTCACCCCCGCACCCCAACACAACCCAGCCACTCACCCCCGCACCCCAACACAACCCAGCCACTCACCCCCGCACCCCAACACAACCCAGCCACTCACCCCCGCACCCCAACACAACCCAGCCACTCACCCCCGCACCCCAACACAACTCGGCCACTCACCCCCGCACCCCAACACAACCCAGCCACTCACCCCCGCACCCCAACACAACCCAGCCACTCACCCCCGCACCCCAACACAACCCGGCCACTCACCCCCGCACCCAACCAACACTTCCACTCACAACCACTCAATAACTCCTCGGCAAGTGTTATCAAGCGGTACATACGCAAGAATTAAATCCACTTTCATCATCTCATATTTAATCATGACACACATACTTCTGGAGTCAATGGATTCAGAAGTGTGAGAGATTTAGGGTGACAAGTGGACTAAATGAGTAGGGGGGAAAACACACAAAGAAAGAGTTTAAGTCTCTCTCTCTCTCTCTCTCTCTCATTCTCTCTAGCACTTCAGACATTCACAACTACAGACAGACAACAAACAACCCCAAAAAGCCACCTTCACCCCTTTCACCCCATCACTACGACGACGCAGTTTAGGTGCATAATATTTACCCCCACACGACTGTACTCACATCAGACATATTTGCTACTGGGCGGGTCAGATTTACCCTTATTTATTTCTTCACTACCAGAGACTCTTCCTGACTACAGTGAAGGCGTCTGGTGGCAGTCTGATTAGAGGAAAAATCTATTCACTGCGTGGGATTGATACACGAACGATAAAAGTGAGAGAGAGTGAGAGAGAGAGAGAGAGAGAGAGAGAGAGAGAGAGAGAGAGAGAGAAATAAGAAATCCAGTGAAAAAAAATAAATTCGTACTCATAAAGAATTCAGTACTAATAAACAAATTAGGTTAAGGCGTAATAATGAAGACCCTAACGAGCAAAACGTATCTTCTTACAAGGGAGAGGAAAAAGAAGGAGAAAAAGGAGAAGAAAAAAGTATGTGGGTGAAGACAGTGGCCTTTTCGTGCGGGTCGGAAGGGCGAAAATCCTGGGCTGGAGTCTTGGAGTGATCGGCCTTATGTTACCTGGTTCATTTGCGCTGTCATTTCCTTGCTGAATATTCTCTCTCTCTCTCTCTCTCTCTCTCTCTCTCTCTCTCTCTCACCGGAATCAGGAACATGAAATTCTACACATTTTCTTTCATTCTCTCTCTCTCTCTCTCTCTCACCCACACCCACACACAGGAATCGGCAATTTGAAATTCTATCAATTTTCTTTCATTCCCCCTCGTCTCTCTCTCTCTCTCTCTCTCTCTCTCTCTCTCTCGTCGGAGCCCAGACAGTAGTTGGGGGAGAGGGTACTGTGAGGGTGGTGGTGGAGGTGGGGGTGGGGGTGGAGGGGGTGGGGTAGATCTGGGATTACCTTCATTAGAGAGATACGGAGTTCTAGAAGGGGGAGGGGGAGGATGAGAAGGGGAGAGGAAGGAGCGGGGGAGAAAAGTGTGGATAAGAATGAAGAAGTCGGATAAGAGGGAAGGGGAAGGAGGAAGGAGGGGGGGAATGAGGGAGGAAAAGGAGAGTTGGTGAGAGAAAATGAGATGATGTGGGTAAGGAAAATCACAGGAGGGAAGGCAGAAAGGAAGGAAAGATGGAGACATACAGGAAGAGATACGTGTGTGTGTGTGTGTGTGTGTGTGTGTGTGTGTGTGTGTGTGTGTGTGTGTGTGAGAGAGAGAGAGAGAGAGAGAGAGAGAGAGAGAGAGAGAGAGAGAGAGAGAGAGAGAGAGAGAGAGAGAGAGAGAGGAAGAGAGAGAGAGAGAGAGAATATAACAATGAAGTTAATGACAGTGGGAGATAATGGGTGAGTGAAGGAAAAACACCAGAATGGAAGAAGAGAGGAAGGAAAGTTGTGACAAAGAAGGCAAAGGTGAGAAAGAAGGAACGAACGGAAACACATACAACTGTAACGTGAGGCCATCGAATGAAGAATGGAAGGAGAAACAAAAGGGAGGGAAGAAAGAAAGAAAAGAAAGGGGGAAGGAAGGAAGAAAAGAAAACAGTAAGGCAGAAAGGAGGGATGAACGGAATGAAAGGGTAAAGAAGAGAATGACGAAATAACAAAAAAAGGGGAAAGAAGGAAGAAAATAAAGTGTATGAACAATTAAAAAGAGACAACGCATAATTCAGAAGGAGGAGTGAAAAGAAGGAACAATGAAGGAGGCTGAAAGAAGAGCTAAAAAATGGAGGAAGGACAGAAAAAAGTAGGATAATGAGGAAGAGGAAGTAGGGATGGGAAAAAAAGGAGCATACTTGAGAAGGGAAGCGGGAAATGAGGGAGGGAGGAAGGAGAAAAGAGAAGGAACGAAGGAAGGGAAGTGGGTAGGGAGGGAGGGAGAGGGAAGGGAAACAGAAGGAAGGGAGGGGAAGGAATGAAGGAATGAAGAAAGGGAGGGAGGGAAGATAAGGAAGAGAGAAGGAATGAAGGCTGGGAGACTGGAAGGTACGAAGGATGAGGTGAAGGAAGGAAGGAAGGAAGGAAAGAAAGGAAGGGAGAAAGAGGAATGAAGAAAGGACGAGATGCAAAGAACACGGATGAAAGGAAAAGAATGAGAAAGAAAGAAGGAAAGAAAGAAGGAAAGAAAGAAAGGAAGGAAGGAAAGAAGGAAGGAAGGGGGAAATGGTAAAAATGGAGACAGCAAAACCCACGAGAAATGAATGGAGAAAGGAGGGGAAAAATTGAGAATGGAACAAGACCAGAAGGCAAAAACACAACACGAAAAAACCTACAAGAGGAATGATATAATGAAGGAGAGAGGACAGGAGAAGAAATGGAAGGAGGCAGGAGAATGGTAGACGAATGGATGACAGAGATGAATGAGAAAAAAAGAAATGAAAATCAATGACAAAAACATATGAAAGAAAGAAGGAAGGAAGGAAGGAAGGAGGGATGGAAGGAATCTACAAGGATGGAACACTGGAAAGGAAGATGAAATTAAGACATGAGAAAAGTGAACTTCATAATGAGAATGAAAGAGATTATGGATGACAGTAATAAGAGGAAAGTAACGAAAGAAAAAAAAAAGAGGAGGAAGAGGAGGAGGAGGAGGAGGAGGAGGAGGAGGAGGAGGAGGTGGAGGAGGAGGGAGAAAATAAATGAAAAAAAAAATAAAGTGATAAATCATGAATAAAGGAAGGGTAAAGCAAAATATGAGGGACTAATAATAAATAACAAAGTAGAAGTCAGGTGGAAGAGAGCCATGAATAAAGAAGAATAAAAGAAAGTAAAAAAAAATAATCAAATAAACTGAAGGAAACCAAGAAAGAAGTAAGGAAATCATCAAAGAGAAGGAATAAGGACAAAAAAAAAGTATATTAAATCAAAAGGAAAAATACGAGAGAGAGAGAGAGAGAGAGAGAGAGAGAGAGAGAGAGAGAGAGAGAGAGAGAGAGAGAGAGAGAGTATACCAATGAACATAATGAAGGAAAAGAAGAACATTTAACGAATAAGGGTGCGATAAAATGAAAAATAAATCAACGAAATGAAGTTGCTGTGGGCTGGTGGTTCGCGTGTTCATGTTGGGTTTCGCGTTGCCCGAGACTAAGATTCGAAACACACATTGAGCCACACAGCGGGTTCTGGTAGAGTGTCCCTTCATGTGTCTGTCTGTATTTGCACTCTACTGGTTTTAACGATGTACACACACACACACACACACACACACACACACACACACACACACACACACACACACACCTACTGCCACTGTAACACCTGCTTTTACAAATATCGTTCTCTCCGCATTCATACTTTTCCAGCATGGGGGGAAGGGTTAATCTTGGCCATCACTCTCCCTCCCTGGAAAAAAGTACAATCTCACAGTGGGCCTACTATGGACCGTTACAGCTACAATGAAAAATATGAGATGGAAAGGAGAGGAGAATGAGGAAGAGTGACGACAGGAGGAAAATAGTAATGAAGGAGAGGGAAGGGAAAGGGAGAGGGAAGGGAAAGGGAGAAGGGAGGGAATGGTTCGAGGAGGAAGGGAGAGGGGAAGTGGGAGCAGAGGGGAAGGGGCAGGGAGAGGATCTTTGGGAACTGAGAAGGGAGGAAGGGGTAGTAACGGGTGATGAGGAGGACGATAGGAAGGAGGAGGAGGGGGAGGGTAGGTGGAAAGAAGGGGGAGAAGGAGAGAGGGGATGAAGGTGAAGGGGAAGGGGAAAGAGAGAGGGGGTGAAGGGGGAGAGGGAAGGGGAAGGAGAGAGAGGTGAAGGTGAGGGGGAGGGGGAGGGGAGGGGGTGAAGGGGGAGGGGGGCCATAAAGTGACTCTAGAGCAGCATTTTCCAACCTGGGGGAAATTTCCCCCTGGGGGAAAATTTCAGGATTCCAGGGGGGAAATTTACTGAGGGAAATACAGATTACTAGCTATTAGCCGACAGCAAAAAAATCTCATAGAATGTGGTAACTGACTTTCTTCAAGTACTGTATAAAAATATAAATACACATTTATGCTACGATCGCATTAAGTCAGAGAGAGAGGGAGGGGGGGAAATCGATCAGGTGAACTGGTTGAAGGGGGAAAAGACAGAAAAATGGTTGGGAACCACTGCTCTAGAGAGTTAAGTGTGGCCTGGCCTGGTCTGGTCTGGTCTGAAGCTGTAGTGTCTTTGGGACAAAACGTGACCTCTGTATTTAATCTCTCTCTCTCTCTCTCTCTCTCTCTCTCTCTCTCAAGGCTGGGAAACAAGGCATGAGAGTGGATGAGGTAGGTATTGTGTGTTTGGATGAAGGTGAGATGAGTCATGAACAAGGTGGAGGTACTAGGTATGAGGGAGTATGAGGAAAGAGGACGTGCGGTGTGGTGATAGGTGTGCATGAGGGAGGCTGCTGTGTTGTGGGAGATGATGTCACTGATAATACCTAACATAATCTAACCTATCCTAACCTAACTTGACCTCATCACAACGACACCAGGACACCCTATTTCTGTGTCCCCTGGGATATATTTCAAGTTCTTTTTAGTGTCATTAATAAAGTATAAAATCTGTCAATAAAGCACTCAACTACTTCCTTTCCACTTCCTCTGTTGTGGGAGAAGGGAGAGAATGGGTGATTATTATTTCAGTTATATTTTCATTATTTTCTTATTCAATTTCAGTGATTTCCATTTATTTACATTTATCTGCAGTATTAATTTTTCATCATATATTTATTCATTTACTTGCAAGATTCATTTATTTACATCTACTTGCATTATCCATTTATCATCATTTTCTATCTATTTCCATTTTCTTCATGCCCATTATCCTCAATCCTTCATTATTCATTTATTTTCATTATTACAGGCTCTAGTGGTTGCTTGGAAGGATATTCATCACATTTATAAATAAAAACAAAATTACCCTCAGTGCGTCGCCTTTATTACTCTCATTATCATCGTCTGTTTAACCCCAACTGACCTCGTTCATCATACCCTCTCACGCCGGCCCTGGATTTAATTTCACCTCTCTCTCTCTCTCTCTCTCTCATATCATACCATCTTCTTTTATTATATTCCCTTCTTTTTACTGACTCTCTCTCTCTCTCTCTCTCTCTCATATCATACCATCTTTTTTATTATATCCACTTGCTTTTACTCTCTCTCTATCATACCATCTTCTTTTATTATATTCCCTTCTTTTTACTGACTCTCTCTCTCTCTCTCTCTCTCTCTCTCTCTCTCTCTCTCTCTCATACCCTTGTTTTCTTTTTTCTCGACCATTCATCATGCCACGTTAGATTATGATTTCGTTTTCCTCTTTTTATCTTTTGATCCAACAATCTCTGTTTTCTCGCCCTCCTTATCTTTTTTTTTTTCTCTTCTTACCTTCGCATACTAGTACAACGACCTTTTATAATTTATTTTATACCTTAACATACCTTTAACTCCTGATATTCCTTTTGTGTCTGACTGGTGACAAAGGACAGGTCAGAAATAGGGTTCCTCCACCTCGTATTCTTTCCCCTGACAAAATTAACGTTAAATAAAACTTCGAATCTGGGTCTTGTGCCTCATCAGAACCCGGGAATAATAGGCAGTTTGGGATGGCTGTATGGAATGGGTATAACAATAAAGTGGAAGGAGTGACTGCGATCAGGAATGTGAGGTATGATGTGATGGTGTTCTGTGAATGAAAGGTGAAGGGGTGTGAAGTGGATGAGTGGGTGGGAAGTGTGTAAGGTTAGGTATACTTATGCATGGATGAAGGAAAGAGGGAGTTGCTTTGCTGATGAAGGATGAATGACGCTGAATGAATAATTATAAATGTATCAACTAGAGGTGAATGAGTGTTAAGCTTGAGTTTAAGAACGTGAAAGTGGGCCTGATTACTGCATATGCACCTTGTAGAGGTAAGAAGCGAGGAAGAAACAGACAGGTATTGGGACCAACTAGATGGAGTGATAGAACAGCTGCCGAAGAGTTATAGAGTTGACACTGGCCCTATGAATGAGGTACTAGGTCTTTATATAATGCCCGCAGAGAAGGTTAATAATGGAAACTGAAAGAAATATGTCAGGAAAGGAGGTTATGTGTAATTCAAGATTTTGGCCACATATGCAAGCACGCAAATATTCCTTAGTATATACGAAATGGAAAGAATGTTAAAAGGAGACTGACTGATTCTGCGTTTGTAGGGAGAAAGATGTTTGTTATTACTGTTGAGACGAGAGCAGTGAAAGGGCGATGCAGGTAACAGGAGGGCAGTGAAAGGGCAATGAAGGGGTTTTGGCGATTATATGATTGTGGTATAAAAGTATAATTGAAGGGAGCATAGTGATCGCAGGGAGACAATAAAGACTCGAGGTGAAATACTGAAAGCGAAGTTGAGAAATACAGCAAAGGTGGGTAAATATGGGCTAAAAGTAGTGGGGGAGAGAGGTCAATGAACTGAGAGTAAAGGAACTAGGAACACAAGTGGACTGCTGAAAGGAGTGTTTGGACTGTTTAAAGGAGTGTTTAGTTAGTAATTTTAAAGCGCTGGGTGGTGATGTTTGCAGTTTGGTGTGATGGTGAAGTTGGAAGAGAGGGAGAAAAGGGTAAGAAGTGGATCAGGTGGATGCAGGAAAGGCGGTTCAAAAGAAAGAAGGAGAGAATATACTGAAGACTAGAAACACGTGAGTTCATTAGTACAGATATGAAAAAGGAGACAAAAATGATCTAGGAAGTAAATGAATGCAAACTCTCTCTCTCTCTCTCTCTCTCTCTCTCTCTCTCTCTCCACATCGCCTAGCCTCAGTTCCCTCCCACTTTCTCTATGCAATCCACTCGAATGTGCCGGGTGTCAAGAGGAGGGGGTGAAAGACTGGGGAAAGGGAGTGGAGGTGATGAGCAGAGGAAATAAAAAAGAGAGAGCAGAGGGGGAGATTAATGAGATGAGGAGAAGAGAGTTACACAGGGGAGAGGAAGAGAAGGGAGAAGGAAAGACTGAGGAGAAACAGAAGGAAAAATTGAGGAGAGACAGAAGGAAAATGTGAGAAGTGAGGAAGGAGGAGAAAGTTACATACAGCCACATAAATATGCAGATCACATAGACCCCGAGAGAGAGAGAGAGAGAGAGAGAGAGAGAGTCCAAGAAATGACTGACCGTAAAGGAGGGGATGAGGGAGAGTGATAAGAAAGACAGAAGGGGAAAGGGAGAGGGAGGGAGAATGGGAAAAATATGTGGAAAGAACAAGGAAAGATGGGGGTATGGGTAAGGGAAAGAGAGGTAGGGAGGGAGAGAGGGAGGCAGGGAGGGAGGTAGGAGTAGGAAGAAGGGAGATATACAGAGTGATGAAGGAACGAGTATACAGAGAGTGACTGGAAAGGATAAAGAAAGAGGGGAGAAATATACAAGCAGGGAGGGAGGCTGGGAGAGAGGGAGAGAAGGCGGTAGGGAGAGAGGGAGGTAAGGAGAGAAGAAGGAAGGGAGAGAGGGAGGAGGAGAGAAAAGGGAGCTCCTCATGTGGATACCTTCACTCCAAATTGGTGATGACAGGGTAGGGTAGGATGGAGGAAAGAAGGGTAGGGTTAGGGAAGGGTAGGTAGGGTAGGGGTCTGTCACCTCCCTTGCCATTAAAAATTAATTAACTAATGAAGGGGAAGATGGGAGGAGGGAGGGAGGTAATGAGGGAGGAAAAACTGAGGTAGGGAGATGAGGGTAAATGGCAAGACGAAAGAGATACAAGATTTCTAAAACATTCTCTCTCTCTCTCTCTCTCTCTCTCTCTCTCTAGCAAGACACCCTGATAATCTGCGTATAAATAGGCGTAATTACCTTGTGTTTAATAAGGAGACCAATTAAGCCTTGCCCATCATCATTATGTTGTGTGTTTATACCAGTGGGAAAGTTTTTTTTTTTTTTTTATCCCCCCCTTCTCTCTCTCTCTAACTCTACCTTTATCTATTGCCAGATGATTTTATTCACGTCAGAAGCAACTTAAGTCCTCTAAGAGTTAAGAAAAATTTCATTAATAATTTCCGAAAGACGTGAAAACTGTTGTTATTAAATTTTGCGAATGGTTAAATTGTTGTCTTTCATATACTTTTCAAACCATACAAGGTCTACACTTGCTTCATCACCAGTTAAGTCTGTAATTATTTGCTACGTATCTGCCGTATTCAGTGAACCTTTCCATCCTCACGCAGTCCATTTTTTCTCCCTCAGATACGTGGCAGTGACGCGGCCGGTGTCCTACCCGTCCCGCATGACCCCCATCAGGGCCAAGGTGCTCATCGGGCTGGTGTGGGTCATCTCCTTCCTCATATGCCTCCCTCCGCTGGTTGGCTGGACGGACAAGGAGGACACACAGACGGTCACGGTGGAGCACGACTGCACCAGGACGTGTAAGCTCAACGACAACACCGGCTACGTCATCTACTCCGCGTGTGGCTCCTTCTTCGTGCCAATGCTCGTCATGCTCTTCTTTTACTGGAAGATTTACTGCGCCGCGGCCGAGACCACGCGGGCCATCAACCAGGGCTTCCGGACCACCAAGAACAAGCAGATCCTGGGCAGTCGCTTCCAGGAGGAGAGACTGACGCTGAGGATCCACC
Source organism: Coenobita brevimanus (assembly GCF_032717465.1). Taxonomy (NCBI): domain Eukaryota; kingdom Metazoa; phylum Arthropoda; class Malacostraca; order Decapoda; family Coenobitidae; genus Coenobita; species Coenobita brevimanus. The sequence continues at coordinate 7,076,908 of NC_137050.1, forward strand.
GCGGCCGCAACTCCATGCAGGACCATCATCATAACAGTGTACAGCAGCGGCACAACAGCTCACAGAAGCGGTGCAACGGCCAGAACAACGGGCACCACAAGAATAGCCAGCGCGGTAAGGCGAGCAGCATGAAGATGAAGAATCTGAGACCACAGCTGATCATGAAAAGCACCCTGTCCACCCTCCAGCCGGACGTCAACCACTTGGCACTGTCCGACCGCTGCGACCTCTGCCACGCTCAGTGTTCCCGCAGCCACAACACCCTTGAGGTCAGTCCAGGAGGCAGTACCGGCAACAGCACCGGCAGCGGAAAAGTCAGCACCTCACCACACGAATCATGCTTCACAGTGGACACCAACTTCTCCGAGATGGACGATACCTCACACCGCCATCAACACCAACACCACCACCACCACCACGAGGGGCAAATGACACCACCGACCCCCAACAGCTGCAGCTCTACACCTGCCTCCTCAGACCTGCCCCGGAGGTATACAGGAGAGAATGGAGAGGGAGCGAGAACGGGAGAAACAGGAGAGGGAGGAACAGGAGGTGGGACGGGGGGAAAGCCACACCATTCCCACCACGGCCTGAAGTCGTTCCGGGGCCGGTCAAACACCACTTCCAGGATGGGCCGCCGGAATATCAAGCTTCAGGTCAAGAGGTTCCGCATGGAGACCAAGGCAGCCAAGACCTTAGGCATCATCGTGGGCGTGTTCATTCTGTGCTGGTTCCCGTTCTTCACCATGTACCTGGTCAGGGGTGTGTGTTCTCAGTGCTACATCTGGGACCTCCTGTTTGATATCCTGTTCTGGCTGGGCTACTGTAACTCCGCCATCAACCCGTTCATCTACGCCCTCTTCAGCAAGGATTTCCGGTTCGCCTTCAAGACCATCCTGTGCAAGTGTGTGTGCAGGAGGGAGGCGAGGCTGGCCATACCGGCGTTCCAGCACTCCATCTACATCCCATCCTACGACCGGGACAACGACAGCGACGACGAGGACACGAAACGGTAGCTGGCGGCGTCCTCAGGTCCCCACCACCTCTAGTGACCGACGCGGGTCGCACCATCACTTCCAAACGTGCATGGCGACCGCTGCTGAAGGACGGCCAGTTTAATTATCACATCTTCATCACTTCCAAATTAACGTGGCCACGGTTCCCTGAGGACGTCTAGCTTTACCGCAACAGCACCATCATACTCGTCAACTGCTCCTTACGGACACCTAATTTATTGATCACAACACCTGTCAACATTTCCTAACGTGATAGTGGCAAATTAAGGGCGTCTAGACAGTTACACCATCACTTGTTTTTTTGAGGCTACCTACCTGACGCATCACACTGCCCTCATCACTAACCATGGAAACTGCTTCTTAAAGACGTCTGTTCATGTCATCCCACCACCATCACTTCCCACCGTGATAAATGGTTCCTAAGAACGTCACGTTGAGAATATAATCATCATCATCACTCGAAAGATGTGGAAACTGCTACTCGAGGACGACCTAGGCCTCAGGAGTTTACCCTTGACCCCGACATCCCACCTCCTATTAAGTAACTCTCCAACACACTCCCTTTGTGTCCGGTGTTTTGGTGTTAGTGAAAAGTGGATCAACATGTGTTCAAAGTGTTCCTTGTACAGTAATACTATTACTATCCAGATGGTCTTAGAGTTTTAGAACATTGTGTTAGAGACCAGAAGGTGTCAAACTGTACTACCTTAGCCTAGCATGGACCAAAATAGCTGTCATAAAAAAGAAGTTGTGCGTGCGTGTGTGTGTGTACGTTATATGACAAAATATTTCTCGTCACATTTCTGAACCTTTTCCATGTCAATCCTTCTTCACAATTACACACAAATCATCTAGTTACTCCGGGGGTGAACAGAGCTACCTAATTTGTTCTTAGACGTAGTTTTTAATATCGAGTTACAGTCATCAACGCCAAAAAAAAAGACATATCAAAAGCGACTGATTTTTCAAGGCGATTCTAGTTTTATTTTTCAGTGGTAGGAAAAGACAGACAGATTTATACTTCTCAATTCTTTCTCTCTGCAAAGTTACCTACAGTACTGTTCAGTATAATGCATCAGTAGGTATCACATAAAATGCTTCTGACGTGTAGAGAAAATAAAACCATAGGAACAGATGTGTGAAACAGAACTGAAAAACAGACGAACCTGAAGAGAAAAATGAAAGGGACTAGCCAAAAATAAGCACATTGAGACGGACAGACCAAATGCGACAGAACTAGCAATGTGAAGAGCAGGCCATGAGAGGATTCCCATAAAGAGACTAAATATACTGAGTTTCACGGACGAAAACAGGTAGACTTTGAAGAGACAGGGAAAAAGAACAAGAGACAAAGCTGGGAGACAAAGACCAACCAAGAAAAATACCTGGAAAAAGGGATTCCAGGAGAAAGAGAACGGGAATGACAAACTTATAGAGACGAAACTGGAATATAAAAAAAAAAAAAGACAAAGGGGATGACAGGCCAACAAAGGGATAAGAACTAGAAAGATACAGACTAACAGACAGGCAGAAGAAATAAAAACCAACAAAAGAGGAAATCAAGGGAACCAAACCAATGGAGAGACATAAAAAGGCATGACCAAAAGCGAAGCACAATTACGAGGGTAAAACAAAAAAAAAATGACAGACTGAACTTCGAAGGTCAGACTAAAAATGAGAAGTGTAAAGGAAAAACATCAAAAGCAGAAGATAATTGGGAGGGAAAAAAATGAACAGAGAGAGAGAGAGACTTAACACAATGACTACTAAAACCAGAAAAAGAGGGAATCGCAAAGTAAACAAACAAATCTAATCCACTAACAACCCAAGGAAGAGGCCGACAAAAAACAAAAAAGGGTTGAAAGATACAGATCAAAACAGACAACACAACAAAGAGTCCTTAGAAGAGAGAAAAAAAAACACAAACAGTATGCCAAACAAAAACAGAAAAAAAAAAAGAGAGAGGGAAAGAATTATGAAAGAAACGTAAACACCAATTTCCTATCCACTAACCTCCCAAAGTGTCAATGAAATAAAAAAGTTCAGAAATGTGACCCGCCTCTCCGTAGTGCCAGGTTCGAGGGGGAAAGGACTTGGCACTTCGGCTGGCACTCCTTATCGTTCCTTTGAGTGTCTGTGGGGGTCAGGGGAAGGGATGAGGAGTAGGTATAAAGGGGGAGGGGAAGGAGAGAGGAAAATGGCAGGGCGAAAGGGACCACGATGATGATGGTGATGATGAGGAAGTGATGGGAGTGAGGAAAGGTGGGTGATTATGATGGTGGTAGTGAGGAGTGTGATGACTGAGAGGTATAAGTGAAGTGGAAGAAAATGAGGACAAGTGAGGACAACGTGGATGGAAAGGAAAAAGACTGATGGAGTGTGATGAAAATGAGAAAGACAATGGATGTGATGCAAGATGATGAAAATGAAAAAGACAAGGGTTGTGATTAAGGATCATGAAAATGATGGTGAGGAAAGTGAAAAAAATGATAAGAAGGTGAACACAGTACTAGCTGGGCGATGAATATGATGACAATGATAAAGAGGAAAATAGTGACGGAGACAGAAAATGAAGGAGTGAGTTAAAATGATGCAATGAGGGGAAAATGATGACCATGATGAAAATGATGATGGCCAGTGATACAATAGGGGAAGCAGATATGATGAAAAGAAGTGTCCCATGAGATATGACACGGAATGACGGCACTTTCTCGACACTTACACTGTACGTCACGAGTAAAGACGAAACGAAAAATACATCCTTCCTTGCAAGATATTAAAGATGAAATTGATAAGTTTATTTTCCTCATAAGTGAGGGTGAAAATTAACCACGATCCTTGTGACCCTTCGTAAAACAGACTCTGGTTAATTAGTCAACAGGTAAATAATTATCCAAGTATCCCACCTGTGTCTGTATGTACATAATCAATTACCTTGAAAGCGTTAGTTGTGTATATATTTTACCTGGATTTTCTGTGTACATATTTACCTGGAAATGTCGAGTGTGTATGTGTACATATAACCTACCCAGTGTTGTCTGTCTGTGTATATATAAATCTTACCTGAGAATGTTAATTGTGTACATATATACATCTCCCACCTGGCTGTGTATTGCTATCTACCTGTCTGTCGGTGTTGTCAGATGTGTAAATACGGATAAGAAAAAAAAATATCCCTATGAAACTGGGAAAAAAATGTATAGAGAAAAATATTTAAAAAGACGAGTGAAAAAGTGTCAACAAAGGTAATTTAAGTTTTTACAGAGTTTGAAAAAAATATATATACGAAAAAAAAAGTGCCATAGAAAAAAATGTGGGAAAATGTCCAGTAAAAAAAAAAAAAAAAACAAGCACAAATTAGTTTAAAAAGTTTACAGTAGATAATGAAAATGGGAGAAAAAAATGAAAACAAAAAACAAAACAAAAAAACAAAACAAAACATTAGACTGATATGCGTAGAGTGAAAAATAAAAATACACTGAGTTTTGTCAGTATTAAATTGAAATAAACGACATGCATAACAAGAATGATATATAAAAACTGATAAAACGTAAATTAAAAAAACAAATCAGAAATGAGAAAAAGTTCAAGAATATACAACTGCGGCCATAAACCTCGATCCATCCCATAACGATACATAGCGAGACGGTGAACGATAACTTTTGAAATCCAGTATTGTCATCTTCAGAGGCGACCAAACTTCTCAGAATATTACGTATAAAGTCCATAACTCCTCGACCATACACTGGATCGATATTCACGTCCGCAATGGTTATATAGTGGGAGTCAATAGTTCCTTTACACTTCAGGGTTTCGAACTGATGATGAGATTCGAACCCACTTATCACAAATTTAGTTAGATCTCACTCAGGGTCGTAATCTACAATGTCCTTGGAGATTTCGCAACGTCTCTTCCTTGGCGATTTAGTTTGCCTATTGCTGCACCTAACTATCCTCTCGCACGTCACTGATACAAACCATGCTAATATTAAGACAATATTAAGTAACGTAAAAGAGAATAAGTTTGTGGTAGGCAGAACAAATCGGTAAGGAAGAGGTGCTACTAAGCCATCGGTGCGACCTTGACTACGGCACTAAGTTCTGATGTGGTTTCGAGGCAATGTACTCGTAAAGGGTTTCGAGACTCATAAAGAGATTCGAAACCAATGTGCAAGATCGAAACCCATTTAAATTTATTTGGATCATTTCAACAAGATCTCACTAGTTTTCTACACAGATTTGAGACAGTGTAAAGCAACTACTGACCGCAAATTGTACGGTTGGGAGCAAAAATTCGTCAACTATTCCACTGCATCTCCTGCCCACCCTCCTCCTTGACACATCATATCAAGGAAAATCATCTATGGACACAGAAACATACCAAGCCTCTCTCAGCTTAGGAATATATTTGCCAAGAGAGGAAAGTGAGACGCAGATGAGGTGGAATGATTACTGAATTTTTGTCTCTATACATTATATATATATATATATATATATATATATATATATATATATATATATATATATATATATATATATATATATATAATATAATATAATGGAGGATACACAACGTCGACGGTATATATTACTAAAAAGTAAAGTGACAGAATATAATCGTAAACATGGTATAAAAAGAAAAAAAATGTATGAATCGAAAAACACGACGCAATTATTTTGCCAGAGAAGAAAAAGGAAAAGAATTGGAATGTGTAGGATTTATATCAAGATTTTATGTGCTTGTGTACCTGTCATCATCACTTTCTTGTTTTTTTTTTTCTCATTAGATCCGCCTCAGTGCAGATCCACAGAGAAAAAGATAGTAATTAAAATAAAACTTTGTGAGGCATTACTGAGGGTACGATAACTTTAGCTGCAGCGGCGTCTTGTCGTACGTGTGGCAGCCGTGTTTTGTTTACTTCCACAGCCGTCAGTGTTCCTCGTGTGTATGAATTAAAAAAAGATCTCTATTATTAAAACATGAAAGTCCTCGTGTGTGTATATATCTACAATGAATCTGTGAAAGAAATGTGAGCATTGTTATTAAAATGGCAACTCTTTTTTGCGTGTCATAAAAAATGTAAAAAGGAAATATATTATGTTTCTGGTCAGCTGCATAAAACCAAGCCTGATAAAAACAAAAGGACGAGAGACAAAAGAAACAGAGATTATGTAGGTTTAATTTTATATCAAGGAACTTTGGCCAAACATGAAACTGGAAATAAAAATAGTGGCAAAAAGTATTAACGGAGAGATTACAAATGTTTATATACTAGCGAAGGAGGAGTCAGCGTCCTCAGTTTATATATTACGTAAACTATAGAGGGGAGGAGAGTCACTTTATATCAACAGGGAGTCAACCCCTTCTCCACGAGGACGTCTTGGGTATTTCTATCTTACTACCACCAGACGATTTCACACAGCTACGGGCAGACGATTTTATTCAGCTATGGACAGAGGGGTTGATGGCGTGTTTCCAACCCTCTTACCTTCACTCCATTGACATGACTAATTTCGTTTATTCCTTGTACTTACAGACGATTTTTTTACCCTAGGATGGACTTAAGAACTGAAGTTGTTAGATAAAGCGTCCATTAACCCCTCCACTATTAAATACCGATTCTAAAGCTAAATAAAATCGTCTGGAGGTAGCAAGAATAAGTCAGTTTTAAAAAGGCAGCGGATTGAAGGGATTTTTAAAGTTCCTCCTCAGCTGAAGCAAATCGTCTGGTGGCATCTAGGAGGAAATAACTGGGCGGTCCTCGAGGTGAAGGGGTTGCTGCTATCCACTAAATATCTGTGATTTATAAATGTACGTTGAGTGAGTGTGTCCCAGATATACCTTATACGTGATATATCCATCTGTGTGACTTAATCATTGTCTACTTTACAGTATAATTATATGCAGTCTATATTCGCCGCTTCACTACGATGACGCCTTTAAATTCAGTGACTACACATACATATATATATACATACATACATACACATACATACATAATCTATTCTTGTTACCTACAGACGATTTCACTCATCTTAGGGGAGACTTTTCGTACTGGGGGGGTTAGATACAGCCTTCATTAACCCCCCCACAGCGACTGCCTCTCCTCAGCTGCATGAAACCGTCTGGAGGTAGCAAGAATAACCAAAATGTGTCATCGTACTGAAGAGGCCAAACGGGGGCTAGGATACGATATGGACCAGGACGACGATTCACAAAACCAACTGACGATGATTTTTTCCTCTCGTAACTAATACAGAAATAGGGTAAGTTTCAGTTTTTACAGGGAGAATAGTTATGTATTTATTTACTGACGGAAGGAGGACAAGAAAAGACGCAGGCAAATATCTTTCAATGTCCCACCTTTCAGCAAAATGAGTAAATAAATAAATAAATAAATAAATAAAATACATACATACATATACACGTAAATAAATGAGATCTTAGTAACGACCGCCATAATCTTGCCATGCCCCTTATTCTTCTCCCTAAAATTATTAAACAAGAAAATTAGGGTCTTATTAAGAAAAAAAATAACTTAAGTTACGAGAAAACATATCTCCCTTACGAGGAAAAATATTAGTTAGGAAAAATAATATCTTAGCTACGAGAATCTCTGAAAATAATCTTACTTACGAGAAAAATTATCGTAAGGGGTTTTGTGCTTCAGACCAGACTCTCAGTATAGGTAACCACGACCAGAGTTGATAGATAGATACATAGATAGATAGACTATTTTTATGTTGCCAGTGTGAGATGATGTTATTAGGGTAAGTGTGTGTGTCTGTCTATTATTAAACCCCTTCCCTACCCTGACGTCTTTTATTTATGGGGGTAGGAACGAGTCTCCTTGGTTACTAGTCAAATCAGCCCTCCAATCTGACTACACTTAACAGAGGTGGAAGGAGTCACGGTTCTCTGCCAGCTGACGACAACTCGACCCTACCAGACGATTTTATTCAGCTTCAGGGACTTACAGGGCTTCAGGGGGTTAGGTGAAGGTCTCGCTGTCCTTGTGGGGGATTTGTCTATGTCTTTTTTCATCCTTAGTCAGGCTTCCAATAGACGATTTTATTCAGCATGAGACCCTCGTAGAACGGAACTTTCGTTAACCTTGTCACCTTGATTTTTTCCCTCAGGCTGGAAGAAATCGTCTGGTGGTAGTATAAGGAAACTGTGAGGGCTGTATCTAACCCCTCTACTTCCAAGAGTCTCCTAAAAGCTGAATAAAATCGTCTGCAGTTACCGCGAATAAAGCAAAAAGCCGTCCTGGTACTGAAGGGGTTACTGGAGTTTATCAGACGATTTTTAGGAGCAACATTAATTTCAAGGCAAAGGAAAAAAAACCGTTAAATAAGTAGTAAAAAAAACAACAATAATAATAATAATAATAGTAATAAAAATAATAATAATAATAATAATAATAATAATAATAATAATAATACATATTCCGCGGCAATTATTAAAAAAAAAAAAAATCTTAGCACCGTAACAGGTATACAGGTGTTAAATATCGGTGTTAACTGTACCTGGGTAAGCACAAATTTAGCGCCGTGTGTTAGCGCCCCGGTGATGGCATTATTACGGCTGACGGTGTTACGTACTTGTTGTGTTAAGACGGAGGCATAGTGTCATGTGTCTAACAGTCATACTCTTAACAATCCAGTGTGCTGCCAAGGTCCCCAAATTTTTGAAGGTCCTATAGGGAAAAAATAAATAAATAAATCATACTTTTAAATGCGGAGGAATCCAGTGTGCTAGCAAGGCTCCATTTTGAAGGTCGTATATGGGAAAATAATCATACCTTTAACAGAAAGGAATCCAATGTGCTATCAAGGTCCCTGAAATTTTGACGGTCACAGATGGAACCACTATGATGTCCACGTTATTAAAAACTGAGCGAGGGGATGGTGTATGGAAGACCCCCCTCTCTCTCTCTCTCTCTCTCTCTTTAAGATGTCTTCCAAATTGACTGCGTTAGCGTGATGCATGTAACATTTTCCTGAATTTTTTTCGACTTATTACAACCGAATGTGGAAGGTGTGAGCAAGGCCAACCCTGATTTCTAAAGGGTTATGAAGGGAAAGGTGAATTGGTTGCATTGTTAACCCTCCTGAGTCCCGTGGTCTTTAATTTACTGTATTCTTGTTACCTCCAGACGATTTCATTCTCTCGTACCGAAAGGGGTGATGAGGGAACGCTACTCGTGTGTGTGTGTGTGTGTGTGTGTGTGTGTGTGTGTGTGTGTGTGTACAAACATCAGAGACTTTGAAGACAGGAATGTGTCTCGTGTGAAGATGGTGGGGGAAGGGAGGATGTGAAAGACGGAGGGAAGAGGGAATGTACTGGGGGAGGAGGGAAGGGGGACCTACTGGGGGAGAAGTATGGGAGGGGGGAATGTATTTTGGGAGGGGGGGTAGGGGGAGGAAAACAGGTCAAGAAGGACAATGGAGTGCTGATGGGAAAAATGAAGTTTAGATGGGAAAGAAGAGTTTGGGAGTAGAGGACAGGCGTGGAACAGGTAGGTGTGTGGGTGGCAGGTGTGTGGGTGGGTTTGCAGATGTGGGAGACAGGCATGAGTGGGATAATAGGAGAGAATGGCTAATATGACAAGTTGACAGACAGGTGTAAGATAGACAGGCATGAGTGGGAAGGAGCCAGGTGTGTAAAGGATGACAGGTGTGCGGGCAGGGAGGTGTAAAAGCTACAGGTGTGGGAGAGGTAAGCGTAGGAGAGTAAAATGAAAGGATAGGCATGTGTGTGGGCAGGTAGCATGAAAGAATGGTTTAGGAATATCAGGAAGAGTGAGGGAGGAATATGAGAGGAAGGGTCAGCAGGAGGAAGTCAGGTGTGAAAGTTACAGGTGTGACAAGAGTAGAATGAAAGAGAAGGCAGATGTGTAGGGAAAAGAAATAAGTAGAAGATAAAGGGCTGAAAGGAATGTGGAGTGTCAGGTGTGTGTGGGGGAGGAATAAGAGAAAATATGCAGGTGTGGAGCAAGCCAGGTATGAGCGTTACATGTATGAGGAAGGAGAAAAGAGAAAAATGCTGGCAGGTGTGGGAATAGGTATAAGTTAGAGACCTGACAAGTGTGGGGGGGTCAGGTGTGTGTTGGGGGTGAAGATGACAGGTGTGAAAGAAGTCAGATATAAAAGTTGTGTGTGTGTGTGTGTGTGTGTGTGTGTGTGTGTGTGTGTGTGTGTGTGTGTGTGTGTGTGTGTGTGTGTGTGTGTGTGTGTGTGTGTGTGTGTGTGTGTGTGTGTGTGTGTGTGTGTGTGTGTGTGTGTGTGTGTGTGTGTGTGTGTGTGTGTGTGTGTGTGTGTGTGTGTGTGTGTGTGTGTGTGTGTGTGTGTGTGTGTGTGTGTGTGTGTGTGTGTGTGTGAAGAACTGCTGGAAAACAAGCACTTACGAAATAGATATGTGACTAGAATGTGGTGTGCTGGTGTGAGATAGAGAGGTGAAATGAATGTGGTGTTGTATGTGAGAGGGATGGGGTGAGGATGAGAAAGGCAGGTGTACAATGAATACCATACACAACATTTCACCTGAGACTTTACCTGAGTCATAACACCTGCCTGTGAGTATAAAGATCATGTGTGCCAGACGCTCTGTACGGAATTTAATTGTTGTGGGATGTACACATGCACGTGACTTCTTGAACTGAACAAACCCACAGAATCTATGTCAGTCTACATGGACAATACTGGTACACACACGCACATATATATACATTTTTACATACATGCATACTGTGAATTTAACAAAGTACTCTTAAAACCTCTCTCTCTCTCTCTCTCTCTCTCTCTCTCTAACACACACCCAGTGTTCTATCACGGCAACCTTCAAACACACACACACACAAACACACACACACACACACACACACACACACACACACACACACACATTTTTCTCTCTCTAACACACCCAGTGTTCTACCACAAGAACCTTCACACACACACACACACACACACACACACACACACACACACACACACACACACACACACACACACACAGACGCTCTCTCTCTCTCTCTCTCTCCTACATACATTACGCATGCACAAACAATATCACATTATTTACCTAGAACAAACAGAGCACAGCTGTGCCTCCTCGTAAACTGAGAGAGAGAGAGAGAGAGAGAGAGAGAGAGAGAGAGAGAGAGAGAGAGAGAGAGAGAGAGAGATTGAATAAACTCATTGTTAGGTCAGCATCGACATCATCATCATCATATCGTCGTCTTTGTCGTTACCGTTGCCGTCGTCACTCATTACTACTACAACCGTCACTACATCAATCATCATCATCACCACCTTTTATCATTAACATCCTACTCCATCTTCATAAATAATCAAAGACGTTCGAAAGCAGCGTGAGGCACTAAATATATCCAGTGCTCCTTTATGCATATCACTCAGAAGCCCCAAGCAGCCCAAAGACCGATATGAGGGGCAAGCAGGAATGAGCAGAATATAGCAGATAAAAGGAAAAAAAATACAGAACTTATAGGTGATACAGCAGGACAACGATACAAGGCCAAGTAACGTAAAACGGGCGTAACGTAAAAAGGGGTAGCGTGAGGGATTTTAATGTACAAGTGGGAAGAAAACTGAGTGAAAAATTAAAAAAAAAGGCGTGTGACCCGGATTTTAGGCTAGGGAAATTGTGACAGGTGGTGAAGATGTCCGCAAAAGAAGAATTACGGTTTCTTTTCTTTTCCTTCTTTTAGTGTTTGATGCCTTGAGACCATTTTCTTCATTTACGGAAAGAGCTCTCGTACTGAACAGGTTCATGGAGATGTTTTAAATCCCATGACCAGAAGACGTCTCCCTAGAGCAGAATATGCTTGTCTGATCATAGCGAAATAAATAAATATACAAAGAAATATAAGTAAATAAACTGATAAATCGGGTAAATATATAACTAAATAATCCACGCAGGCGTTGGGCGTCTTTTGTATTTATTGCCCAAGTCAGAATATTTTATCGTTTACAAAATCTCCAACAAAGAAGGGAGCACTAAACGCGATATTTGCCGTACATCCCCTCCAGTTCGAAAAGCAGTTCCTAAACCTGAAAATAATCGTTCTGGGATAGCAAGACTAAAATACGTCATCGATGTGAAGGGGTTAATAAGGCGTCCTCGTACTGAAAGGCCTGCATAACACGACAAGACTCAGTAAGGCTAGAGGTGCCGTCAGGAGCAAGAGTGTGACTTACTATTCTCCTGTGTCTACACTGTGGCCATGTCTGTCATAAGGCCCATACACACCAAGCCACACCGGGAGAGTGAGAGAAGGGAGAGTGAGAGTAGGAAGGTTAGCAGCCCCACAGCCACCACTCACCGAGCGGTAAAACACTTCATCGCGACGTTTTCCAAGTCCCCATCTCTAATTTCCATATTCCACTGGTTTTCTTCTTCTTCAGTGTCAAACTCAGATTCTACGGGCTGTGTTGGGAACAACGTCACAGATAAAGATAACTCGCGGGGTTAAGAGTCTACATATCCACTTACTGCATCTGGTCTCCCATTCAAAGCTGACAAGGAATCTCTGTTCCCTTTTCTTCATTTCACTCTTTCTTAGAATTGTACTTGTGTCTACTAATGCATCATCTTTTCAAACAGGGTGCATTCTTATTCTATGTTTTACAGATAATAGGGAAGAGCGGTCAGGGCATGACCTAATTTGCCTAAGGCAAGTAAACATGTATTCAGGAACATCTTTGTTAAGCTTTAAGTTGACATACATATATATGAAATACCAAAGGTGGCCCTTACCATTTCTTACAACTCTGGCAAAGACTGGAATGATAAGCAATTCCTTTCTGAAACTCGTACAGAATATGAGTTCTATAACCTCTCATTGAAGTTGTACGTTTATTTCCTGTGTATTCTAATCCTCTAAGATTAGCCCATGTAAATATCTGAATGGTTTTACACGCTGCAAGACTCGTGAACTGAGTAAATCACGTCAATTATCAACTAAAGCAATAAACTGACTGAGGACGGAAGAGACATTTGACGTCATGTTTAGCGGATGAGTCCGGTGTCGCTACCGCCTTGAGCTGACCTGGTGTGTATGGGTCTTGGTCTCCCTGACGCATCGTTTCACACAGCAAACATACCAAGACACACACCAACGCTCTCACCTTAGGATTATTGGCCAGCGGAGGAGAGAGAGATGTAAGAGAGGTGAAACGTCGCCTGCTGTTCCTCTGCGTCTACTTCACACTTGTGCCACGTCCGTCACTTTCCTTCCTGGCGCATCATACCGAAGAGAATCACGAATAGGCAGCAGAATATACCAAGTGCCATTTCGTGATATAGCAGCGCCGTTAATTTTTCAAACGGAAGATTTATATTATATCCATTTCTCTAACACCAGAAGCCTTAATCCCGGAAGGGGTGGCCACAGACGAATCGCTTCCATATTATTCTGTCCGCCATCACGCTGCCGGCCCTCCAACTCACACTTCCCTCACTCATATACCTCTCCACCCTACACCCATCTCATCCTCGGTCTCCCCCTTCCTCTCCCTCCCTCCACTTCACTCACATGCACTCTCCTAGTCAATCTCTCACTCTCCACTCTCCCCACATAACCAAACCATCGAACGGTGTTCCTCCCGATGCTTTTCTAAGTATATCCACAATTAAAGGAAGTATTTACTTGCGGAGAGGGTCCAAGTCGGGTAGAATCTGTTTTATTCCCCAAACAAACAATTTTTTTTTTTTTTTAAACGGGAAAATGAGGCATGATGACGACGACGATGATGATGATGATGATGGTGATAAAAATGATGATGATGATGATGACAGTGATAAAAATAATGACGATGATCATAATGATGACGATGATGATGAGAATGATGATGATGATGATGATGATGAAGGGCATAATTCTTTCAAATCCAGCGCCTCTCAGTTTACCAACACACCCAGCAGAGGAATGTTACATAATAGAGACGAGGTGAACCAATACGTCTACACTTGTTCCCAGCCGTACACAGAAAGAAGATAATTTACCCGTTTACTCACCTGGACAGACATTAACGCTTAAAGGTCAATAAAGGACAATATTTTAAACCCTACGGGCGATGTGTGTGTGTGTGTGTGTGTGTGTGTGTGTGTGTGTGTGTGTGTGTGTGTGTGTGAGAGAGAGAGAGAGAGAGAGAGAATATAGGTAGCAAAGAATACAAAAATTGGAATGTCATGGCAGTGGATAAAACAGCCATATGGAAGGAAAAGCGGGAGTTAATGGGGCACGAGAGCGCGAGGTGTTAGGTACGGGTACTTAACACGAATATTAAGACGTGACTGAGCACGTACTTAACCACCAAACACGGATATTACCACGTGATTCAGCGCGTACTTAACCATCCCAGCCAAGGCTGACCCACTGAGCCCACGGACGTCTTATATATATATATATATATATATATATATATATATATATATATATATATATATATATATATATATACACACACACACACACACACACTTCTATTTCATGATTTTATTCAGCTCAGGAAAAATTTTTTTCTTTTTAACTGGAGGGGTTCAGATACAGACCCAGTAAACCCATTCAGTACGAAAGGACTTTCCCAGAGTTGCATAAACTAGTCTGTCAGCAGCAAGAACAAGCTAAGCTCACTCAGAAAGCGCAAATCTCCTGTATCAGACAACTCATATCACCACACTATTAGGCTAATCGACACTTCTATGGACCATAACTCACATATCCACAAAACTTCACTGAAATCCAACAATAACCTTTTGAGGTATCTTGACAAACAAACAAACAAACAGGCAAACAGGGGTGAATGCGGGGGTCATGAACCAAGGACATCACCCAGATTAAAGGAGCAGGTACAGTTAGTCATGAGTTTTAGGAGCTTAAGTTACAGACGGAGGGTTGGAGGTTGTCTTTAGTTCTTGCCACCGACAGACCAATGTATTCAGCACACATGGGCAACTTGTGGTCCAGGTCCTCCATCTGTGCAGCCCGCCCAACTGTGTGATATTTACATGTATTTTCACATTCAAGTCTGATAAAATGAGAGTTTTTGACGCTGACGTACCAAATTTGATACTCTGACTTATCATGGCACAACATTCACGAATATCTGGCACTAAAAAAAAAATCCTCTAAACTTCTGACCGGATTATGAAGAGCATCCAAACTCAAGGATCTCATTAAAACACAGCAATATTGATTGACGCGAATACATCTCCACTGTTTTTAACGAGTAGTGAAGATAATGAGTAAACAGTTGTAAATCGAGAACCTTTCCATAAGAGCTGGTCATGTGGCGAGGATAATCGTTTCGTAATGCAAAGAATAGGATTTCATTCGCACTGCACCGCAATGAAAATAAAACTGATCAGTAATACAATACATATTAATGACCATCACAATTATGTAAATATGCTTATTATGTTACTATAGGTTATAACAACAGAAGACAGGTAATCGATATAAAAATGCATCTAGTTTGAGGTAAAAATATGTTCAGAATCATTCCAAAGGGAGGTGCCCCGCGGATCACCACCACCATTATACTTCTCCCCAGCGACTTAGAAATGTTGCCCGTGACTGGTGTATAATATTAGGTGGGCGGCAAGAGGCATTTAATTCCCGTTCCATTTCCCTGGGAGTTATTACAGACATCAACACGGACATTAACAGGTGACGGAGGGCATGCTTAACCACCGCGGCCAGGTTAATGGCTCAATCACGCACCTGTGTAGGGGGTCGTGATGCAAAGACGACGTGAGGGCTGGCTGACTCTTTCACTATGGTCTGGGATTTTATATTATGTGATTCTTGCTGACGACGGATGACTGTGCATAAAGCTTGGAGGAAAGGACAATACGTTATTTTTTCCCCTGCTAGCAACCGATGATTTTATTTAACCTACTTCTCCTTTTTATCATTTTATTCAGACTTGGGGAGCAGGGCATTTAATCCACTAGAAATATTTTTTATCGAAACTCATTTTTTCACTAAGGGAGGTCGTCTCGAAGTGAAGGAATCGGAAAAAATATCAGTGTCCATATTAACTCCCATTTTATTGTTACTGACGCCAGATTATTTCACTTATCCCAGAACAGATATCTTGTGGGAAAGAGGTTGGAAAGACTCTCCTCACACTCCACCACTACCACCGCAGATCCTATTCCTGTTACATCTCGGAGGAAGGTCACAAAATTAATGATATATGCAAGGAACTGAAAAAAATAACCACTATCATCACTTCCATTTCAACTCCTGATCGATGTAATGTGGAAGAGAACATCACCATCATCATTATTTATACGTAACCTAACCTAACCTTACTAACTACTAAATAATGGTGGACAGATAGACTAATTGCGATGGATAGGGGTAAACAAAAAAAAGCACACACACACACACACACACACACACACACACACACACACACACACACACACACACACACACAACGTTACTGAGTAGGGAGGGAGATACGGCGTGAAGTGGAAGGGTAACGAGTACTTAGGGGAAAGGCCTGGCTATCCGCTACACTTCACCACTCATCCCCTCCCATCCCACTTCACTATCCTCCATCCAACCTTACACCCCAGCCACCACTACACTGCACATCCCCTTCATCTATCCCTCTTCACTATTCCCCGCCCATCCCTACACCCTTCACCCCTTCCCTCTATTCCTCGACATTCCTCTCCCCCATCCCCCCACACAAGAGCCATCCTCCCCTTCCCCTTCTCGCCCTCGGGTCCAAAGCATCCCTATCCACCACCCCACCTCTCTATCCTTTAAAATAGCCCCTCTCGAACTCCAATCTCAATACACCAACCCACTATCCCTCACCCCAGTCCTAAACAATACCCACCCATCAACTACATCCATCCATCAGCAACATCTATCTATCTATCTATTAAACTCTACACGCAATATATAAAACATCCCACCTCCCCCTACCCTCCTAACCCTCATCGATCCAAAAAAACAAAATAAATTAAAAAGTAAATTCCCACCCTTTATTCTGGAAAGGGATGCCAAAAGTGTGTTAATATTCACATAGGTTTTTCTGCACTGACTCTTCAATGTCACGTTTCATCGTCTCGGAAAATGGAGGGAAAAGTCTACGGTAATCGCTACCCAGGTTTAACACATTATAGTTGGGTGTTTGTAGATACCAAAGGGTCACCAGTGTTATGTTAACTTGAAGACTATCACCACTGCCGGGGTCATCACTAACATCACCACCATCAACATCTTCGTCTTATCATCATCATCATCATCATCTTCGCCTTTACCATCATCATAACCCATAATCATCTTTGTCTTTATCATCACATCTTTATCATCATCACCAATACCATCTTCCTAATGATCACCATCATCTTCAGCACCACTACAGTATCATCATCTTCAAAAACATCAACGTCTTCAACCTCGTCCTCACCACCACCACCTTGGCCTTATCCCTGCTATCATAAATGGGGTGGCTAAATCCAGAATGACGAAAAGAACAGTACAAAAAAGCTGTTCTCCCATTAACATCTAAAGCATCATATTCACCATCATAATCAGACGACCACCATCATCATCATCATCTACCACACCACCACCACATTATCATCTACCATCATAATCATCCATCATCATCATTTTATACCGATAATATTATATAACTTGAGAAGGATCCACACACACAAAAAAAAATGTAAAATCCAGTAACAGGAAAATTTCAGCCATAGAATTCACCACATATAGATCACAGCTCCATTCCCTGAAGCCTTCCAAACACACCCCAACACAGCTAAATATTTCACTGCTTTTATAGTGGACAAACACAGCGCCCACAGCAAAACACAAAACACACACAGACACGGAAGTATTGTGATTTTAACGCTGACCTCTCTCTCTCTCTCTCTCTCTCTCTCATACAAAGAAACAAACTAACACAAACAAACGAATATAGAGACCTCTCTCTCTCTCTCTCTCTCTCTCTCTCTCTCTCTCTCGTCTAAAGATTCGGGAGTTTTAGCGGCCACTTAATCCGTTTCTCCTCTCTTTCTTTCTCACTCACTCTAACTTTACCGATTTCTCTCTCACTTCTTGGACTCCACGCTACTCTCTCACGATACTTTTTCCCTCGCTTTATTTTCTTACTTTCCTCTCTCACTTTATTCAACGTCTTAAACTGACCTGAATTAAACCTTTACTTCTTCAATTTTATCTGTTTCTGTTTACCTATCACTTTACCACACTATCGATCTATTTACCTGTCTATCTATCTGTTGATCTATCCAGTATCTTATCTATCTACCTATCCGTAACCTATATATCTATCTATTCGCCAAACTTTGTCTCTATCTCTATCAATCATACAATCTATCTATCTATATCTATTAAAAACAAATAAACCTTCAACATACCTGAGAAGATGGGGACCTCTTCTGAAAAATGAAAAAATATTACAATGTTAAAAACTATAAAGAGAGAGAGAGAGAGAGAGAGAGAGAGAGAGAGAAATTCCCCTCCCTCTTTTGTTTAATACCACACGCGAAAAAATCACAGTGCGACAAAAACCTATGGAATCCAGGACCTTAATCCACACAGCATAATAATAAATACGATCCTACCTTCTCGGAATTTATCTTTTCTATTTTATTCATTTACTAATCATTTTCAGGGGATGTAGCCTACAAGGATATGAGAGTTCAAATACTTCTAATGCCTGTTCTACCTACTAAAAACTTCCCCATTATTATTATTATTATTATTATTATTATTAAAGACAAAAAAAGGTGAAAACAGAAATTTCCCTTGTCTCCTGTTCTCAAAAAATACAAACCACAGATATGAAGCGAAAACTGTTCTAAGCTGTTAATATCAGCCTAATACGACAAACAACTAACTCCTGATAAAATAAACTCCTTATTATTAAAAAGACTTTACATAAATACGACTCTTTGTACCTGTTTTTGCGACTGTATGCACAAATAATCCCATAAAACACCATTTCTTACATAAATAACTCTAAAAACGTAAGCACAGAAATAAGGCTCAGAGTAAAACTATAAGCATCAGAATCCTCAACCAAATGATTATAGATTCCTCAATAAACAAAACACTATCGAAACCCACAAAAAGTTAAATATAAGCACCAGAATCCCCAAGCAAATGACTACGAACGTTCTGGATAAACAAAATGCAATCGAATCCCTTGCTAAGAGAACTATAAGCACCATTATTTCAGACATATGACTACCAACACCCCGAATCAACAAATAATTATCGACGCACATGATTAGCAAATTACAAACGCCAAATACCCAAACATTACTACTACTAACTTCCTGGGGAAAAAAAAAAAACTCTTCCCTTCTACAATATTTAAACATGAGCATCCTAAAACGAACCTTAAAAAAAAAAAAAAAGTTACCAGCACCCAAAAGTATAAATGCCTGAAACGTAAACATTAGACTATAGATGACATAAACACACCACTGGAACCTCCTCCTCTTCCTTATCCCAAATCGTCTTACACCCGTGCAGTGTACCATTATAGTTTTGTAAGGAAAACTACCCAAAAAATAACACAAAAATAATCATACTAACGGGATGCAAAAAATATCAAATCAAAGAAAGTTGTTTGTTGTTGGCCATTATTAGAGAGGGTGAGTCTGGCCTGGGTTGGGTTAGGGGTGGGTTTGGGGAGGTTGAGATAAAAAAATAAATAAATGAAACT
The DNA here is from genome assembly GCF_032717465.1 of Coenobita brevimanus. NCBI lineage: Eukaryota > Metazoa > Arthropoda > Malacostraca > Decapoda > Coenobitidae > Coenobita > Coenobita brevimanus. Next base: position 7,096,677 of record NC_137050.1, read on the forward strand.
ATTGTGTCTTTGTTTATAAGTGTCCCAAGTCGTTGTCTTTCCCGCTTAACAATAATAAAAACACTACTGCATTATGAAGGATTTGTTTTACTATCCCTACGTCTTGAAAACCGGACAGCAAAACAAAAACGAGGCACAGGGGAAGACGGAAATCAGTAATTTATGGAGCTAACCCCTTCAGTCCCAGGATGAGTTTGTTTTCCACTATTCAAGCTAACTCCAGACGATTTTATTCAGCTTACCCCCCTCCCCTGCGGATCAAAAGGGTTAACCTGCCGTCATACCTGATGTCCTAATTAGATTTTACCTCTGAAACATTAACACCGGTATCTTTTATTTCTTTTAGCATATCAACGTCTTTAGTTTTTCTTCCGCCAGACGATTTTACTCAACCCCACTGAGACCTGAAGGAGGAGACAGCGGTGGTCTACCCCGTAAATGGTTGATTTTTTTAGGAGCTGGTGCTGGCCCTAGATATTAATAGCCTCTCACGAATCATCTCCCGTCATCTCTCCTCTCCACTCCTGACTCACATCTCCTCTGGCTAACGTTTGCCCCTCTCCTCTCCTCTCCTCTCTACTCCCCTCCTCCCTCCTCTCCTCTCTTCATGCCTAAAGCTGTCTGCCAGGCTCTCTACCCACTGACCCCCGGCCTGCTGTCAATAGAGTCGAGGGCCTTCTACAGCTGGTTTATTTGCGTCTCAGCCAGCACAGAGCCAAGCCAGGTAAGCCTCTGTGGGCAGGTATGACGCTCACTAAGGCTGCCATGGTAACCGTTCCAATAATTCTCTTGTTAATGGTTCGTGCACTCGACAACAGCACACCCAGAGACCCCTAACCTGACCTGACGACCTGATCTGACATAATCTAACAACCTAAACTAACCTAATCTACCATACCGATCTGACTTAACTTTATCCCAGCTACCTAGCCTAACTTAACCTAACCTAACCCAACCCAATCTAACCTAATCTAAGCATCACCGCCAAACAATGTGGAAGAGGAAGTGGACAAGTCAAAAGTTTCACAGCGTTACCATCTCTCTCTCTCTCTCTCTCTCTCTCTCTCTCTCTCTCTCTCAAAAAAAAAAAAAAAAAAAAAGCAGTGGCGCTTTAGCCTGGACACGGTGGCCATGACTAAAAAAAAAAAAATCATGACTCAGAGATGATTTTTGAACGGCACAAGAGGCTTCGAAACACCACCACCTTAGCGATTTACTAAGCCTGTCACACTGATATTTTCTCCTATGGTATTCATATAGTTTTAATGCCATGATACTCGTAAATCCCTTAAGCAGCGCACGAGATGATAAAAGTGTAAGGTATAAAATAAATCGCTATGGAAAAGGAGTTACGAAGGGGTGAGTTACGGCTCGATGGATAGCACGCAGCCTTACCCTCGATGCTGGGGAGGCGAGTGATCTGTCAAGTCTCTAATTATATCGTTTCTAAATATACCCTCCCTCAATATAATTCTTTTTCTAACTCCTTTAACACGATGATTTTTCTTTGTATATAATATATAATTAGACTGCTATTAAATTACATTGCTCATCTCCTCTTCTGCCTCAGATCTCTAGTTAACGTTTGCTGCTCTCTCTCCTCTCCTCGACCTATTATTTGTTTCCTCTCCTCTCCTCTCCCCTCTTCTCTTCTCCTCTCCCCTCCTCTCCTCTCTTCTCTCTCTTCCCTTCTCTCTGCTACGGAGGGGGTTTAATTCACACTACAAATGATCCTTCCAGTCTGAAAAATGTGCCCAAGCTGAGCAAAATTACAGGGAAAGAGGAAAGATTACAATAAAAATAAGGCACTATTTCATCGTAACTGGGAGGTCAATCTGGCTACCATCCTTTTAATTTTTTTCTTCGTGGACACCTTTTGTAGTCGGGTCGTTAATGTAGTCGCTAATGGCTAATGTGACTCTAGTAATTGCCCGCCGCCTCCTCCATCAGTCAAGGTGAAACGAGGTCAGGTGAGGGACCAGGAAATAGGGTCGGGAGGAGACCCAGGTGAGGCCAGAGGTGACAAACGATCGCTTACGGCACCACAGCACGAGACTGTCACATCCACCTGCAGGTAAAATTATGATAGATGGCGATGTGAACTCAACCCATTATCTCCATTTTTAATTTATATATTGTGTGTTCGATTCTAACACATTTATGACGGTATGAAAAAAAAAAGAAAAAGATAAAAGTCCACTTGCACATTATCACATTTAAAGACGGTATGATATAGTGATAAAAAATATTTTGGGGAATAAAATTGGGCACAAAAAAGTTTAAAAAAAATCAGAAAAAATATATTGTGTTGTAGGCATCCAGGTCATCAGGTTTTCTGCACTGTTTTCACCCCTTTATTCAGATTTTTTTTTTTTACCCATTCTTGCTATTAACAGACGAATTTTGTTTTCAATTTCGGGAATATGTCACGCGGTAAATGGGTTAAAAATATATATTTCTAAATTCTCCAGTTAAACATGCACGCACGCAAGCAGGCGCGCGCACACACACACACACACACACACACACACACACACACACACACACACACACACACACACACACCTTCACTATTAGAGGACTTGGAATATGAAGACACTAAGAGAGAGAGAGAGAGAGAGAGAGAGAGAGAGAGAGAGAGACGCAGTGTGTGCTATCTTATGAGCATTTCCGTACTCTGCCCCCCGCCACATTCACACACGGCACGGCTTTTGTGGACTCAATGTAAGAGCTACGGAAGTCAGTGTATGAATCTCTCTCTCTCACACTCTCTCTCTCTCTCTCTCTCTCTCTCTCTCGTGCTGTGTGTGTGTGTGTGTGTGTGTGTGTGTGTGTTATGTACGCCTATTTTACTTTGGATATAGACAGGACAGTTCGTTTCCTGAGGCCTGGCAATCCTCTGACTCACCATCACCCTCATGCCCTACAAATTAACAGACAGAGTTACTGGGTGCTGCCCCTCTAAATCACATACCACCACTTGGGTACTACTTACGCACTACACCTATGACACATTAGTAGCGGCAATTTTACAGTATACAGATGAGCTAAAGGAAAAGAGCTGAAATACAGAACCACACGAACTAAAACCGAATAACATCTCCCTCTGATACACTGGCATTTGAATGTCCGATGTCAGAATTACCTTATTAATAAAATGTAAGGTCTATTTTTACTATAACAAGTTTACATTAACCTGAAAAAAATCTCTACCTCATTTCGGCTTGGTTGATGGGAGGGTGGATTTGACTAGTGATCAAGGAGATTTATACCTACGTAATAACTATGTCTCATCTAATTATAAACAACTATGGGTTAATATTCCAGTTGTGATTTGCCCAGTTCCCTTAAGTGAAAAAAAAAAGATTAATGATTAAAGATATTTCATTAACAGACTCGTAAGTTAACTCCACATACACTCCCCAGGTAACTCCACGTACACTCCCCAGGTAACTCCACATACACTCCCCAGGTAACTCCACATACACTCCCCAGGTAACTCCACATACACTACCCAGGTAACTCCACGTACACTCCCCAGGTAACTCCACATACACTCCCTAGGTAACTCCACGTACACTCGCCAGGTAACTCCACATACACTCCCCAGGTAACTCCACATACACTCCCCAGGTAACTCCACATACGCTCCCCAGGTAACTCCACGTACACTCGCCAGGTAACTCCACATGCATCAACTCATACACGCACGCGGACGCTATGCTCTCAATGGCGCAGTTTACGGAGTTGGCTAATTACATCCCACTTCCTTTCTGAGGTGTGTGTGTGTGTGTGTGTGTGTGTGTGTGTGTGTGTGTGTGTGTGTGTGTGTGTGTGTGTGTGTGTGTGTGTGTGTGCGCGTGCATCCCATTCCCATTTACAGACACAAAAACGAGGCTTAAGACTTGTTTTGCGAAGACAGAGCATAACAACAAAGTAATTAGGATCTCTTAATTAACTGAATTACCTGTGCTATTGTATTACCTCCGCTAGAAAAAATTTACATTATTTTTTTTGTAGTCATATCAATGGTCTTCTGTTTTACTACTCGTCTGTCAATCCTGCAAAGTAATATGATATCATTTTCGCCAATTCGCCCTCTACCGCTGCGCGAGATTCAACCTGTCTTTGTATGTCTGTGTTTGTCTCTCTGTGTGTCTGTGTTTTAACCCCCCCCCCCTGGTGGGTCTTAGCGTCGAAGTGGTGGTATGTGAAGTTGTGTAGCATATAGCGAGGTCAAGCATGTATTCAGTATAGGTGGTGGGCATTGGCGCCCAAGTGGTGGTATATGAAGTTGTCTGGTATGTAGCGTGAATTCTGGACCTCAGGGAACAGACTACTAAATCTATGCCTGGAGTCTGACACATAAGAAAATAGGCTAAACTATGAAATAACATGCCTTCTGTCCCATCAATGAATTACCTATCTACTTCTATCCTTCTATCTATCTAACCTATCTACCTCTATCTATCCGTCTGTCTATCCTTCTATCTATATCTATCAACCTCTATCTATCCATCTGTCTGTCCTTCTATCTATCTATATCTATTCGTCTATTTATATCAGAGAGAATAAAATCAATCAACCTCCTCTTCAGACAAGTTAACACACTGGCTAACAAGATAACACACATAAATCAAGGCACAAATATACACTATCAACACCGGCACTGAGAGAGAGAGAGAGAGAGAGAGAGAATGTTAAAAAAAATTATATATATAAATATACACATATACTGTATATATGTCCGTGATGTCTTGGCTATTTTGTCTTCCCACCGCGCGCCGACTAAAAGCTCACGGAACTAAACAGAAAATAAAATACGTGTTCAATGTTTGGAAGAAAGATCGTTAATGAACAAGGATAATAATAGATTCTTCCGTGGGTTACTTTCTCACAGGAGGCGGTGTCAGGCGATAAAGGAGTAGATAATTTTATGACCCACCGTTAAGACTTATATTTCAGTAATTAATATATGTTCTACCATTATATCTACTGCAATCTCTCAGTCCTTTTCACTACAGTTCCACAGTTTTATCTATTACGATCCCCTTATCTAATCAATGAATGGATTTGGACAATTAAAATCTTATCTAGTGCAACCTCTTAATCTTCTCCACTACAATTACATACATTTATCTATTACGACCCCTTTACCTAATCTATTAAGGGCTCTGTCATATCTATCACGGTCTATAGTCTTACCTCTCACGGTACTCTTATCATAATCACACGCAAAGCAGCCTACGCATCACACCTCCATAAAACATCAAGAGTATTAAATAATCCGCTTCATATGTTGGGTAAACACAAGGGCGTCACAGAACGAGAGAGAGAGAGAGAGAGAGAGACAGAGACAGAGACAGACAGACAGACAGACAGACAGAGAGACAGAGACAGAGAGAGAGAGAGAGAGAGAGAGAGAGAGACAGACAGACAGACAGAGGTGGGGAAAATACAAGGAGATGTTCAGTGCAAAATGCAGGTTACAATACAGACTCCAAAATATACAGGGAAATATCGATAAGAGTATACATAAACAAAAACTGATACAAGCTCAATGCCACAAGGAGAAGTAAGCAAGGGGTCTTATCATATAGCTGCTTTACATGCACCTTTCACACACACACACACACACACACACACACACACACACACACACACACACACACACACACACAAGCGCGCGCACAGTATACTGCATTGAGATGAACAGTAATGAACGGACCTTCGATTGTTATATATAGGTATCAAAACGTTTAAAATTTCTTAGGGATGGAAGAATTTACATCCATTCTTTCTTCATTAAAAGACTACTGCTGCTGCTTTCACCCGTCCCTTCTTTCACATTCAGGGACGACCAGGGCTACTAATACCCTTACTAATACTAATACTACAAAGCAGGAAAGCACAACAAAAGGTAATCAGCACGGAGTCCAGTGAAAAGAGTAACACATCTATTCACTCACCATTCTCATCTTCTAAATTCTCTTCATCTCACACATCGACCACTCCACACAACAATGCAAGTGAAAATGAGGAGGCAACCATTGTCCTATGCATCTCACTAATACTCATCTAGTCATCTTCCTCATTTTCCCTATCTCGCTTACTCACACTCACTCACCATATACAAACACACTTCTCGGCCTTCATGTCCTACCATCAAACTCTCTCATATATAAATCTATCTATCTCTCTATCTGTATCTATCTACATTTATCTATCTATCTATCTATCTATATACCCTTTCCACCAGTTTGTTTACATCCATTTTCCATCTGTATGTGTGTCTTCTAATCATACTCTCCCCCATCCTTTAATCTACAAACTTTTTTATTCCACATATTCATCTCATCTCTGTATTTCTTACTTCATCCAACCGAAACACGTCACACACACATTCCTTAACAGTCCTAATTCTAATGTTCTTCTGATTATTTAACACCCACGATACAGGTAAGCCGTACACCCTTTAACTAACGCCAACATCAACTTCTCTTCATACAGTCCTCTTGCAGATTTTTTACAGTTACTCAGACCTTTAATCTCTGGTTCCATCTTCATAGCACCTTCCACTTTTCTTCCCTGGGCCACTACTCTCCATCTCCTTAATATATTTGCCTCTCTTTTCTGTTCTGCTCACTTCTCCACCACATCCAGTCTCTTCATTCACCACTTTAATACTCTGCGAATTTCCGCCTCTCTCAGGAACCATTATTTTTACGCTTATCTAAACATACACACTCACAAGTACACGGATACGACTAGGGAAAATACTGGATACTTTTGAAATAAATATCATCCACTTCCCCCCGAGGACGTCCGTTTTGTTATGCTCTCGCTACCGTCTGACGATATTATAAAACTTAGGGAAGGATCTTTAGTTGATGAGGAACTAATGAAGGCAATAACCAACCCCCCCAGTTGGGAAAATAAATAGCCTGGTATTAGCAAGAATATAAGTACATGAAAGTCGTCCTCCTTGAAGCATTATTCGGTACAGGTTACTACCCCAGCTCCTTTGGAGGTGAACGCTGTGGACCGCAGACTGAAACTGACGTTCTGCAGTCCACCATCCTCCTTTCAAGGGGTAGGGACGACGAGGGGCATTTACCTAACCGGGCAGAGGACTCACCTGGTTACATCAATGTCACCACGGGAAGGCACCCCTCTCCACCACCTCGTATTGAAGAGATTAAATGATGTATATGAGGACGTTCAGGGTGATATCGTCCAAGTTGTGTCCCGAGTCCACACAAACACAAGAGCATTAAGACAACACAAACAAATCTGCGACGGCGTGGCGAACTTCGAAGGCTGAGTTTGTGTGTGAAATGAGTGCGTGCGTGGGGAAGATGACGGGACGGGCAGAGGGTCAACATTACTGAGGCAAATGGGGTACGTTTAACACTGGTATCGTTGCTAAAGACTGAGGCGTGGCTACGGCGAGGATACATAGTTATAGGTAGATCAACAGACAGAAAAACAAACATGAACTAACAAACTGAGAGGCAAACTGATTCTGAGAAGGATGATTAAAAAAAATTAATAAATAATAATAATAATAATAATAATAATAATAACAATAATCCATCCATCCATCATCCAATCCTATGTCGCCCCATGAGGAGCGTAGGAACCCGGGTCTAGGCAAGTTGGTCCTGACATTTAAGATGAAAGTGAATAATAATAACAATAATTATAATAATAATAATAATTATAATAATAGTAATAAATAGATACACTGTGTGTGTGTGTGTGTGTGTGTGTGTGTGTGTGTGTGTGTGTGTGTGTGTGTGTGTGTGTGTGTGTGTGTGTGTGTGCGTGCGTGCGTGCGTGCGTGTGTGTGTGTGTGTGTGTGTGTGTGTGTGTGTGTGTGTGTGTGTGTGTGTGTGTGTGTGTGTGTGCGTGTGCGCGCGCGCGCTCTATTACCCCATCGAGAGCCATAACATGCATTGGTCCTGAGTGACAGCATTAAGTAATGAGAGAGAGAGAGAGAGAGAGAGAGAGAGAGAGAGAGAGAGAGAGAGAGAGGTATAATAGATGCAGGGTCGAGAGGAGAGGACACGGGAGCGCTTGACAGGTAATTAAACCAGGTAAAATCAATTAAGAAAAACGGACAGGTGAAGAAAGGAAAGAATAATCACCTTCATTACAAGAGAACATTTTAACTGACAAAATAAATATAATAAATCAATAAATAAATAATATCCCCCTGAGGTAGTCACATGTAAAAAAAAAAAAAAATCAATGGTCAAAAAACGAGAACTAAAAAGACGAAAAAAATAGGGAAATAATTATGCCTTCAATATATACATTTTTTTTTTCTTGAGTTGAATTAGTAACTTCATACGGAGGGATTATTTTTTGGGGGGACTGAATAAAATCGTCGGGAGGTAGTCAGAATAAACACACACACACACACACACACACACACACACACACACACACACACACACACACACACACACATTTATTTATATATTTTATTGTACACACACACCGCCTACCACATCCATACCGAAATCCATCCTCTCGAGGTGACCATACAATCGATACACACGCCTCTCTACCCCTTTACCGACAGACTTCTTTATCCCATTTATCTATCGCTGTGTATCGACCCAGCCTAAGCACACACACGCATTCCTACATAGTTTGCGTGCACTCTTGATTGGTTATAGTTATGCATTCTAAGGTCTCGTGTGTGTGTGTGTGTGTGTGTGTGTGTGTGTGTGTGTGTGTGTGTGTGTGTGTGTGAGAGAGAGAGAGAGAGAGAGAGAGAGAGAGAGAGAGAGAGAGAGAGAGAGAGAGAATAATCAATGAATCAATGCCAGGACACAGGCGCCCCCTTCCACCCACTCTCCACGGACTCTCCACAAGGCTCATCCATTTCATCACCCTTGCGGCACTAATGGTAACCGTCCGTCCTCTCTGATACATTAAGCCCTTCAGTACGACGACCTACAGTATTTTCTATTTTATTCCTAATCCCGGCGGTCTATCTATCGACATATCTATCTACCTGTCTATCTATCGACTTATCTATCTACCTGCCTATCTATCGACTTACCTATCTAGTCTATCTATCGACTTATCTATCTAGTCTATCTATCGACTTATCTATCTACCTGTCTATCTATCTATCGCCAGACGCATTAATCTCGTTAAGGGTGGCCACAAACAAATCACCCCCTTGTCACCCCGTCCTCTGTCATCTGTCTGCCCCTCCTCCAACTCACATCCCTCTCTCTCCACTCCATCCATCCATTCGTCCATCCATCTCATCTTTGGTCTTACCCCTCCCTCATCCCACTCATATAATACTCTCCTTGTCAGTCTTTCATCCGGTGCTGCATTTTTAATTCTTTCTACTGCCAGACGATTTTATTCAGCTGGAGAGAGAGAGAGAGAGAGAGAGAGAGAGAGAGAGAAATAATATCGTCTGAAGGCAGGAAAAATAAGCAAAAAAAAAGTCCTGAGAGTGAAGTGGTTAACCCCTTCACTACGAGGACGCAATTTCGATAATTTTTTTTTTTTTTTTTTTTTTTTTTTTTTTTACTCCTACAGAATTCTCTTTAAATAGGAAAATAAATGAATGAAAAAAATAAAAAGGGTCTGTTCGGGGCAAGAATTAAAAAAAAGTTGCGTCTTCAGATTGAAGTGGTAATATGAATACGAAAATTCTCTGGTATACAGCAAGAATAATAATAATAATAATAATAATAATAATAAAAATGGTCGTCAAATTGAAATGGCTGAGCTCTGGTGCGTTGGCTGGACCTTTTTCTACCTATTACCCTACCAAACTACCTGCCTACCTACCTGTCCTGACTACCAACTAACCCAGTTACCTAGCTATCTACCCTGCCTACCTATATCTCACACCCACCTATTTGCTTTTCAACAGTACCTGTCTACCCTATCAAACTACCTATCTACATACCTACCTTCCTGCCTACCAATTAACCCAACTACCTAGCTATCTACCCTGCTCACCTGTATCCCAAACCTACTTATCTACCTATCAACAGTATCTACCTGCCTGGATACTCCTCTCATTAACTCCTTCATTACCACAGCCCCTTCCAAAGCTGAATAAAATCGTCTGTTGGTAAGTTGATAAAAGAGACATCCTCAAACATCTTTATCTGACTTGGAAGAGATCGTTGGTGAGGAGGGAGTAACAGGCGAACTAGATTTTTTTATTTTTTTTTTTTGGAGGGGGGCAAGCGGGGGGGGGGGGAGCAGAGGGGAGACAAGCAGGGAGGGGGTTTAGAGGCAAGCAACATTTTTTTCTTTCTTTTTTTTTTTTTTGTATATATGCAGGGATTTTTATTTTCTTTTTGCTACTGCCTGACGATTACTGATTTTCCACAAGACTCGCCGACACGTTATAAAACCAGCCCCGCAAAAAACCACTACACCAGCCCTGAAGGAGACAGCCCTGACGTACATTCAGCGTGGACCGTGGGCACTGGCGCTTATACGGTGACGTGAGAAAGAGTGTTGCGCGTACGAGGACTGCTGTACATCAGGGAACGGATTGTCTAGCCTATGGAAAGCGCTAGATACATAAAAATATATCAGTACAATATATCAATGCATCAACAGTTTCTATCTCGCATTCCTACTAACCCTTTCACTACGATGACAGGCTTGTATTTATTTTTATTTTTGCTTGTTTCTCACGATATTACTCTGCACGGAACTGACGATTTTGAGGAAGAAGGAATGATATTTATTTTACAGTAAGCTCTTCAGTAACACAAGGCATTTCCAATCTTAAATATAATCGTCTGCAAATAACAAAGAAAATGCCAAAAAATTTACTTCTGAGGCTCCATTGACTCAGCAAAAAAAAAAAAAAAAAAAAAAAAAATTAAAAAAAAAAAAAAAAAAAAAAATCGCATGGCGTTACCTAGCATAGTAGAGTTTTCGCGACGGTGAGAGTGTTAATGGTGGCAGTATTAACACTCTCAGGTCCCTACGACTCACTCGCAGGTGAATAAAATCGTCTTGCATTTACTGGAATAGAATATGAGAAGAAGCGGAAACGAAAGGGTTAATGTGACTGCGAAGGTCAAAGGGCAGGAGGGGAGGGCTGGGAGGAATGGTATGATGATGATGATGATAAGGAGGAGGAGGAGAGAGAGAGAGAGAGAGAGAGAGAGAGAGAGAGAGAGAGAGAGAGAGAGAGAGAGAGAGTAATTAGTAAGGGAGACGTGATGACTCAAGATTTTTTCCATCTATATCATATTAATAAAAAAGTTTTCTCACTCAGCAGTTTTCTTTCTTTCCTCGGACCATTTTGCCCCCCTTCCCCTCCTCTCTCTCTCTCTCTTACGCCTTTTCTCTTCCTCTCTCCTTTTCCCTCATTTCTCTTCACATTCCTCCCTCCCACTCTCCTTCATTCCTTCCCTTCACCCCTACCTCCTTCCTTCCTTCCTCTTTCCCTCCTTCAGAGTCATTTCCTCTTCCACTTTAATCCTTCTTCCATCTTCTCCCTCTTTTTCTTCTTTCTCGATCAGTTAATTTCCTTCTCTTTTTCCCCCTCCCCTCATCACTTCATTTCCCTCCCTCCCTTGTCTCTCCTTCCTCCTCTTCCTCCCTCTCTGACTCAACACTTCCTCATTTCCTCCATCCTTCCTTCTTGTCTGTGACTCCCAGAATTCATTACTCCTTTAACTCTCTTCCTTCACTTCCATCATTCTCTCTCTCTCTCTCTCTCATATTACTTCTCTTTCTTTTATCTTCAAATCACTTCCTTTACCTCTAGCCTCCTTCCTTCCTATCTTAATTACTTGTGTCCTTCCATCCTATTTTCTTTCTTTCCTTCTTCCTTTCTTCCTCTCCAGATCTTTCTTCCATCCTGCTTTTCTTCCTCCTTATTTTTCTTCAGTCTTACCTTCCTTCCTCCTGTTTTTCCTGTCCTTACCTTCCCTCTTTGTCGTTTTTTCCTTTCTTCCTTCCTTCTCCATTCCTTACTACCCTCCTATATTTTATCTTTTCTTCTTTCCTTCATTCATTCTTTGTTTTCTTCCTTCCGACGTCTATTTCTTCCTTCTTTTCTCCTCGCTTTATTGACCTCTTTCCGATTCCACGCATCCCTTTTTCTTTTCCCTTCATTTCTCTCTCTCCGCCCCTCCTCCTCCTTTCCTTCTGTGTCACTCTTCATTTTATTTCTTTCCTCCTTCTTTCCCTCCCTCTCCATGCTTTTCCCTCCGTTTCTCCTTCAATCCTCATCCGCTTCCTTCCTTCTCTCCACCCTTATCCTTCTCCCCCCGTCTCTGCTTACCTCTTCACCCTTCCCCATTCTTCCCTTAATCCTATTCAGACAGTCTCCCTCCCATACTCACCATCTACCTTTCCAACTCCTTCCCTCCATCTCTCTCTCCCTCCCTCCCTCCCTAACTACCTGCCTGGCCTGCGTGCCTGCCTGCCTTCCTATCTACCTACCTTCATATCAATCTATTTACCTACCTATCTATCAACCTCCCTCGCTTCCTTCCTACCTTCCTCCCCTCCTCCTCCATTCCCATTCTAAGCGTCTACACCCCTTCCATTCATCATCTATCTAATTCCCTCCCTTCCTATCTGTCTATCCCCCACCCTCCTTCCCTCCCTTCATTTCCTTCCTCCCTGTCTGTCAGTCTGCCATCCCTACCTTCTTCCTTTCCTCTCTCCCTCCCTTCCTGCCTACATACCTTTCATCTCTCATTGCCTTCCTACTTCCCCTCATCTCCCTCCGTCCCTCCCTCTCTTCTTGAATACCGTACCTCCATCTATCCTCCTTCCTTCCATTCCTACCTCCCTCTCCTCCGCCTCTCCTTCCTTTCCTTCCTCCCAACCCTCCCCCCTCCCTTCGCACACACTTACCTACTTACCCTTCTCTCCCTCCCTCCCTCTGTGATTGTTTTACTTCCTTCTGTTTGTAATTTTCTTCCTTCTTCCTCCCTGTCGACACACATCAAGGATTCCCTCTCTCCCTCCCCCATCCCTCCCTCTTCCCCCTCCTCCTTGTTTGTGTGATTCCTCCCTCCATTTTTACCCTCCCTCCCTCCCTGTCTCCTCTTCCCCCTCCTCCTTGTTTGTGTGATTCCTCTCTCCATTTTTACCCTCCCTTCCTCCCTGTCTCCTCTTCCTCCCTCCCTCCTCTCCCTCTCCCCCTACACTCTACATGCTTGTGTAATACCCTCCCTCAGTTTCTTCTCTTTTTCTTCTCCTTCCCTCCCTCTCTCTCTTCTTTCCTCCTCCCTGTTTGCCTGTGTGATTTTCCTCCCACTATTCTACCTTCCCTCCCACCCTCTGTTCCTTCTCTTCTCCTTCCCTCCCTTCCATTCTCCCTGCCTCCATTCTTCCCTCTGTCTCCCTCCCTCCTTCTCAATCCCATGCTCCTGCCTCCTTCATGCCTCCCCCTCCCTACAATCTCCTTCATCTCCTCTCCCTCAGTTCCTCCCCACCCTCCCTCCCCGTCTCCTCCCTCCCTCCCTTCCCTCCCCGTCTCCTCCCTCCCTCCCTTCCCTCCCCGTCTCCTCCCTCCCTCCCTTCCCTCCCCGTCTCCTCCCTGCACCCTGGTATATGAGGCCACAAAATTTAATGAGGGATCTGCTCAACTCTTTATTGGGAGACTGAAGGCAACTTTCCTCATGGCCTCATCTCTCTCTCTCTCTCTCTCTCTTTATTTCATTGCCTTTTGTGTCATCTTATTTTGGACATTTTTTTTTTTTCGCTTTCATATATATATATATATATATATATATATATATATATATATATATATATATATATATATATATATATATATATATTTTCTATTTTAACATTACCAACAAACTCATTCCCCTTTTTCGTGTTTCCCATTATTTCCACTTTTGTGCTGCTGCTTCTTCGTTTTCATATATTTTTAATCTTTTTTTTTTTAATCTTCTACATGAATTTCTCTGTTAACCTATTATTTCTTCTTCTTCTTCTTATATTATTATTATTATTATTATTATTATTATTACTTTTTCCTCTGCTTCTTCTTTTTGTTATCCGTAATTCACTCGTATTTCCTTTTTATGAATTTTCTCTCTCTCTCTCTCTCTCTCTCTCTCTCTTCCTTATTATTATTATTATTATTATTATTATTATCATTATTATTATTATTTCTTCTTCCTTTACTTCTTCTTCTTGTCATCCGAAATTCACTCTTATTTCCTTTTTATTAATTCTCTCTCTCTCGCTCTCTCTCTCTCTCTCTCTCTCTCTCTCTCTCTCTCTCTTCCCTTCTACCTTATCTTCTTTTTTCACTTTCCTCTTGATCATTCTATTTTCTTTCCTTTATTTCATAATTTTTTTTCCTTCCTCCTTTTCCTTCTTCACAGCTCCTCCTCTCTCTCTCTCTTTTCTCCACTTTTTTTTTTCCACTATTTCCCCTCCTTCGTGAGCTGTATCTCACCTTTATATTTCCTGTTCTCTCTCTCTCCCTCCCCCCTCCCCCCTCTCTTTCTGTATACATACCTACATATATATATATACTCTTCGTCTATCAGTTATTCTATTATTGCTTCGGTTAACTCATTTATCTCATTTCTGTCCATTCCCTCTTTCCTTTGTTTAATCTTCCTTTCCTCCTACATACTACTCTGACATGTACTTCCAGGTGTCCTTCTTATCATTCACCTTTTACTACGTCCGTTTCCTGCCTCCCATTTGTTTCTCACCTGACTTCTCTCTTGCCTTCTTTTTATACTCTATTTTTCTTTCACTCCTTCTTGGATGCATTTTTAAAAACATTTCCTATCTTTAATTTCTCTCTCTCTCTCTCTCTCTCTCTCTCTCTCCTCTCCCTCCGTGGCTGTTCCTCCTCCATAATCCTCCCCTCCTCTCTCCTCTCCCCTCCTTACCGTCATCCCACAACACAATTTACTTTCTTTTTCAATTGCCTGATTATTTTTTTCAAGTTTATGCCGTTATTGTTATTATTTTTATTACTGTTATCGTTACTACTACTACTACAACTATTATTATTATTATTATTATTATTATTATTATCATCATCATCATCATTACCACTGCTACTATTACTATAATAATAATAATAATAATAATCCATCCATCCATCATTCAATCCTATGTTGCCTCATGAGGAGCGTAGGACCCCGGGGGTAGGCAAGTTTGTCCTGGCGTTTCAGATGACAGTGACCAGTCTCACTCATTCCTGTGTGGCACTGCGTGAGCAAAATAGTAGTAGTAGTAGTGGTAGTAGTAGTAGTAGAATAATAATAATAATAATAATAATAATAATAATAAAAATAATAATAATAATAATAATAATAAAAATAATAATAATAATAATAATAATAAACAAAACAACAGCTACAACAACAACAACAATCATTATCAACAAACAAAACTACAACTACAACTACAACAACAACAATCATCATCATCATCATAATCATAATTACTCGATTCCTATTCTTACTGTGTAGGCAGAATAAGAAAACTTCGCCATGGATATATACAGTATAATTAATATAAACAAGATCTGAAGACCCTAAGATAACTGCATGTGTAACATTAAGATTTGAAGACAAAGGTGTCGAAGAACGCATGTGTAAATTTTAACTTTTGTCTCAATACCTGGCTAACTGTATGCATAACTCTAACCATATTCCCTTCAGATCATAATAGGGACCACAGCTATATATTTGGAAAGTTACAGTTTTAAAGCATTTGTGGTTTTCGCTAAATCGTGTTGCAATGAAAAAAACTGAGTAGATTAGAATCCGGTACTTGCCACTAGGCTAAATGGCAATTAAGCTAATATTATTCAGCAAACATTTTTATCACAGGATTTTCAACAAATAGTCGTATCTCCCTTAGTTTCTGAAATATTTCAATTTCAAATAAGCAAGTTTCAAACTAAAACTGAGCATATTACCTTCAAAAATACGTCCAGGTGATTTTTATTTGGCACAAGGACGGGTTTCCCTGGGGTACCTTCATGTCTAATATCATCAAGATCGAAGAAAAAAGGGGAAAAAAATAATAATAATACTGACGAAAACAAGAAGCTTCGTCATATATATAGCGATTCTTAATAATGAAGTCTTAATTATGACCAGGGTCTGATCCTAAATTTGTTCGGGAATTTCGGCCATGGTCACCAGCCGCCCTAAAATATCACGATTTGGACACTAATACCCACCGTTCATATTGTTATAAGACGGTATACATTCAACTGTGGTATGATGGTATTAGCAGGGGTATATTTAGGCAGGACTGGTGTGTGTGTGTGTGTGTGTGTGTGTGTGTGTGTGTGTGTGTGTGTGTGTGTGTGTGTGTGTGTGTTTACGAAGTGGTGTGAGGTGGTATTAGCGGAAGTGATTTTCTGACAACTGGTGTGATGGTATTATCGCGATGGTTTTATGACATGTGGTATTACGAGAGGGATTGTTTTTATTACCCGTGTGTTTTTGTGACTGGTGTGATGGTATTGGCGCTTTTCATTTCTTTTCGTTTCTTTTCTAAACGCATCGATCAAGCCTTAAAGGAGCAGCATTAAATCCCTTCCAATACAACTTAAAGACGTTTTCGCTCAGCTATCCAGTCACAGTGAAGAGGTTAAAATGATCTTAATTAACGGAGATGAGGCCAATTTATCTACCTATTTATTTATTTATCTGTTTATTTATTTATTTATTTATAGCCCTGAGACGGGGATAAAAATTGGCTTCATCACCTCCCTCTTTCAGTAGCATGACGCCATTTAGTATTTTCCTGCTCCCATTCCATATATTTCATTTTTGAGACTCCACACGTACTGGATGGGGTTACACAGAGTCAAATCCTCCCTCTCTTCATTCCCCGCAACAGCCAGAATCGAACCCGGGACCACACAGACCCTCTCGCCAACTGTCCTATCCACCCGACCACCGCCTCCTTCAAATGGCTGGTTATATGGCCCTCAAACTTTCTTCTACACTTGTTCCATTTTATTAGCCTGCCTCTCTCTCTCTCTCTCTCTCTCTCTCTCTCTCTCTCTCTCTCTCTCTCTCTCTCTCTCTCTCCTGGATTCACTTAAGACTTTTTTTTCCTGTGATTCACTTAAGATGCTAAAATTTCTCTCTACCTACACGTTGACCAGTAAATAATGGTACCTCACGTGTTTGAGGGGATGACTCAGTCTGCTGATGTGGGCGTGGATGTGGCAGTGGGAGAAACAAATGAATAAATGATACAAGCTAGACACAGAACACACTAAGCCGTCCCCACAACACACGAGAAAGCGGAATGGAAGGGCAGCGCTACATATATATCTCTGTATTTACTGCAGACAACGGGTAGCGATTTTAGTGATCACTGTGAATACTTATAAGAAATCTGGTCTTGTTAGGGGGTAAATGAAATAAGGGTTGTAAATTGCGCAGATTTATATTACATGCAAACTACGAGGTTCAGGGGGAGAGGTGGGGGAGGGAGGCTGAGCGAAGGGGGGAAGGTAGGAGGAGGTGCGAGGAGAGAGGGAGGGCAAGGGGAGAGGAAGGGGAGGGTGGAAGGAAGAATGGGGTGAGGAATTATGATAGGCAAAAAGAGATTGGGTGGGACGATATCAATAGGAAAGTGGAAGGGGGGGAGGAAGGCGAGGTGGTGAGGATACACAGATAATAAGAGTGTATGACAGAATAAGAACGATGGAGGGGTGGGATAAGGAAGGGGGGGAGGAGGGGAGAGACATGGGGAGGAAGAATGGAGAGGAAAGGAGGAAGATAGAAGCGAAGAGAAGAGTGGACTGGGACGGATGTTACAAGTGGATAAGTGTGGAGTGGGTGGAGACAGGGATGTGGAGGAGAGAGGGTGGAGGATAGAGAAAGAGGAAGCAGAAAGACATGAGGAAAGGGTAAGTGGAGAGTGTGGAGAGACGAAGAAGGAGAGATAAAAGAGGAAAGCTGGAGAAAGAGTAAAGATGGAGAGGAGAATGGACAGAGAAGAGGGATGGAGAAGGGAAGAAAGAAAGGGGAAAGGAGAGGAGGAGGAGGAGGAGGAGAAGGAGGAGAGGTATGAAGGGAGGGAAAAGGGGAAGGTAGAAAGAGGGGAAGGGATAGAGGGAGGGGAAGAAATGGATGAAATGGGAAGGGGAAGGTGGGGGAGAGGGAGGGGGATGAATGTTAAAGGGAGCCAGACAATAAGGACTGTAGGGAGGGGAGGAGGGGAGAGGAGGTAAAGGGGAGGGGAAAGGGGGCGGGAACAAGGAGGGGAGGGGAGTGAGAGGGAGGGGTGGCAAAGAAGTCGAGAAGGAGGGGTCAAGTGAGAGGATGAGGAAGAAGATTCGAGACAGTGGAAAGAGGCGGCAAAGGGGGAAGGGGGAGGGGCCGAGGGAAATTGGGACAGGGGAGGCGGGGGAAGGGGATAAGGAAAGGGGAAGGAGAAAGAGAAGGGGAGAGAGAGAGGGAGAGAGAGAGGGGGGGGTGAACTGGAAGGGGAAATGGAGGGAGGAAGCATGAAGATTTGACAGGGAGAGAGATGGGAAAGGAAAGGAGGGGGGGGGGATAGAAGGGAAAGGTAAAAAGCAGGGGTGAGAGGAGAAGGAAAGGGATATGCGTAGTGGAGAGAAGGGGAGGCTGAGTAAGAGGCATGACAAGGATAGGCGAGGGGAGGGGGAGGAGAGGAAGGGAAGAGGAATTTGGTGCGAATAGGAGGAAAAGAGGGGGGGATGATATGGTGAGGGGGGAAGGGATGAAAATGGGGAGAGAGATATTGTATGGGGAGGAGGAGAGGGGAGAAGGATGTGGTTAGAAGAAGGGGAGGGAAGATTCCAGAGAAGTCGAGGAATAGGGGGGAGGAAAAGAGGAGGGGTAGGGGAAGAAAGATGTGGAGGGGGCGGGAGAACGGTGGAACGGAGGGAGGGTGGAAGAGAGAGAGTATATTAAGGGAGAGGGGGTAGGAAGACTCAAGGGCGCTGGAAGGAAGAGGAAGGAGGGAGGGGAGGCAAGAAGGGGGGGTGGAAGGAGGGAAGGAGACACATTACCTCTCCCCCTCCCGTCTCCTCCCCTTCCCCTCTCCACCTCCCTCATCTCCCCCCATCCTGTCTGCAAGCTCCCCGCCTCAGCAATGGCCATATAAGTTACGCTAAGTAGCCGATACAGGCCTGCATATATTACATTAATAGGAAGAACTTAGAGGCCACAATATTACACATTTAAAAGCCAAATCATCAGGGAAAAGACACGCCAAGTCTTTGACATATATTAACCCTTTCTGGACGGGGAAAGTTTTATTTTTTAATTCTTACCACCGCCAGACGATTTTATTAAACCAGGAGGGGGATTTTTTTTGGTAGAATTTGGTTACATTATTCTATTTCAAATCCCTTTACTACCGAATTTTGTCCTAAGCTGAATAAAATTATCTGGTGTTAGTAAAGATAAAACCGAAAAAGTTAATAAATATTATATATATATATATATATATATATATTATAATAATAAAAAATAGGGTAACTACAAAACCCAGACTACACCTGAATGGAAAAGTGATCACCTAAATTAGTAAAAGGATAAAACACCCAAGCATGTATTTATATAAGACGTGTGTGTGTGTGTGTGTGTGTGTGTGTGTGTGTGTGTGAGAGAGAGAGAGAGAGAGAGAGAGAGAGAGAGAGAGAGGACCAATCAACTGGCTCCCAAAAATAAGCCCCCAGACCAAATTGGACCTCCCAGGTGAGCATAATAGACCATTTCACTTTGGTCTCTCCAGCGGCCGCTTCCAATGACCATCTTTCATCCATAATATTAACAGATGCATTATTATACATTACCATTATTATTATTATTATTATTATTGACTGATCACCTTATTTTCATCACCATTTACCTTCTTACTTTCCCCTCTTTACTGGCTGTTATTATTTACATTTACATTATTTCCCCATTCAGCACAATGACGTTATTTATCATTTTAAACATGCACTTTCTTGACGATTTTATTCAGTTTACTTTGCCAAATATTATCAACCCTCACTACAATGGATCATCTGGTGCAATGATGATGATGCTGATGATGATGACGATGGTGTTGGCGATGATGACGATGATTGATGATGATGATGATGATGATGATGACGATGGTGTTGGCGATGATGATGATGATGATGATGAAGATGATGTTTGCGATGATAATGATGATGATGATGACATTTAATTTTTACATTCAGCCAGGTAACCAGAGAATAATATTCAGGCCACAGGTGATTTTTCTTGGGGAAGGGGTAAGATATCGCCTACTTTACTCTTGATATCTCCAAACGATTGTAATTAGCTCAGAAAACACGCCTCGAAATGGCAGGGTTAAGTAATCAATAATGAACGCTATTCATTATTATTATTATTATTATTATTATTTTTACAGCCTAAGATTAATAACCATGACCTGCTTTCAGAGATTTCCTAAAGCTATCTTCGGCGATTTTGCGTCTTGTCAGTATTTATTTCCCATTACTTATCTATTTACCTATCTACCTGCCTCTGTGTGTGTGTGTGTGTGTGTGTGTGTGTGTGTGTGTGTGTGTGTGTACTCAATATCAGTACAGTTTGCTTTAACAACATACAAAATGATATTAAGGTGTAACAGTCAAATTAAGCAGCTTGGACAAAGGTGTTACGAAATATGCTTCAACGAGTAAAAGATCCAGCTTTAGAGACACTGTCAAAGAATTATTGACTGCAGTTGTATAATTGCAGACATACACTAAACACTGGATCATTACTAAAAACACCGAAACAGTGAACAGTGATTCTACGGACACAGTAATACGATCTACGGAGACCATTAAACTTATCAGAATATTGTGTTAGTGTTTCATAAATATTCGACTAAAAAAAATGGGGTCATATTACTGTCCACATCTGTACATTTACCGTAATAACTGTACATGTAACGTAATAATTATTCGCGCCTTAATGTGATTTTATGAACCCAGTAACACAAACTTCGGAGCCCAACAACTTTCCAAAATATAGTTCTAAAGTTTCATTATAATCCAACTAAAAATATATACATAAATAAATAATAATGTAGTAATACTAATATCCGCGAGTAAACAACAGCTTCAAAAAGAATCGGTGCATTCTTAGCGTGAAACAATTTGACACAAGAGACGATGGTGCTGAAAAATGTCCTATGATTTTACTCCAACCTGATAAACCTCCTTTCGACATTTCCAAGCCGGTATTGCCATCACATATACAGAAAGGCATTTGTGTTACGGGGACGGCTCAGTCTGCCGGTGTGGGTGTAGCAGTGGCAGTAGAATAGTAGCAGGTGATACAGGTTAGACACTTCGTAACACACGAGAAAATGCCCAAAGAAGTGGAAGAGGGAAGTTATATATGCATCAACCTATATTTAGCCTACAGTGTTCATTTCGGATATCTTCGTCACCCTCCTGAGCGATACTTTTTGTAGTGCACAGCCGGCATCAGAAGTCCTGCCCCTCTCGCTTTTCTTGCCATGTAATTAGAAAACTAGTGTCGTGAATCCGTAGCAACCGACACTGATGAATTTAGTCCCGAATCAGTGCCGTAAGCGTTGTTTGCTGCCGGAGAGAGAGAGAGAGAGAGAGAGAAGAGAGAGAGAGAGAGAGAGAGAGACATAAACACTGACGGCAACTGTACATTTAAACAAGGTAACAATAGCACTGTGGCTTAATGTGGGCTGGGGCTAACAAATTAAATAATAGCTTTAGTTGAATAGTGTGTACTTTTGTTTTAACGTTAGAGAGGGCCTGGAGGAAGTGTTGGTGGGGGGGGGAGTGGTAAAGAGGGGAGATGAATGGTCTCTCTCTCTCTCTCTCTCTCTCTCTCTCTCTTTCTCCAGTATGTGTAACTAAGTACGACAGGAAAAAAGACGAAAATATAAAAAAGAAAAAATAGCTGCATTGGATGAGTAATTTCACTCCATCCCGAGTACTGTCTCTCTAAGTTTTCAATGGACGCCTCGTAGTGAAGGGGTTAATTACAGGTGTTTATATATTATTTACAGGGTGAAAAGTCTATCATAAGCTGAAAATAATTGCCTGGTAATACTAAAAAAAAAAAAAAAAAATGATCCATACGAAAACAATCATGCAACTGTTTCCTATAACGCTTGCTATTAGAACTTCCTCCTCACCATCATCGTCATCACCATCATTATCACGACATTCATCACCACCACCACCACCGCCACCAAAATCATCACCCTCATCATCATCACTTTCGCCATCACCATCATCACCCTCATCATCATCACTTTCACCACCGCCATCACCATCATCATCATCATCATCCGCCTGGAAAGATGCCATGTCTTGCCCACTCCCAGGAAGCTGCGAAGTGTTGAAAAAAGGGAAAAAGGAAAAAAAGGAAAAAGAAATGGTGTAAAAACAGGTGGTGTTGGCAGGTGGCTTTTAATTCTTCCAGGCTGGCTAATATTTTCACTGGCATTGTTTTCTCAGTGCTCCATTAACCCTTTCAGTACCAGGTGCTCCGTATACACACACACACACACACACACACACACACATAAAAGACGCCCATCGTACTGAAATGTTACAACGAAAAGTAAAAAAAAATCAAAATATCAACAGACTAAGAATAACAGGACAAAAAACAGAAATACAGAAAACGAAAAAAATAAAAAAATAAAACAACAGAAAAATGTGAAACGAATATTAAATAAAACTGAAAAAGACACGTAAAATATACACTGATAGAGTAAAGTAAAACTATATTCAGAGAGAAAAACTGAAGTACCTAATAAATAAATAAAGGAAAAAAAAGGAAAAATAACAGGAAAAAAAACTAGAAAAACAGGAAAAAAAAGCCAAGAAGAGAAAAAAAAATGCTAACGTAAAGAAAAACAGGAAAAAGAGCCAAAGAAAAAACAGGAAACAGCTAAAGACACAAAAAACAGGAAAAAGAGCTAAAGGAAAAACAGGGAAAAGAACTAAAGGAAAAACATGAAAAAGGAGAAAACAAACAGCTGGTGTGGACGAGTGGCTTTTAATCCTACTTTCCTGGTCTAATATTTTCCCTGGCTCTTTTTTTTTTTTTTCCCTGGAGCCACATTAATTGCTCGCTGGGGGGAAAAATTATGGCGAAAAAGAGGAGGAAGAGTGTAAACTAAGCTGGAATGATTCACGCTTGCTTTCTCTCTCTCTCTCTCTCCTGGCCTTATTATTTGTTACCCTTTCAATTTCCATTTCTATACTCATTTTTTTATCCTCATGTTTCTTTCATTTCTAATCTACACTACCTCCCCCCCCCTTCTCTCTCGTTGAATATATTTTTATTTTCAAATCTCTAGGTCTCTGTTTTACCCTGGTGGTTTCTCTCCATGTTTTCATTTTCTTTTGGTTTCGTTACATATTTTCTCTCCATTTATCTCTGTTTTGCAATTCCCCTCCCCACTTATCCTACATTCTTTTACTTTTTTCAATTTTTCCCTATCGTTCCATTCGCCACTTCCCTTTTTCTGTCTTTATTCATCTTCCTCCATTTCTTAGCATTCATTTTTATTGTATTTAGTCTTTTTCAGTTTCATATTCCTTCAAATTTGGCTCATATATTTTCTTTTTATTTTTGTCTTTTTCTTCGTGTTTCCCTTTTTCCTCCATTTTTAACTTCTTTCATCTTTTCCATCGTTTTCTTAATTTCTTTCTCTCTATTATCCTATCTTTCTCCTTTTCTCTGGTCTTTTTCTTCTCCATTCTCTATCATGCTACTTCTCTCTCTTTTCCTAATTCTCTCTCCCCCTCCCCGGTTTCCTTCTTTTTATATTTCTTTTTCCCCTCCGTTCCTCCTCCTCCATTTCTCATTTATTGTATTTGCCTTTCATTTACCTTTTTTTTTTTTTTTTTAATTCCTCACCTGTTTTCATTTCTTCTTCCTTATTTCTTTCGTACTTCATTCAATCTGTATAATCTTTAGTTTTATTATGTACCTCCTTCTGTTTCATTCTTGTCATCATCTTCATTCTATATTTTTCTCCTTTGTTTTCCACAGTTTCTCTCTTTCTCCATTCATGTCTTACAGTCTCCACTTCTTTCATTCACCGCCAGTTTCTCTTTTCATTCAACATTTTCATTTCATTCTTCACTTGCGTCTTTTATTCAGTTCTTTCCCTTTCATTCTCCATCACTTCCTACTTCATTCTCCACTTCTTTCATTCTCAGCAATTTCTTCTTTCATCTCCTTTTCATTCCTTCAGTCACCTCTTCTTTCTCTCACTCTTCACGTCCTTCTCTTTTATTCTTCTTCATTCTTTATCTTTTTCTCTTCATCTTTCTTTAACTTTTCTTTCAATCTTCACTTCATCCTCTTTCATTCTAAGCTTCTTCCTCATTCCATTTTCTTTCTCAACTAACTACCATTTTCTTTTTAAACTTTCCTTTATTATCTCTCACGATCTCTTACTTTCGCTATTTCTCTCCTTTCCAATATTTTTCTTTCATTTTTCTTTTTTCTTTTCCTTCCCATTTCTCTGAGAAGGGTAACTAGTGGTGTTATTACTGACTGGATCTCTCTCTCTCTCTCTCTCTCCAGTAAGGCCATTTTTCTTTTATACTTGGCTCTCTATCCATCTACTTTCCTCCCTTTTCAAAACAAGTTAATATTTTCACACACACACACACACACACACACACACACACACACACACACACCAGGAACTGCATGTAAAAGGGGTTAATTAAATATGTTTTTTTTTCTATACAGGCGTGTTATATATAAAGCCTTTGTACCCACGACCCGACAGCAAATAACAAGAAGCTGTAATAACTCTATGGATGTGCGTATGACTGGTGTTTTTCGGTGTGTGTGTGTGTGTGTGTGTGTGTGTGTGTGTGTGTGTGTGTGTGTGTGTGTGTGTGTGTGTGTTTTATCTGCCAGCAACCATTTCTTCTCCTCATTTCACTTTTTTTTTTTTTTTTTTTTTTTTTTTACTTTCACAGCAAGTCTCCTTCCCTCATTTGTTTATTTTTTCTCCGCACAATTTTTCATTCTCTCTCTCTCTCTCTCTCTCTCTCTCTCTCTCTCTCTCTCTCTCTCTTTCTCATCCTTTCATCTGTAATCATTCCTCTCCCTCCCTTCATTCCTTATTCCTCCCTATACCTTTCTCCTCATCCCTCCCTTTTCCTTCCCTCCACCTCCTCACCTCCCTCCACTTCCCTTCGTCCCTTCTCCACCTCCTCTTCCCCTTCCCTTCCTTCATCTCTCCATCCATCTCAACTCCTTCACCTCTCAGCCATCTCTCCTCATCTCCCTCTTCCATCCATTCCTTCCACTCACTTTACTCATATTTATCACTCTACTTCTCTCTCTCTCTCTCTCTCTCCTCCTTTTCCTCTTCTTCTTCCTCCTCGTCCTCTACGTTCCATCCCCTTCAAACATTTTCTCTTCTCTTCTTTTCAGTTTCTCGTAATTCCTTCCTATATTTTCTCCACTCTTTCACTCACTTCAAATTCTTTTATCCTCTCTCTCTATTCCTTTCCACTCCACTTCCTTCCTTCCTTCATATTATACTCGTCATTTTTATCTGGTCCTCCTCCATATTTTTCTCTCTATTCACAATTTTATCATTCTTATCTCGGCTCATTCCATCACCATCACCATCACCATCATTATAACCACCATCATAACAAGAGCAACAACAACAACAATCATCATCATCGTCGTCGTCGTCGTCATCATCATCATCACAACAGAAAACGGCAAACACGAAAGCAGGAGAATCATCATTAGTGTGTAAAGTGAAAATGAACATCACATTCATGCCTTCAATTCCTTCATTTTCCTTTCCCCGATTTTCACTGCTCCCTCTCCTTCACTCCATTCACTCTATCCCTCCTCTTTTTTCATCCTGTCATTTTTCTTCTTTCCTCCTTTTACGTAGTTTCCCTTCATCCCAGCTCAACCCATTTTCTTTGTTATGCTTCGTTTTCTTTTTTTTATTTTGTTTTTGTTTTCTTTGATAATACTCTTTCTGGATTCCTCCCACCCCAAGTACAAGCCTGAAGGGGACTATGACGACGACTATGATGATGATGGTGATGATGATGATGATGGTGATGATGATGATGATGATGATGATAATGATGATGGTGTTACTTTCCATTTCTTTACGCTTTTCCTAATTGCCTTCATATACATTTAACTTGGGATAAACTTTGTGATCTTGAGACTTTATATACAGCCTATAATAATAATAATAATAATAATAATAATAATAATAATAATCACCACACTACTACTACCACTACCTAGAATATTACTGCCACTTATAATAATAATAATAATAATAATAATAATAATAAATCGCCTGGCCATAGCAATAAACCATACTCCGTTCACTTCAACTAGACATAAAACAGCCATCTTGGTCAGCACAAGAGATCAGCACTAAAATATGGTCCCAGTCACGAAGAAGTGCTATGGAGGGGACGCAGAGCCGTAGCAGTCTTGATATGAGCTACGGGAAAGAGAAAATGAAAAATCTGAGCCATGTTAAAGTGAATCAACTATAGAAATAATAATGATCCTCGTCGTGAAGCGGTCATCTCAACCCTCTCCCTCCTCAAGCCAATCCTTCTGATCCCCTTGCGTTGGCCCTCTTCACTCCACCCTAATCCCTCTCTCTCTCTCTCTCTCTCTCTCTCTCTCTCTCATTCCTCCACTTCCGTTCTCTCACTACTCCACTTCCTTTCAACCATTTCTCCTCTCTCTCTCTCTCTCTCTCTCTCTCCCCTTTTCTGATTTGATTTCCACGAACCCTACCGGAATTCAGAAGATGAAGGTGAGAAAAACTGGAGAATAAAATGATGTTCTGGAAGGAAGAGAAGAAGGCCACGGGATGCAGAAGAGCAAGTAAAGAGCGAGAGCAAGTAAAGAGCAAGAGCAACTAAACAGCAAGAGTAACTAAAGAGCAAGAGCAGGTAAAGAGCAGGAGCAAGTAAAGAACAAGAGCAGGTAAAGAGTAAGAGCATGGAAAAAGCAAAGGCAGGTAAAGAGCGAGAGCAAGTAAAGAGCAAGAGCAGGTAAAGAGCAAGAGCAACTGAAGAGCAAGAGCACGTAAAGAGCAGGGGCAGGTAAAGAACAAGAGCAAGTAAAGAGCAGGTAAAGAGCAAGAGCAAGGAAAGAGCAAGAGCAGGTAAAGAGCAAGAGCAGGTAAAGGGCAAGAGCAGGTAAAGAGCAAGAGCAGGTAAAGGGCAAGAGCAGGTAAAGAGAAAGACGCAATGAAGGTTATTAAAGAGCTGGAGGCAAAAATGTTCACTCTCAGTTTCACATCTAATTTCACGATTTTCTTTTCTGTTTCTTTTTGGACGATCATGCAAACGTTTTTTTTTTATTTTTTTTATTCAGCTTAGGAGCGACTTTTATTAATGAATGGGTTCGAACTTATTCTTATCTCGGGGTTATAGTGGCCAAAATAAGAATAAAATGAAATAGCAGAGAGAGAGGGAGAGAGAGAGAGAGAGGGGATCATTAGGAGTACGTCATTTGCCTTTTTCCCGTTGTTACCAGAGGATCTTATTCACCGTAAGAGAGTGCCTTGGCAGCCTGAATGCTGTATCTAAATCCACCAGTTCGGAAAAAAAAAAATGAGCTAAATAAAATCATGTGCAACAGCAGCAGAAGCAGCGGCGGCGGAGGCAGCAGCAACAGCAGCAGCTGCATCCCCAGGTTTATCTGAATGAAAACCCAGGGCATTGCAGACTGAAATTGCCATCTTCCATCCTTCTTCAGAGGGGAAAAGAAGGGAGCTGAGGAACATGAATTATATGTACAGTATAAACGAGCAGCTCCACCACCCACTCACATCGATGTCACTACGTGAAACGCCCCTTTCCAGCACCACGTCACCGTAATGAAGGTGTTGCATACAGGTACACCAGGTAACACCCTCACACACATGACAAGACAGCTCATCACTCTATTAGGGCTGTTATTATCGTATGGACCAATGATAAGATAATGATGCCTTTACATAAACGACATGGCTCCTGCTGTTTACATTCATTCCGCCGCTCCAGTGCTTGGTTATACAGGGGGCCGCCTTCAAGGGGTGGCACTGATATGGTCGGGTGGTGAAGATGCCCGGTTAGGCTATACAAAATGCCTCACAACTCTCTCTCTCCATCTCCCCGGAACGAGGCTGGTGGTCTGCGGAGGAAGGAAACCTTCAGCCAGCAGTCCACCGGGTTCAAGTTCAGATGACCGTGGAGATGCAGCTGCTGCTACTCCTTCTACCGGTACTACTACTACTACTACTACTACTGCCCAAGTATGTCATGTATATTGTTCCTGCTATTTCCAGACGATTTTGTAAGAGTCATGACGGCCTTTATGACGTGAGATACTCGTACATCTTTCATTAACCTCACCACCAAAATACTCAGTGAAATGAAATCGACTGGTGATGGCAAGATTAGAATACATACGACGTCCTCTGGCTGAAGGGGTTAATGACGAGTTGATGACCCTTTTACCCTAATGAAGGCACTCTTAATAGCTCTCCTCATTCCGTGCTATTCTGTTGCTATTTCTGGATCCTACTCAACGTGTGTATTGATGATGATGATGACGATGATGATGATGGTGATACTGATGATGATGATGATGATGATGATAATGATCGTGATGATGATGATGATGATGATTACAACAAACGAGGGCTAAATGACAACTCTGACAGGACGAAGAGACAGACAGACAGACAGACAGCATGATGAACAGCAAGCGCACTGATGGATACCAGACATGAAAGGTCAACTACTTCACCCAGAGGACGTGTTTCTCATAATCTTGCTGTCTCCCCAAACGATACTATATTCAGGACAGAATTTTCAAACTGGAGAGGCATATCAATAAAAATCTCTCTCCGAAATTTCATAAGGCCATCTAGTGGTAGGAAGAATAAACTGAAAAAAAAGTCATAATAGTGAAAGGGTTAATTAGGAAAGTGTCCAGAAGCGAAATGTATGAGAAAATGAGGAGGAGAGGAAGTATCTACAAGGTTAAGACAGCTCCCTAGCACTTCTTCCTAAGCAATTTATGTTTTGATATGGTTGATTAATATCCTTTTTGTATGTAAAACGTGACGATACTAGACGGACTTAACACAAAGGAAGACAGTAAGGTGTAATAAGCAAAATAAATGGCTAAAGAAAAGGTGTTACGGAGCTACGACGAGATGACGGCCCAAAGTGAAATGATCTATGAGGGAGGCGGGAGTGTGATGGCGAGACAGTGAAGAGAGGATTGGTGACAGAGAGGCTTTGAGACTTGCTTTTTCTCTTTCCTTTTTTTATATCGAAGGCGTCTTGAATGAACACCGGGATTAGGCGTCTGGTAAGTGATAGATAAAATAGACAGAATCCCTCCTCCCCATTCCATTCTCTTCAATTTTCCACCCCTCTGCTTCCTTCTTCGCCTCCTCCTCCTCCTCCTCCTCCTCCTCCTACCTCCCTCTCTTCCTTTCAACTCTCCTCCTTTAACTCCTGCGTCGTCTCTCTCTCTCTTTCTCTCTCTCTCTCTCTCAAATGTTGTTTCATCACTTTTCATTCCACGCCCAATATTTCTTCCTCAGCCATCAGTCTCAATTCCTTCACACACACACACACACACACACACACACACACACACACACACACACACACACACACACACACATTCTCTCTCTCTCATTTTTTCCTTTTCTCTTTTTCTCCAACTCTACTTCTCTCTCAAGCTCGTCAGTCATTATTTCTCATCCTACTTCCATTTCTTTTTTTTCCTCCTACTTTCTCCCAGTGTCTCCTCCTCTTGCTTCTTCTTCGAGTACCACCTCCTCCTTCTTCCACCTCTTTCCTTTCATTTCCTCTTCCCTTCCCTCACCCCATCTGCCACTTCTTCCCCCTCCAATACTTTCATTATTTCTCCTTTCTCTATTCCCTCTTCCTCCTTTCCATTCCCTCCCCTCCCCTTCACTCTACCTCCTCTTCATTTCCTTTTCTCCACTCCTCCATCTCTCCTCCTCCTCCTCCTCTTCCTCCTCCTTTCTATTCCCTCCCATCCTCTTCACTTCCTTTTCTTCACTCATCCATCCCTCCTCCTCCTCCTTTCCAATACCTCCCATCCCTTTCACTCTCCCTCCTCCTCTTCACTTCCTTTTTCTTCACTCCTCCATTTCTCCTCCTCCTCCTTCCCTCACTCTCCCTCCCCTGCATTTGCTTTTCTCCTCTCCTCCATCTCTCCTGCTCCTGCTCCTGCTGCGCCGTCTGCCACCCCACCATAATAAATTGGTGGTCCTGATTGCATTACCCGCGTGTCGCCCTCTTGTGTCAGAATTAAATACAGTCGCATCACATTACAAACTCGCTCACACCCAACACAGTCAAGCGTGTCACCTTAATAAACAGCCAGGTACACGCTAGGGTTAAAGGGTAAAGCGAATGATAATAATAATAATAATAATAATAATAATAATAAATAATAATAATAATAATAAATAATAATAATAATAATAAATAATAATAATAATAATATTAATAATAATAATAATAATAATAATAATAACTAGAAAGCACTAAGAGTGCACATACCTCCGCCACTGCAGGATCCGGATCCGGATCCGCCCCCAAATTTAATCAATTCATTCTCGGCCCATGGCCCACCCTTCCACAAAATTTCACTGAAATTTATTCAGAACTTTTGGAGATATCGTGTGGACAAACATAGGTGAGTACATAACCTGCTCCAACTTCGCTGGCGGAGGTAACTAAAGGGGCACTCAGTGAAGAACATCTCTAAGACAAGGGCAACGTTATTTCCAAACCACTCTTCGTAATGGGTTAGGTTTTCTCATCACTGATCAGAGTTTCACAAAAAATGTTTTCCGGATCCAGAATATGTAATACGATCTAGATCGGCCCCAATAGTTAATCGACTGTTCCCTGGGACATGGCCTACCTACCAACCCAGTTTGGTCCAAATCTCCTTTTTAGTTTTTTAGTTTTCCTGATAACAGACAAAGAAACTAACAAACAGAAAAACAGGGGTGAAAACACACTCTCCTTTTCCGAGAAAATAATAATAATAATAATAATAATAGTAATAATAATAATAATAATAATGATGATGATGATGACGACCATTATAATAATACAAAAAATAATAATAATAATAAAGATGCCAGCGTACTGAAGGCATGAAGCTGCCCGGCAAGGTCCCACAAATCACTTTTAAAAAATGACGAAATTCTGTGAACCATCTCCTTATCTCAAGGTAACTAACATTCTTTTTGTTGTAATTTGCTAACATTTGTCCTTTTTTTCGTTCGCTTCTAATGACCTTACTTGATGTAGAGGAGGAGGAACTGAAACACAAAGGCGTAGGGAATGGAGAGAGAGAGAGAGAGAGAGAGAGAGGACAACACTGCCAGGACAAAGGCAAGTACCGTACGTAAACACAGCAACAGACCTATTTATCTCTCAAGTCGTCTGTTTATCCCCTTCTGAGGTCGGCAGTGGGTTTAGGAGGCTACACACACACACACACACACACACACACACACACACACACACACACACACACTTCTTCCTTAACCCCTTCAATCCCATGACGTATCTAATATTTTGCTCTTGCAACTTCACTAATTCTTATTCTTCCTAGTTCCCTATTTCTTATTTCATTCTCTGTTTCGCCTTTTCTTCTTGTTACTTCCCTATTTCTTATTTAATTGTTCTTACTTCCTTATTTCTTATTTTATTCTTGCTACTTCCCTATTTCTTATTTTATTCTGGGAACTTCCCTATTTCTTATTCTTGCTACTTCCCTATTTCTTATTTTATTCTTGCTACTTCCCTATTTCTTATTTTATTCTTGCTACTTCCCTATTTCTTATTTTATTCTTGCTACTTCCCTATTTCTTATTCTTGCTACTCCCTATTCCTTATCTTATTATTTCTTTACTTCTTATTTCATTCTTGCTATCTCCAAATTCTACCATTCAACTTAGATCTTTTTTCGTAATGAAGCGATCAATATAACTTTCATAAACTCTTTGGTACCCTTAATAAAAAAAAATAAAAAAATAAAAAAAAATAAATAAAGACACAAGGGACGGAATCGGATACTTTCAAAAGCTTGGCGAGTATGAGCCAGTAGGTGAAGGACAGTACGCTAGACACCCTTCAAGCAAAAAAATCCCTCCCCCCCATACACACAGCAAATCAACCCCTTCCAACGAGTGATTCATTTTACTGACTTGTTCTTGCCATGCCCAGACGATTTTCCTCTGCTTCTGGGAATCTCTTACTGAAAGGGGGGGGAAAAAAAAAGGAAAAGGAAAAAAAGCAGCATCTAACCCCCCATTTCTAAAAGTCGCCCCTGAACTGAATTTTAAAAAATGGGGATAGCAAAAAAAAAAAAAAAAAAAGTACAAAATAGGGAATCGGGCTGAAATAAATAAATAACATGGGTTCCAATCTCCCTCCATAGGTTCGGAACTCAAGATGTGTCAAGGGTTCGTATTTTCGTCGGGTAAGGATGCTCCGTAACATCTTTTCCTAATCGATTTACTCTGCACCTTACTGTCCCCTTCTGTATTACATAACTCCTTCTAATATCGCCATACTCTGCATAAATTACGTACAAAAGTATACTAACCAGCCATGTACAAAAATAAATCGCCAAGGAAAAGGTGTTCGGAGCCTCCTTACCCGAAGAGAATACAGGCCAAGGGATTTTTAAGTGCGGCTGTAGGCAAGGTGGGAGAGGTAGGAAATGAAAAATGCAGGTAAGAAATGGTGAGTGATGGTAGACAAGGGAATGGAACAGGTACTCCAGGTAGGTAGGTAGGTAGGTAGGTACAGCAGGTACGTTAAAGAGGTAGGTAGGTAGGTACAGTAGGTAGGTTAAAGCGACGTAGGTAAGCAGGTATAGTAGGTAGGTTAAAGAGAGGTAGGTAGGTAGGTAGTTAGGCAGGCAGGCAGGTAGGTAAGTAGGTAGGCAGGTAGGTGGGTAGGTAGGTTGGCTGGTAGGTAGGTAAGTGGGTAGGCAGGTAGGTAGGTAGGTGGGTAGGCAGGATAAAAGTAGGCAGGTAGGTTGGTATTCGACTGAAGTGTAACATAAAAAAGGTGATTAAACAGGTAGGTAGAACAAAAGTGATAAAAGTAATTAAGTAGGTAAGGTGGTGGGTAGGAGGATGGCAGGAGTAATTAACATAAGAAGGTGAGCAAATACCATCTACATTATCCTATTCAAACTATACTTACATGATACAACACAGCTTGGGAGACTTTTAAGAGAGAAAGAGTTAGAGACAGGAGACTTAAGGAGATGTTGGTGACAGAAGAGAAGGGGTTTGAGACAGGAGACTTGGAAGAGAAGGAGTTAAGAGACTGGAGACTTAGAAGAGGTGTTAGAGACAGTAGACTTAGAGGAAATTAGAGACAGGAGACTTAGAAGAGATTAGAGACAGCTTTCATTGGCCTCGTCGCGCCTAACAATAAAAATAAAATAGGGGATTAGAGTGGGGGTTTAAAAAGTAGGTATAAGCGAGAGAGAGAGAGACAGAGAGAGAGATAAGAGGAAAGGACGAAGAATAAGAACATGGGAAAGTGGGAGGGGAGGGGAGGAAGACGGGAGGGAGGAAGTGGGGAAGGAGGTGAAAGAAAATGAGAGGAAGGAAGAGGTAGAAGGTGGGGAGAGGGGAAAAAGAAGGGGAGAGATGGAAGAAAAGGGAGAGGAATGGAGGAGACAGACAGGGAGGGAAGCCGGAAAAAATATAAGGGGAAACGGAGATGTGGGAAGAGGGGAAAAAAAGGTGGGGGGAGGGGGGGATGTAGAAAAGGAGACAAAGCTGGAGAGGAAGAACGAAAAGAGGGGAAGGGGAAGGAGGAAAAGAAGGGGAAAGAGGAAAAGGAGGAGATGAAACAGAGGAAATGAGGAGGAGGGATGAGAGGAAAAGACGGGAAGAGGGGAGAGACTTGACGGGAGAGAGAAGGTGCAGAGAGGGGAAATGAGAGAAGACGGAGGATATGGGAGGGAGGAGAAGAGGGAAGAAGGGGGCGAGAGAAAGGGGAGGGGACGGGATAAGAGGGATGATGGAGGGGGAGGGAAGAAGAGACGGAGGAAGGGGGGGAGAGAGGAAATGGAGGGGGAGGAGGGGAGCATTAAGGAGGGGAATGTTAAAGGGATGGTGGTGGTTAAGGCTGGATTGGTAATGGTGGTGGTGGTGGTGATGATTTCAGTGATGGAGATGATGAAATTTGTTGGAGGAACTGATGGTGACGACACACAAGGCTGGTGGTGGTGGTGATGGAGGTGGTGATGGTGGCGGCAACAGAGGAGTATGGTGATGAGTATGGTGGCAAAAATGTGGTTGTGTTGATCATGTCCGTGGAGAAAGTATGGTGACAGTAGTGAAGATGGTGACAGTAGTGAGGAAAATGAGAGATACTGTGGATAGTGATGGAACGTGTGGAGGAAGAAAATGAAAAGGAAAAGAAAAATGTAAACGAAAAATAAAATGGGGAAAAAACGGAGAGAGACAAAAAACAGGGAAGAAGAGAAAAAAGATAACAATGATGACGATGATGATGATGATGATGGAAAGAGAGGAAATGAAGGTGGTGGTGAAGATGGCGGTGGTGGCAGTGAAGGTTGAGGGAAATTTCGTCTTTTCATTTCCACGCTTGGCAGACTTTGGGTTCTAGGTCGCTGCTTACCACTGAGCCCACCTTCACTCACTCTCACTCACTCACTCACTCATGCCCTTATTCACTCTTACTCATGCCCTTATTCACTCTCTCACTCACTCACTCTTATTCCCCTACTCTGTCACACTTACTCTTGTCTAGCAGTTAAGTCACTCTCTCTTCTATCACCCACCTCTCTCTCTCTACCACTTACCTACTCATTCGTTTTTACCACTCACTCGCCCGCTCCTTCTTCTGCTACTCACTCAATACTTCCTTCCACTCACTCATTCACTCTTTCTTGCCAGTCACTCACTTTTTCTACCACTCACTCACTCAATTTTTCCTACCACTCACTCACTCTCTCCTACCACTCACTCACTCTCTCCTACCACTCACTCACTTTCCTACCACTCACTCACTCTTCCCTACCACTCACTCACTCACTCCTCCTCACCACCAGACATGAGGTCAATTATGAATTAAATTGGAACGGAATTGGGACTGACAGAAAATAGGTGAACTGGATTTTAACTGAGACTGAAAAAAAAATCAGATGAAGAAAACTGGACTGAAACTGAAACTGAAATGATGTGCACTGATGCTTTACCGGTATAGGATCAAATAACTTTTTTTTTTTCCTGCAACCAGTAAAATATTCACATTTCTTTAATCTTAAGTCAGTTTGCCTAAGTTGCAAATGTTATCTGAGTTTTTAAAAGTTTACTTTACTGCACTCAGAATTTCGTAATTTCAATCTGCTCTTCTCGAATATCCCTACTAGTTCTGGTGTTCGTTTTTTTGGTGCAAGATAGATATGTTTGTTTGTTTGTTTGTTTTTGGTGCAAGGTAAGAGATAAGATGCCATGCTCTTAGCGTTTGGTGACTCCTTGGTTTCTGTTAATTTGCACCATATCTCATGTTGTTGTCTTTTCAAAGAGTAGATTTTATTAATTAGCTACTGTTGTAGTATTTGTTCCTTCATTGCCGTAATAAAATGGTGAAACAGTTATAGCAATACATACTATACTGGCTATTATACATGTCCAACTTACATATTTTATGCAAACGAAATACATTAACTGAACTGCATATAAACAGTTCCTCAATGAATTAAACTGAAACTGATTCATTGTTTTACTGAATTAAAACTCAAAAGGCCACTGTTGAAAGTAAACTGGAATAGAACAATTTCTGTTTAGTCAGACCTGGATTTGAAGTGAAATCGATGAAGTCATTTTATCGGAAAGTGACATGAACTGAAATTGATAAAATCGACCCAACCCCAAGTCTGGCCACCACTCACACACACACCCACTCACTCGTCGTCCCTCCCACTCACTACCTAAACATTCATATCATCTGCTATACTCTGTCCATACCCAGTTGGCCCATAGTTGGAATTTCAGCTGTAACAAGGATTAACACTATAAGACTGGGCTAGTCATGAGAAAGTGTAATGAAAAGGCTATAGAGTCGTAGTTTTGTGTTATTCTGCTACTCAGTTATGGGAAATAAGCTAAATAAAAAAAAAAAGAATCTCAACCAAGTTATGATGAACGAACTATAGGTGTGACAGCCTAGTTCATTCAGTGTAGAGGAGATATCTTGCAGTAAATGATTGAGTTATGAGTCAGAAAGGAGGAGGAGGAGGAGGAGGAGGAGGAGGAGGAGGAGGAGGAGGAGGAGGAGGAGGGATATTATTTACACCTATCGACCGCACGAGATATGAACTGGCCGCGATATATGAACTTTATCATTAATTCCAGCAAACAACGGAAAGCTTTATTCACCCCGGAGAAAATCCATCACATCTACTCGTCTAGGTGATGCTTTAATCTATCTTGTGACAGAGAATTAAGAACTTATGGCAATTAGTTCCTGCCATCTCTCATCATCATCACTCATCACCATCATCATCGTCAATCATCATCATCATCAATCATCATCACCACCATCATCACCCATCCCCTCTTGCACACACCATCATCACCCGGGAATAACATCACAACTGGCAAACTTCGAGACAAACGGGATCATTTTCTCGGGGTCAGGTCACAATCCCGGATGTTACCGCCCCGATGGCCTGTGATAAGCGGTGATAACGTGATAAAAAGGGTGTCAGAGGGGGGCCGGGAAGTCACGATAAAAAAAACACAGGCAATACTTGGGAGTTTGGACTACTTTGAGAGATTTTAAGTTTGGTCAATGTTGGTTGTGCTGCCGTGTTTGGTGGGCGTGGGAGAGAGGTGTTGGTGGGATGATGATGATGATTTTTTTATTATT
>NC_137050.1:7136170-7258670 GCF_032717465.1 Coenobita brevimanus
CAATATCGCCATAAGGCTCATAAATAACGTACGATATCAACCACGCATATCCGGAAATAAATCACTAAGGAAGTGGTATTTGGGAAAGAGTGTACCGTGGTGTGTTTGAAGATGGTTAGTGGCAGGGAGGTAGACGGACTGTGGATTATAATGATGTCAAAGTATATATTTTTATTTTTTTTTCTATAATCTTTTTGCGGTCACTGAGGCAATACAAACCCAACATTTATGCTAGAATTTCAGTCAAGGAAGATACATTCAGCATTAAATTTTACAAATGGGGAAAAAAAAGGAAAAACTAATTCAAATCTGCATCACTCTGAATCAGTCCATAATATTTGGTCTACTGAGGAACCTAACCTCCTTGGGGGATACACAGCCGTAAGTTAAGCCTATCCTATGATGGCGAAGTACGAATGAGGAAGGGGCGTCTGTAGCTGGCTATGTATGTGAAAAGTTTACCTCTTGCATGGTGTGTGTGTGTGTGTGTGTGTGTGTGTGTGTGTGTGTGTGTGTGTGTGTGTGTGTGTGTGTGTGTGTGTGTGTGTGTGTGTGTGTGTGTGTGTGATCGATAGGACCAACAAGGTGCGAACATAAGTAACATACGAAAGAACATACAACAGCACTCACGTCAAATGTACACGATTGCTCCGGCCCGAAACCTAAAGTCGTATGCTTAAATAAAAATGTGGGGGTTGGGAGGTGCACTCAAGCCCAAGTGATATGCTTAAACAAACTATGGCCTCCACATCTGCGGTATGCCACATCTGTGAAATCTTAAAATGCCAAACTTACAGGTGAAATATATCTTTTTTTTTTTTTACAATCGTTCTCAAATACCAATGCAATAGTAATGTACTATAGAAACAACCTTCCTGCACCGCCATGCCTACCATTCTCGCGCCATGCCACAGCTGTGACTAAGCATACGGACAATTGCGGAATCCACCTGTGGAGCGCATCGACCGCACTTATGTGGAATGTTACAATTTTGATTTAAGCATACGACCGCTAGACTCGAGGGCACACGCATCACGAGGTGAGTACACGACCACCAAGCCACGCAGCACCCCGTATCATTGAATAACATGGTGAAAAAGTACAGTGTAGCTGCGGACATGAACGTAAAAACAGAATCACTTCCTTACAATAATTAACGAGATGATTTTCGAAAAACAGTAATGAAATTTTCAGAGCTCAGCAAACTTCAGATTATGTTTCACAATTCTTCGACTAAAATCTGGAGTGGTGATGATGTCTGCAACTGTACAGGAAGAAGTAACCTGGGTGATTCAGTGGTTTGTGCCAATTTCCGTGCGTCTAAGAAAATGAAAATTACATCAACAAACAAACGTACCTGATTAGTGAGACATGAGCTTGATTGGATTTGCATATCCGCTGTATATAAGGAGGAATACTGGACAAGATACTCTCTTTTCTTCAACGCTAATCAGTACTGACCTTTTCTTACTCTTTATGTTCGTAGGCGTTGCGAACCCCAATTCACACAAATCAATGGTAAAAAACTGCAGAAGAATTTTTAGTGTTTTATTTATTATTATTTTTTTTTCGCTACAAGTGGGTATTCGTCCTTAGTGTGAATCTAAAAAGTTTCAAGTGACACTTCCATGTGCTTGAGTTTCAGATTGCGATCATTACAGATATCTGATAGCTCCTCTTCCTTACTAAGCTGCTGGTTGTTTGATGGATCATGAATGAATGTAGGCTCTATTTCTCAGCCAATCGTAACTTTCTACACATATATCTGGGAAATAGTGCTCAATGCTCTTATCCAGTCTTCCAAGGTGCTAACATATCCGTGGAGCAATGTCTTCATATCAGCAGTCTTTGGAAACATTCTTGTCTTCTTTCACTTACACAATCCAAAGCCTTTTTTTTTTTTTTTTTTCCTGCTAGAGCTTTCATTTTGTCTGAACTGATCTACATCTTCAGGAAATTTATGCAGTACACTAAAATATAACGACGACACACACTTCGGAAATCACTGGTCAAGGGGTAGTTAAGTTTTTTATGTCTTGGTAGGTTCATATCAGTAACATTAACAGACCCATGTTACTTTCAGAGGCTCATATTCAACACACACTTCGACCAGGAGAGATTATATATAGCTCTTCTTAACCTCTTCATTACGATTACGAGAGGCTTTTCCTGAACTGAATTAATCGTCCGTCAGCGCAAGAATTTAGTAAAAAAAATAAAAAGAAAAGAAAGGAAAAAGAAAAAAAAAACTATTTAAAGGGGTAAAGGGTAAAGGACACTGGTTCAAAATCCACATGACACATCCTCAGTAATATTAAAAGGTAAACACAAAGTTATGAAGAGCAAATCAACCCACATTTCTTGTCATTTCGCATCTCGTTCAGTGCGATGCCGTTCATGTTTTATTCCCGTCCATCCCATACAATTTTCCTTCAGGTTGGAGAAGATGCTGGCCAACGGGATTACGATCAGCCTTATCCTCTTGGGGGCACTTTCCTAATACATTTATAATCTTACTGTGGCTGCCAGAATAAAATAAACAGACCTGGCTGGTGGGAAAGAGTCAGGATGATGGTGTGGCGGTGGTGGTGATGTGATGATGGTGGTGATAATGGGGGGGAGGGAGAATTCAACAATATCATGAGCCCATCCCATCGGTAAGCAACTTAGGTTTAAAGAATGAAATTATAGACAGAAGGTGATAACTTTGGAGAGAGGACCAACGTCTTCATGAAATATAAGCAATAATGAACCCACACGACACCCCTAGCCCAGATATCAATTAATTACGATAACCTCAACTACTAGCGTGAAAACAGCACAACGACCCTGCGCTCTTAACTCTGGCCGCGACCCGTGACCTTCAACTTTTTTATATACCTGCACTTACTGCCCCTCCCCGTAAAACATGTGGCTCAAAGTCAAATGGCCACCCTTTACGGGATTATGGCGTCTGGCAATAGATAGACAGACAGACTAATTCGATTCACTTTTATCTGAGCTCTTATACAATACTGCGTCAATAGTTTACCAACGATGACAAAAAAAAAAAAAAGAAATCAGACGATACTGTCAAAATACATTGCATATTCTATTCCTGCAATTGACATAACGTGCAGTAAGGAAATAACACACTGACACTTATACTGGTACACGACTCACCATTCCAGTTAACATGGTCAAGCTAACTCCTAGCAAAATAACTAAAATTACAATCTCTTAAAAAAAAAAAAAAAAAAGTTGCACATGGAAAAACTTGGGTACTTAAAAAATTATTAGGCATAAATGCATTATGAAAATCAATTCCCTCTGCTGCGAGTTACTAAAAGTCATCAGCCACTCATTAGAAAAAAAAAAAAAACGATATCAACCCCAAAACATTAAATTACATTCATTGCCGGTATCGCTGGATGAATAATTTTAAGCTCTAAAATCACACTACCATGCAATCTAACATTCCTCAACCGAATCAACTCGAAACTCTAATGTGCAACACACCGCTGTTTCTTGAGTCTTCTAAATTGCCTTACCTTCTTGCATAACTTCAAAATCACAAGAGTAATCTATAAATCCCGCGAAAAACAAAGCACAACACGCATAAACACATGGGCCACGATGCGGACGCGAAAGTAGCGAGGGCTGTCATTGCTGCCTAGTGGGGTGTCGGTAATTGCCAGGCCCCGTCAACCACTTAATTGATTTCCGTCGTCTAAAATATCAGAGCCAGACTACATGGGGCTTATAACCAAGTAGAATAACATGCATTCTTTGATTTACACTGAAATACTTAAATTAATGAAATACAGTAAGCTGCAAAGGTGAGGCGTATAGTGGAGTTGACTGTCAAAACTTTACTCGACGAGGATGAATTAATGTCGTAAACCCAAAGATACATTAATATTCCTTCCCTACGATGACTTTTTTTCATTTTAAACAGGCTACAAGTAGACCTTTTATTCCATTTACGAAGCACCTCTAATTATGGTGTTATGAAGGCTACAGCCATTCCCTACAAGTCTCAAGCTACATAAAACTGCCCAGAGATGGTATGAATAAATGTAAATCCCTAATGTAGCATCTCTTTTGCCGCTAATCCCATGAAACAACTGAAAACGGTGATCTTTTTCGAACAGGTCTGACAAATATTACACACTGGTATGACCGCAACAGATTCGTCAACTAAAACTGTAATCTCTAAATAATTAACCTAAGACTACGTCGAGAAATGCGCATACCCGACAAAACCTGAGACTAAACAATTCAGTCTGCGTCCTGTAACTACAAAACTACCCACCTCTCACAACCTTACCGTCATTTATCATCGTCACAAAACAAACTCTCAAATGAACGTGTATGCTAACCTCAACAACACTGGTTTTAATACAAGAATCGACAGTCACTAATGCTACCCGGTTTCAAAGTATAAACTCGCTATGACATAAACAACCTAACTTTCCTCAGGTTTACGCAAGCTTTTCAAATTCAATCTGTCACTCATCGCCATCCCTGCATCAACTGCCGTGGCTTAATTTTCAGGAGTCACCGTATTCACCACGATGATCCACAGATATCGCTGTTAAAACGCACACGACATAATATTACACAGCTACCGAGACTTCAATTCGCCCTCCCACAAACACCCTACTAATCCTCACCTGAATCCCACAGTAAACTCTAAAATCATCACCCAGCAAGACACCTAAGCCTTCTACTGTCTCTCACCTTTCAGCAGAACCGCCGAAGTCACAAGGATGCTCGAGAAATATCACAATAATTACAGTACAGCACAACACATATCAACAACACCGTTTAAATGGCGGACACGGAAGTGAGTGATCACTGATGCCCAGGGAGGGGAAGGGGGATGGGGAGGATGTGGGGGGGGGGTGATGCTAAGCCACGCCCACCCCTTCCCTGATTGGCTACTGTTTGCTTACATCCATGCCGGGATGTTTAAAAGCTTTTAAAAATATGCCAAAACAAGTTTGTGGGTATTGAATTAAGCCGTAACACTGTGATGGAGTAAATATTAAGCACTAATTAAAATTTAAAACTAACAATAAATGCTGCTACCATTTGACTGATTAGTGTAAATCTACCTCGTGTGCAATAATTTCATCTCGCGTCCAAAGTTTTAGCAATACGATGCGATAATAAAAAGGCTACCAGTAGATTGTTTTAGTGCGTAGTAAGCAGGTATTTAAACTACTACTATGCACCGTTAACAAACGAACAGTTTTGAGACTGGAAAGAAAGAAAAGAGTTTTTGCAGCTAAGTCGTTAGGCTGTATCACCCGTCTTCAGAGATTTAAACCCCCATCCATCTCTCTCTCTCTCTCTCTCTCTCTCTCTCTCTCTCTCTCAACCGCACAGTTCTGAGTGTTGCCACCCTCTACATCCCAATCAGTGGTATATTATTCCCAGTTCTTTCAAATTTAGGCGTGAAGTGCCCGTGCTAAAAAGGGATACCTGAAAAATACATAAAGTTACGAAGGCCATTCTGATATGCCTGGTGAATTCAGTAATAAGTTAATACGAAATGCAGTTTGTTTAATCCTTCTCAGGTTAGTCTTGGCTTAATATACAGGTAGATTATTGGAACTATCAGGAAGGTTAGTGGACTGCGTTTACTGGAGCCCGGATATTAGCGTTCCGGGACAGTGTTACATGTTTATTAGCGATTTATTTTGTTCACTACATAAAATGTAAAATTGTGAATGTACTAATAGTCACTACTAGCCACGTAAAATGAACCAGCACTATTCTCCTACTATCTAGACTGGTAACCTAAATTTAACTGTTTCCATTATAAAGAAATCTGCTTTGATATATTACTACACTTCCCGGAATGTTAACCAAACTTACACGATGGTACAGAATAATGCGATATCATGACACCGTACGTTTGAGCTGCAAAATCTACGTAACAAAACATTTTTACATCAGTATTTGCATAATTCCGTCATTTTTAATTATAAAGGAGTACTTAGTTCTTGTGAAATTGTTGGTTTATATATGTAACTATTAAATTTAGCAGTGACAACAGTGGCCATTATGTCTGTTGTTATAGAGTGCACAGGAAAACTTAATGCAATAAATAAATTAATTAATTATACTGTGATCAGATTCCTTTGCAGCACTTTCTCCCTTGTGTATATTGTAGCGGTCATTGAATAATAATGTTAATTTGTTATTCATGTAGTAACTCTTAATGAGGATATGTTGAATC
This sequence comes from Coenobita brevimanus, assembly GCF_032717465.1. Classification (NCBI taxonomy): domain Eukaryota; kingdom Metazoa; phylum Arthropoda; class Malacostraca; order Decapoda; family Coenobitidae; genus Coenobita; species Coenobita brevimanus. Next base: position 7,142,400 of record NC_137050.1, read on the forward strand.
GACTATTACCATGATCAAGGCTTGAAACACTACCACTGATAACTTTTTGACCCAATTACCATATATATGTACTACTACTACTACTACTACTACTACTAGTAATAATAATAATATAGCAAAAACAATTATAAAGAAACTTTTATACGAGTAGATGTCATAAACAGACGAAGGAAGGAAGGAATAAAATGATACAATAATAATAATGCAAAGAAAATATGAAAGAATGAAAGGAAATAGTGCACATACAACTGTAAAATATAAGTGAACAGTTTCTTATAGTATTTAGGCAAGGCAATTTATAGCATGCAACACAAATTATAGAAATAAACTGCATTTAACATTAATTTCAGTTTTAGTTATTGCTTACTGAAATTACAGAAAACCACCTTAGAAAGCCAAAATTATCACAGACTAATTTGTTTTTTATTTGTAGTTTCTGTATATAATTATGTACTTATTGTATTTATTTTCGGTTATCAAAGAAGATTTCAGTTTTGTAATAAAAGTAGAAAATTTTGGGACAAGGCTGATTTATCGGCGGGTAAAGAAGCTCCCTAACACCTTTTCCTTACCGATTTATTTTTCGGTATGGCTGTTTAATATCGCTTTGTACGTCATTTATGCACACTATGGCAATGTTTGAAGGATTTATAACAGAATAGGACCATAAGGTGTAATAAGCAAAATAAATCGCATAGGAAAAGGTGCTAGGGCCGGATTCTCGTCGGTTAAGGAAGCTCCCCAACACCTCTTCATAATCGATTTATTCTCCTCTTCTGTTATTCCATTTTCATATCGCCACACTCTGCATAAGTAAGGTAGAAAAGAATGTTAACTTGCCAGATAAAAAATAAATAAGTCGCTGAGGAAGAGGTGTTGGGAAGCTTCCGTAGCCGGCGAGAAAACAGACCAGAGTACAGCATCCTCCTGAAAAAAAAAGGAAAAAAGAAAAAAGGGAAAAAATGAAAAAAGAAAGGAAAAGAAAAATGAAAAACTGCCTGGTAAACCGTACAACATTCTCAAATAACATCGTTGGAAGTGGGAAGCGGTACGTAACACTTACACCTTACCGAATTAAATTTCCTACAGCCCCGTCAGCAGTAGACAAGAGGTGTATAAGTACTCTCTACTCAGTACTACACTTCCGTACTCTCTAGGCTTCAGGGGTAGTACAGAGTAAATGTTTATGTTACTGTAATTCCTTTGTAGCTTCCTCCTGTATCCTTGCTGGTATGGAAATTTTGTAACACTCTTCTCTCTCTCTCTCTCTCGTGTGTCATGGGGACGGCTTTGCGTTACCCATGTCTAACCTGTATCCTCCAATAATTTCTTACTCCCACTGCCACGTCCACGCCCACACCAGCAGCATGAGCCAGCCGTCCCCCCAATACACAAGGCGAAGTTTCTAGTGCAGCGCTAGTTCCGGGTCACCCTGTAATTAATCGCACCTTAATGGCCTCAAATATATTATTTAAAATGACAAAAAAACACAAGGGTATATTCCAGTGCCAAGTGTAGCATAAATCGCTAAGGAAGAGGTGTCACGAGACTTCTTACACTAATGGGGATACCGCTCAATGTAGAAAAATGAATGCTTATTTTTTTTTTTTACATAATTGAATTTCCTCATATTTACTAGTGAAAATATATGATTTTTTTGGACCGAAATGAAAAACTTTCATTAATAAACTGGCATCTTGAAGGAAAATCTTAACTCCTTCAGTGATTTAATCTTTCTTAAAACTGGTGAGGGGAGACAGAGGGGAAAGAAGTGGAAAGCGAAGAGAAGAGGGGTGGGAACCATGACAGGAAGGAAAAGAATGGATAGGTATGGGAAAGAATGGCGAGGAAAATTTAAAAAGAAATAAGAAAGGAGAAGGGAAATGAAAGTAAATTGAAAAGAAAGACAGGAAGAGAGAAAAGGAAGGGAAATAAATGAAAAGAAAGGTCAAAAGAAAGGAAAGCAAAGGACGAAAGAAAGGAAGAAACAGCAAAGGAAAGGAACGGGAAGGGGACGGAAATAAACAGGAAAAGTGAGGAAAGTAGAGGGAAGGGAGGAGAAAAGAGTAAGGCAGGGAAAGAAAAGGGAATAACAGAGTGCAAGGAAGAAAGACCGTAAGAAAAGGAAGAAGGAAGGAAATGAAAAGGAAGAAGAGAGGAAGGAAATGAAAGGGAGGAAGAAAATGAAAGGGAGGAAGGAAATAAAAGGAAGAAAGGGAGGAAGGAAATAAAAGGAAGAAAGGGAGGAAGGAAATGAAAGGGAAAAAGGGAGGAAGGAAAGGAAAGGAAAGACTGGAGGGGAAAAAACAGTGAGTGTGAGTGAAATAATGTAGGGTCAACTCTGGGATCGGTGTTATTGTGTACACAGGTGGAATCAGGTGACATCCGGCCCACCTGCACCATTACCTCACCTCACCTCACCTTTCTCCACCACTATGGCCACCACTACCTCTCTCTCTCTCTCTCTCTCTCTCTCTCTCTCGTCTTCCCTATTCTGCTCTTCACTTCGTTTCCTTCCGTCTTTCCCCTTCTTCCTGCCCTCCTTCCTTCCTCTCTGAAATTATGTTCTTCCCTCTTGCCTTCGCCTCCTCTCTCTCTCTCTCTCTCTCTCTCTCTCTCTCTCTCTCTCGCCTTGTATCTCCCTCTTTTTCTTCCCTACCTCCCTCTCCCCACCCTTGCAATACGTTAGCCAGAATGGGTTTGCGAGAGAGAGAGAGAGAGAGAGAGAGAGAGAGAGAGAGACGAGGGAGGAAGTAGAAACTGGGGCAAGGAAAAGAAAAAATATAAAAAAAAGAATGTAAGAATTGCAAGGATGATAAGAGGAGGTGGAGAGAAAAGAGAGAGAAAGAGTTAAAGAGAGGGAAAAGAAAGAGAGAGAAAAGAGAGATGGGAGGGCAGGAGAGAGAAAGAGAGGAACGGCATTGCTGGAGCGGGGGAGGGGGGGGGGAGGAAAACTGATATAAGGGAGGAAAAAAATGGAGGGAAGGTATAATAAGGAAGAAATGATATGAAGGAAGGAAGGATGGATGAATGGATGGATGGAAAGAAGGAAGGAAGGAAGGAAGGAAGGATGGATGGAAGGAAGGAAGCAAGAAAGAAGGAAGGAAGTTTGGATGGATGGATGGAGGAAGGCAGGAAGGAACGAAGGATGGTTGGATGGATGGACGAATGAATGAATGGATGAAGGAAGCAAATGATAAAACAATAAAGATACCAAAAAAGAATGGAATGAAGGAAGCAAATACAAGAAAAAAAGGAAAACGGCAAAAGTAAGGAAAAACGAAGGAAAGAAAAACATGACAAGACGATGCGAGGGAAGGAAAATATAAAGAGAAAACGATAAGGTGGAAAGAAGGAAGGGAGGCAGGAAGAGAGGAAGGGAGGCAGGAAGGGTGGAGGAAGGGAACGAAGCACCAGGACAGCAAGGAGCAAGAAAGAGAGGAATGAATGAAGGGAGGAAGAAAGAAGACAGAATAAAGAGATGAAGGAAAAAGAAAAGACTAAGGATGAAAATAAAAACCACAACGAAGGAAAATAAATCACATAAATATAGGATGCACGGCGCCCTAGTTCTTCCTGCGACCTTTTCCGACACTCCCCTTGACCTCTGACCTTTTGACCCCTTCACTACGATGACCTCATATCTATTCTCTCTATTTACTATTCACCTTGAGATAGATTTTTTTTTTTTTTTACTAGAAGCGATAGATGCAATTTTCTAACTGGAGGGGCGAGTTCCCTAACCCATTCAGTACGAGCGCTGTTTCCTTGAGTAAAATTCCTTGGAAGAATAAGTGTAGAGTCTAAGAGCATCTTGTAAGATATTTTTATCGTCTTCACTGCGATAACGTCTTTTATATATTTTAATTTATTTACTACTACTACTACTACTACTACTACTACTACTATTGTTATTATTATTATTATTATTATTATTTAGTTTGGTTTTGCCTACTCGAATGATTTTATCTATTTTGAGGAAAAAGTTAGTCTCTTGGCGAGTTAGTTGGTTAGCTAGGTAGGATGGACGGAAGGATGATGGCAGGGAAGGAAGGGAGGAAGGAAGGAAAGGAGGTTATGTGTAGGGAAGTAAGTAAGTAAGGAAGTAAGGAAGGAGGGAAGGAAGGAAGGAAGGAAGGAAAGGAAGTTAAGTGTAAGGAAGGAAGGAAGGTAAGGGGGTTAAGCGTAGGGAAGTAACGAAGGAGGGAAGGAAAGAAGGTTAAGGATAGGGAAGGAAGAAAGGGAGATTATAAAGACGAAACAACAGGATGACGAAAGGAGGTAGGGAAGGAAGGAAAGTAAAGAAGGAAGAAACGAACTGGAATAAGCAAGGACGGAAGAAAGGAAGGAAGGATGACTGTAGGGAAGTAAGGAAGGAAGGGAGTAAGGAAGGCATGAAGAAAAGGAGGTAATTAAGAAAGAGAGTAACAGGAAGAAGAGAGTGTGGAAATCAAAACCGCAATGAAAGAAAAAATGAAAGAGAAAAGAATAAGAAAATGACCCAAGAACTAAATATAGGACGCGTTGTTGTCTTGCTCCTCCCTCTGTGACCTTTTCCGACACTCCCTTGACCTCTGACCTTTTCAAAATACACCTGTGAGCCCCGGCAAGGACCTAGCCTCTATATTCCTATCCTATCCTATATTAATCTGTCTTATTTCATCCTTTATTACCCTATCCTATGCTAACCTATCCTATTCCATCCTGTCCTGAACTATCCTATCCTATTTCTCATCCTATCCTACCATCTACTATCCTATCGTATCCTATTCCTATTCTATTCTGTCTCATCATGTTAACCTACCCTCCCGTCTATCATCCTATCCTATCCTGCATCATCCTACCCTATCCTATATTATCCTGCCCTATCCTATGCTATCCTATTCACTACAATCATGTATCTTATTCACTCTTGCTTCCGTCAGACGATTTTATTCAGCCTAACCTTTTCCTTACGATGACGGCTTTTTAAAATCCACTTGCCCTATCTTCAGTTCATGGGATCCCTCTCGCGCTGAAGGGGTTAACTCCAAGGCGCGGATATCGTTTAATTTTCATACCTCCAGACGATTTTACTCAGCGGCGACTTCTCGAGGGGGGTTTATGGGGGCTACGACGACCCCCCCATTTCAGAAAGCCTCTAGTAAGCTGAATAAAAATCGCCTGGATATAATAAGAAAAATAATAAAACTGGTCATCGGATGGAAGGGGTTAAAAATGCAACAATGAATCACGCGTTGCAATGATGCCTGTTGAAATAAATCGTCCTCTTCATTTTTATAATTTTGTTGCAGTCAGGTAATTTGATTTTGCGATGAGAAAAATTACATCAGTCTGTTTCCCTTTTTTTCTATTCCGTTTCTTCTTCCTGTTCACTTCCTTTCCCCCCAGCGTTCAATGCCACGGCCTTTGTTTATCTGTCTATCTGTTTATCTATCTATAGCCAGATCTTTAATCCCGTAAGGTAAGGAGTGGTCACAAACAAATCGCCTCCACGTTGTCCTGACCTGTCATTTGGCTGCTCTCCCTCCAACTCATGCCCCCTCTCTTTCATATATCTCATCACCCTATAGCCCCATCTCATCCTTGCCCATCTTATCGAACGTGCCTCCAGGCCTGTTATACGCCAAGTACCAGAACGAAAGAAAACGGATTTTGTGCTTAACCTATGAAGGGATACTACGCCAGACGCCAACTAAGGGGGAAAATCTGCTAGCATTTGGGATCTCTTTAGCTTTCTACCATATTCTTCCCCCGGACAGACGATTTCAGTCAGTAGTGGGGAAGTGTAGTTTTTTTTTTACATCTAATTTCCTTCTTTCACCAGACGATTTTATTCAGCTTAGGAAGAAGCCTTGAAAGTGATGGACTGCAAATAATAATAATAATAATAATAATAATAATCTTCTTTAACAGCTTCAGTGCTTTGACTAATATATTCTTGCTAACACCGGAAGATTTTATTCGGCTGACGAGACGCGGAGACAAAATAATAATAATAATAATAATATGAGTGATGTTCAGGAGCGTTGTTTTGTTGCTATGGATGTCTTGGAGTGAGAGAAGTACCCTGAGATTGGCCAAGTGGAGGGAGTGGAGTGGGAGAGACTGACTAGGAGAGTGGACGTGGATTAGGTGGAGGGATGAACTGGAGCTGCATATGAGTGTGGTTACAGGGAGGGCAGCCAGATGAGGGAACACAGGATGGCATGGAGGCGATTTGTTCCTGGCTACCTCCTCCGCGATTAAGGCGCCTGGTTACAGATAAATAGATGGGCGGATAGACACGGATAGATATAGACAGACGGACAGGGATATGCGTGCATATCGACAGAGAGATTGATAGATAGATAGAGAGACAGACAGATGGCTGGCTGGCTGGCTGGATGGTAAGGCAGATAGACAGACATATAGACAGACAGATAGACAGATTAAAAGATAGATAAAAGGAAAAACAGACTGACTGACAGATTTAACAGGCCAGTCAGTCAGTCAGTCATATAATCCACCATACACTCAGTCAGTCAGTCAGCCGGTTAGTCAGTCAGTCAGTCATATAATCCACCATACAGTCAGTCAGTCATATAATCCACCATACACTCAGTCAGTCAGTCAGCCGGTTAGTCAGCCAGTGAGTGCCGTGTCGATTAGTCAGGAGGGCGTGAGGCGTGGAGTCAGACAGTGTGGCAATTCGTCAGGCGGTGTGTCAGTCAGCAAATGCCCCGAGCTTGTCCTACCGGGGCGTGAAATTAAAACACAGGAGGAGGAAGAGAAGGAGGAGGAGAGGGAAGAGGATAATGATGATGATGAGGAGGAGGAGGAGAAGAAAGAGAAAAAACTGGAGGAAGCAGACGAAAGAGAATGAGAGGTGTAATCAAATGAAAAGAAGAGACAAGGAAAGAGAAATGAAAAGGAAAACGGGGAGAGAGACTGTATGTTAAGTGGGGAATGACGAGTAACGGAGAAGTGGATGATGAAAAGGAAATAAGAAAGGCGATGTAAAGGAAGGAAATTGAATTACAAAAGGAGAGAGAGAGAGAGAGAGAGAGAGAGAGAGAGAGAGAGAGAGAAATGAGTGGTAAAGGAAGGAGATAAAAGGTAAGAGTGTAATACGGGAGGTGGGACGAGAAGGCGAGAAGACAAAGGAAAAGAATGAAGAAAGAATGAAGAAGAAGAATTAAGAGAGAGGAGAAGAGAAAGTGCCATGGTGTGGGACAATAAGGAAGGAAATAAAAGAAGAAAGGGAAACGAGAGAGAGAGAGAGAGAGAGAGAGAGAGAGAGAGAGAGAGAGAGAGAGAGAGAGAGAGAAACGTAAACCAGCTTTCGCACTTTCCATCACTGTCACTAACGACGACGACAAGCACGATGGGGTATTCTCTGGCCTTTTTTTTTTCTCTCTCTCTCCTTGCCACAGACAGACGATTAAATTTTGTTGGAGAGAGACTTTTCGAAATGGAGGTGTTAGATATCGCCTTCGCTTATAAAGCATTTCCCTCGCTGGGTAAAAACTGGCAGTAGTCTGACTAAATGCGAGCACCATCGTAGGGACCGCGTTGATTACTTTAGTCTCCGTTAGTAAATACCCAGCCATTACGTTTTCTATGACACAGCCCACATACCCACTTTTTTTTCTCCTACTATAAACAAGACCGTTCATTATTTCAACGACGATTATCTTGACTGTTCTATTTTTAACTGAGGCGATAGCCAGCAGGCCAATGAGTAGCCAGCATTCGTCTTCTTTTTCTGCTTCTGACGGATTTTAAGCAATATTTTAGAGATATAAAAGTGGTGCCATAAAAGGTAATTTGATGCAGGTCCCATAGCAATTCTACTCATTATTATTATTATTATTTATAATATTATCATTATTATTATTACGCCTCTCTGACAAGGGATTGATTTGATGATGAAGACTCGTAGGGAAATTTTTTAAAAGTGTAAAATATCAAATTCGTGATCGAAAGACTGCCAGCCAAGCAAAATTATGAAAGAAAATGTTGCCTCTTCCCTTTCCTTCCTTGGTTCCATCTTTTTCTTTCACTTCGTTATTTAGCCAATCAATAGTCTGAAGAACATTTTATCGCCGCTTCTCTTGTTCTTATCTTTCTGTTCTATCACTCTTTTTGGCGTTCTGAATACGTGAAGAACATCTGATCTTTTTCATTCCTTCTCTTCATTCGTTCACTAGTTCTATTTTTCGTTGTATCCATTCTGCCTTTCTTCCTTTTTATCTATTATTCATTTTTCTTTTCTTTTTTTCCAGATGTGTAAGAACCAATTGCCACAAAAATTTATCTAGTTTATCACGCCCATGGGCAGACACAGAACCCAGATCCGAAAAAAAAAAAAAAAAAAAGTGCTTTAATGAGTATACATAGAGGGCGTGGGGAGGGGGGGTCGCCATCCCACACCACCCTCTCCATTTTCACCTTCCACCACGCGGGGAATACGTGGGGAAGCCTCTATCTACCACAGGCATTGGGTAAAACTATACAATCCTGAATATCTATCACTCTATCTATAATTGCATTTGTCTCTTCAACCAGGTATGCGCCTACCTTTCTATTGATTTATCTCAAAATATCTATCAACCTATCTATTTATCTGTCTATCTGTCTGTCGATCAATCACTAAGTCTCCATCTCTCTGCCTAGACCTATCTGAAGTATATACATTATCTATCTATCTACCTACCCATCCCCCCTTTCATCTATCCATCCATTCATCTATCGAAGATGCAAAACCCTCTCCATTCCGACCTTTTAGCACTCAGTCACCCTCCCAATCAATCAATCAATCAATCAATCAATCACCCCCCCTTAGTCACCCAATAAATGATTTCCTGTTTATCATTCAGTGTAGAGTTACTAGAAGCAGCCCTACATCGAGTGAGTGGATGGTGGATGCCCTCTTCTACCTCTAACTTTAAGGCGTAAGGGGCAGGGGCTAGTCTGGGCCCTCGGTAACCATGGAAACAAAGTGACGTCATCTCTCCTCCCTCTCTCCCTCCCTCATTCTCTCCTTTCCCTCCCTGACTCATTCTCTCTCTCTCCATTCCTCACTTCCTTCCTCATTTCTTCTCTCCCTCCCTCCTTCATTCTCTCTCTCTCTCTATCTCTCTCTCTCTCTCTCATTTCCTCTCCTCACTCTCAACCTCATTCCCCTCTCTCTCTCTCTCTCTCTCTCTCTCTCTCTCTCTCTCTCCATTCCTTTTTCTTTCTCCTGTTCCTTTCTTCCTTTCCTCCTGATTGAATTGGAGAAACAAAAGAAGGAGAGAAAGGAACAAATTGAGGTGAAGGGATTAGTGGAGAGGAGGGAGAAGAAAAAAGAGATAACAGGGAGACAGAGAGAGAGAGAGAGAGAGAGGAGGGAGGGGGGGAACAGAATGGAGAAAAAAATATAAGGAAGAATTATGAAAAGGGGAGAGAAAAATACTGGAGAGAGAATTTTGAAGGAGGAGGAGGAGGAGGGAAATGAAGGAGGGAGGAGGGAAATGAAGGAGAGGGGAGGGATGAAGGAGGGAGGAAGGATGAAGGAAGGATTAGCTAGGAAGAAAAAAAGAGAGAGGAGGGGAAAGTGGTGATGAAAAGAGGAAAGATGGATAAAGTTGTGTTGGTAAAGAGATAAAGAGGGGATGAAGAAGGCGAAGATGAGAGAGAGAGAGAGAGAGAGAGAGAGAGAGAGAGAAACCGATAAGGGAATGATAAAGAAATTAATACATGAAAGAAACACCATAAATGAGAGATTTTTCACACACACACACACACACACACACACACACACACACACACGTAAACACACGGCCATATTCATAAAATATTTTAAGTGTGGGCAATTTTTCATGTGTACAGCACATACATATAAATCTTATAAAATATTTCCACACTGAGCATTTTTACACACACACACACACACACACACACACACACACACACACACACACACACACACACAATCATAAACACCTTTTCACTGTAGTTAGTTTTATGAGAGAGAGAGAGAGAGAGAGAGAGAGAGAGAGAGAGAGAGAGAGAGAGAGTGAGTCAATTTCTCAGTGCTCATAAGTCTCTGTAACTGTGCGTCGCCCCCCCCATGAGCTGCGACCAACCCCTCCTGCGCCCCCCCCCCCGCCCCCCCGTGCTGACGTGAGGACTTCGACAGGTGCTGACTCGGGGCTGGAGAGCAGGTAAAGAGCCAGAGTCAGCAGCTGAGACAATTTCCTGAATTTCCTTTACATCATCATCATCATCATCACATCATCATCATCCCTTCTCCTTTTCCCATTATCATCACCACCACCACCATCATCATCATCATCCCTTCTCCTTTTCCCATTATTATCACCACCACCATCACCATCATCATCATCATCATCATCATCATCCATGCCTCATTCCCCACCTGTAATAGTGCCAGCTTCCAGATTTGGTCATATCCCTTCATTAAGATTACATTTCTAACAATTATAGGTGTGAGTGTGTGGGCACGTAATCCTTCACTACGTCAAAGTAATCCTTTGCAAAGTAACCATTCACCCAGCCAAGGCAACCAAAGTACTTCACTCACCAAACCAAAGTAATCCTCGTCAAAGTAATCCCCCTCAAAGTAACCAAAGCAATCGTCCACCAAGGCAAAGTGTGAGCCGGTAAGGAGAACTGCGCAATAAGGAAACACACTCAAGACGGCGGACGTTCATTTGCCGCAGGTGACTTGGACTTACGGAAAAATGAGTTGAGAGTGAATTTGTTACTACACCTTCCCGACACGTATTAGCAACAACAACGACAACGACGACAACAATAACATCAAAAACTATTACTATTATTGCACTGCTACTACTACTACTACCACTACCACCACTACTGCTACTACCGTCATTACACTACTACTACTACACTACTACTACTACTATTACTACTACAACTTCCATAACTGCATCATCATCATCATCATCATCGTCTTCATACTCTATTCCCTTTTCTTATAAATCTGACGGGTATGGACCAAAAACAGAAAAAAAGGAAAACAACAGTAGGAGAATCATCATCATCATCATCATCATCACTCTATTCACCCTTAATAAATAGGGTGAGTTGAATTAAAAAGGGGGGGGGTGACAAAACCAGAACAATCAACAAAATGTCCAGAGAATTATGTGCCACGATAGACAGATAGATAGATAATAGACGGATAGACAGACAGATAAATAGACAGATATATAGTACAGACAGATAGATAGATGGACAAAGATAGACAGATCCACAGTGTAAAAAGAGACACGAATATCATCAACGCTCGCTGCATTTCCTGTTCCCTAATTTCCTTGTAAATATCAGCTTGTCGACGCAACTCCGGGCCATACACTCAACAGCCCGTTCCCTGAGGCTCGGCAGCCCTCCTACGTGCCACACACCTTCACAACTCACGTTCTGTCACCAAAAATTACGCTCTACACAAATATTACGTAACCCATATTTATTTCTATCCTTCTATCCCTCCCTCCCTCTCCCCTGCTTCTTTCCCTCCTCTCCCTCCCTTCCATTGTTCTACTCTCAGTGCACCCTCCCTTCTTCCTTCCCCCTTCCTTCCATCTTCCCTCGTTCTCCCCTATATTAGACAGCAAATATTACACTAAAAATATATTATGTACCCAGATTTATTTTAATTTCTAGACCTCTGTCCAGTTACCGTCACACGATTTTATTCAGCAATGAGAACAAGAGCCTGAAGGTTAAAATTTTCACCATTAACCCCCCGTAAGTGAGCACCAGACGATTTTATTCAGCTGAGAGTTAGAGAAGGCTAAGAGTTTTTAATATTAGGCCAGCGATCATTCAGTAAACAATTAAGTCTAGGGAAATATCACGCCAGGTTTACTCTACACACACACACACACACACACACACACACACACACACACACACACACACACACACATACACCTGCATGTTTCTTTATGCTCACACCCCGTCAGCATGGTCGACGGTAGGCATTAGTTTAATTGGCTCACCGGCTTTATTGCGCTGAAATTCGTTATGCCCCCGTGTGTGCCAATAAAACCGAATGCACTGTGTAAATAGGTGTGTGTGTGTGTGTGTGTGTGTGTGTGTGTGTGTGTGTGTGTGTGTGTGTGTGTGTGTGTGTTTTATAATGAAGATATGCGTACCGTATGGATTTTTTATGCTGCTGACAGTGTGTGTGTGTGTGTGTGTGTGTGTGTGTGTGTGTGTGGAGGAGAGACGAGAAAATACATGGAAGTGTAAAACATAAAGGAAAATGTGGAACCAGAGAGAGAGAGAGAGAGAGAGAGAGAGAGAATTACAGGATATATGGGTTGTGTCCCAGTAGGAGGTACGGGGGGGAAGGGAAAGGTAGACGGGAGGGGAGAGGGAGAGAATGGGGAGAGGGGAAAGAGGAGGGGAGGGAAAAGGGGGAGTGGAAGGAAAGGGGATGGAGGAGGGGGAGATGAGGAGGGAAGGGGAGGGAGAGGGGAGAAAGACTGTGAGTTAGATGTGACCAGACTGTCTTATTGGGAGATAATTGGGGAGAGAGAGAGAGAGAGAGAGAGAGAGAGAGAGAGAGAGAGAGAGAGAGAGAGAGATCATTTATAACATATTTTCTCAAACTTTCTTTCATTCCTCAATCCTTTCCTTCCTTCCATCTCCTTACTTTATAATTATCCTTCCTTCCTCCTTCACTTCTTTCTTCCCGTGTACCCTCCCTCCATCCTTCACTCCTCTACCTCCCCCTCTCCTTACCTCCTTCCCTCTCTTCCAACACTCCTACTTCTCTCCTTCCCTCCTTCTTCCCTGATTCTTCCCCTCCTCTCCCTCCCTTCCTGTTCTTGTACTTTCAATCCACCCTCCTTCCTCTTTCCTTCTTCCTTCCTTCCTCCCTCCCTCTTCCTTAGCTTCCTTCACTCCATCTCTCCTCTCTTCCTTTCTCACTCCCTTAACCCCTTCAGTACGATTATTTTTATATTTTCCGCCTTCCTCAGAACTCTAAACTCATAATACGTTTGACAAAAAAATAAATAAATAAATAAATAAATAAAATAATCAAACTTTACTAATTTCTTCGCTGCCAGGACGATTTATAATTCTTTTCGACGCCAGACGATTTTACTCAGCCCGTAAATGACGCCTCGTGCTGAAAGGGTTGTCTCTATATTTACCATCTCTTCCTGATTCTCCTTCCCCCAAATTCGTTCCTTTCCTCCTCTTCGTTCCCCCTTCCGCCTTACCCTCATTTCTTCCCCGAATTCCTTCCTTCCCTTTTTCTTCTTCGCTTCTTCCCCTTTCCTTCTTCTCCTCCTCTTCCCCTTGCTTTTCTCACCACGTTTTCTTGGACTCATAGAAGAGATACCACAGTCATAACCTACTCTAACACACACACACACACACACACACACACACACACACACACACGAACAAAAAGGTCACTCGCTGTTTACTTTCCTTTACATCCCTTCCCCAATTCCCATCCTCACTTTTTCCCGCCTCTCTCTCTACCTCTCTCTCTCTCTCTCTTCCCATCTTCCCCCTCTACTTTTCCTCCTCCCCCTCCCCTCCCCTCTAGTGACCACCAAGGACAATAACAGGTTCAAAAGGAAATTGGAAGGAGATGAGAAAGAGCGATAATGAGGGAGATAGGTGAAAAATACGATAATTGAGAGAGCGGTGCAGATGAACAGATAGAGGGAGGGGAAAACTCTCTCTCTCTCTCTCTCTCTCTACTTATCTATCTATCTACCTATTTATCTATTAATGTCTCTATGTATCTATCTATCTATTTATCTATCATCTCTGACGGCAGAAAGAATAAAGCACAAAAGGCAGCAGCACAGAAAGCGTTGTTGGCTAGGGCACAGACAGGTATGCAATTCTAAAACCATAGGAACCACCACACCCACCTTCCACCCTCCTCCCACCCGTTTTCTGTATCTATAAACAAGCGAACTTCTCGGTAAAAATGTGTTGTTAAAAGTACCAGTCCACACAAACCCTGCAGTCCTCCCCCCCCCACCCCCTCCACCCACCCATGAATCTCGCACACCCACTATTCACATTTTTACCTCAGCACCCCCCCCCCACACACACACACACATACGTTACACTATTCTGTGTAATGTTTGCGAACGCTTTATTTTGTAACCATATTGGGGTTTTATATATATATATAGTTATATATATATATATATATATATATATATATATATATATATATATATATATATACAGTCTATAAATGATTACCACCTTCAATCTCTACGGAGACAATGTGATTCAGTAGTTACTGGGTGCCTCTCCTGATCTCCGTGTACCCTGAGTCTTGACTTAAGAAACTCAAGCCTTGGCGGACACGGCCGCTGGCCTTGAGCACTTCCCAGGACACCCGCTGACATGTAGAGGGATTATTAAGTGAAGCTCCACAATGTCATGGCTCAATCCTTAAAAAACTGCAAAGGGGAACTAGAAATGTGTCTAATGCAATCACTGGGCCGGCAAACACAACGGTAAATCACAGGGAAAAAGCAATTCATCCGTACAAAAACACACTGTGCTAGTTTCACAGCTGGTCATCTCCATACCAGGGCTGTCAGTGCAGGTAGATCTAGAGATGGATAGATAGATGTGTGTGTGTGGAGAGAGAGAGAGAGAGAGAGAGAGAGAGAGAGAGAGAGAGATTCCTAACACGTCTCCGGGAACGTCAGGGCAGTTCACAGGGTTCAGATAAACAACAAGATAAAGAATATTTGTCTGCAAGGTTGCAAGTGCAATAAAAGAGACACACAGACAGAGGCAAAATACAAAGCAATAATACGTCGCGCCTACCGGGACACAGTGCTGATGATTTCACTTTTTTTTTTTTTTTTTGGGGGGTGGGGGGCCGGATTTCTATGTCTGTACATCAGTCTGTCTGTCCTTTTCACGCTGTCACTGTTTCTGTCTGTCTGTCTGTCACACACACACACACACACACACACACACACACACACACACACACACAACAGTAAAGAGGAGGGTCTCAAAAAGCAGCTAAAAGCTAAGGCTGTGCACTAAAGCTTTTTGATACATAACAGGGCTTCTCTCTCACCTAAGTGCCTCGCTTCTACCTGCCATACAGCTGCACGACACACCATACAAGGTTGTGAGACAGGTGAGGATGGGGGGAGGAGGGGAGGGAGACAGTATGGCTGGAGGTTTTGGAGGTGGGAGTGGAGGGAAAGGAGGGAGTATGTGGGAAGAGGCTGATGTGGGGTGGTGGCTGAGAGGAGAGAAATGTGGGTGGAGGGAGAAGAGTGGAGGAATGGAGGAGGTAACTGAGGAGAGGTGGGTGAGGGAGTGGATGAAAGTGGAGATTCGCAGACAGGAAGGCTGAAGCAAGAAGTGGAGTGGAAGGTGGGAGTGAGTGAAGAGTGCTGAGGGAAGTGTGGAGAGAGGAATGTGAATGAAGGAGGGTGTGGAGTGTAAGGTTGGAGTATGAGAAGAGTGATGCATGGCTTCCGACAGCGCTGTGGATGGAGGTGAAGGGAGTATGGAGGGGAGGAAGAGTGTGAGGAGTGGTAAGTGGGTTAGTGAAGGAGAGGGTGGAGGGAAAGGAATGAGCTGGTGGAATGTGATAGGTGGGGGGGGGGTTGTGGGTGAAGAAGAGGGTGGAGGGAAGAGTGGAAACGCAAGAAGGAAATAGAGACGACAGGGAAGAAAGGGAAGGGAAGTTATGAAAGACTAAAGAGGGAGTGAAGAAAGATGGAGTAATGATATCAGGGGTACACTTAGGGAAGGGTGGAGGGAGATGAAGGGAGATAGGGGGGGTAAGAAGGAATAAAGGAAGAGAGGAGGGAAGAAGAGGAGGTGAGGTAATGAAGGAGAGGAAATAGGTAAGGTAGGAAGGAAGGAGGGAAGGCTGAAGGGGTGGGAGGGAGGGAGGAGGTAAGGAAGGGAGGGAAGGAGTGAAGAGTGTGGTGGAAGGGTACTAATTTCCTTCGCCTCCCAGGTAATAGGTAACCATTTTGACCTGAAGGAGAAGGGGTAGGATAGGGGTTTCAAGGTCGGTCTCTCTCTCTCTCTCTCTCTCTCTCTCTCTCACACACACACACACACACACACACACACACACACACACACACACACACACACAGACTATTCATTTATATCATCTCTGTGTGTATTCTTAATTCACGTTTGTTTTTCTTAACTACCTTCCTCTCTCTCTCTCTCTCTCTCTCTCTCTCTCTCTCTCTCCCACAAGGCAGAAACATTAAACTGATTTTCTCACCCCCAAAGAAAATCAATTAAGACATTATTGGTGGTGGATCCCAGAAAATTGAAAGAGAGAGAGAGAGAGAGAGAGAGAGAGAGAGAGAGAGAGAGAGAGAGAGAGAGAGAGAGAGAGAGGAGTATATATTAGTTAAAAAAAAGGGAAAAATAAACAACGGAAGAAAATATGCAAAGAAGAAAAGAGAGGAAGAAAAGAAGACAAAGAGGAAGAGTAAAGGAGTGAGTGGAGGAAACAAAGGACTGATGAGGAGGAAATGAAAGGATATGGTGAGAGGAGGAGGGGAGGAAGGAAGGAGGGGAGGAAGGAAGGATAGGAGAAGGAGGGGAGGAAGGAAGGGAGAAGGAGAGGAGGAAAGAAGGAAGGGAAAAGGAGGGGAGGAAGGAAGGAAGGAAGGAAGGCAGAAAAAGGGGAAGAAGGAAGGGAGAAGGAAGGAAGGAAGGAAGGGAGAAGGGGAGGAGGAGGAATGGGACTGGGAGAGTGAGGGAAGAGGAAGAAGGGAGAAGGAAGAGGAGAAGGGAGAGATAAGGTTCATAGGGTGAGACAGGGAGGGGAGTAGAGATGATAAGATAAAGAGGAGGGGAGGGAGGGGTAGATAGGGAAGGAGAAGGAGAAATGAAGGAAGGGAAAGAAGGGAAGGTGAAGGAGAGGAACGAGAAAAATGACGTGTTTTAATCGAAAGGAGAAGAAACAGTGAAATATTCAAAGTCAATTTCAGGGATGGAAAACAGATCAACCAAACAGAAGACTAGTGATGATGATGATGATGATGATGATGATGATGATGATGATGATGATGATGATGACAGTGATGGACGACGATACTGATGATGATGATATGTGATGATGATGCTGGTGATGATGATGATGAAAAAATGAGGAAGGAGGAGAGGAGAGAAGGAAATGACTCTGGCTCGTGTCCACTCAGCAGATGAACTTAACACCCTTTGGAGGAGGTGGAGGGGGAGGAAATGAGGGAGGGAGGTAAAAAGAAGGGGCGTCGGAAATGAGAGAAGGAAGGAAGGAGGAAGTGAGGGAGAAATGGAAGAAAGGGAGGGAGGGAGGGAAGACAGAAGGAAGGAAGGAAGGAAGGGAGGGAGGGAGGCAAGATAGAAGGAAGGAAAGATGGAAGGATGGAGGGGGGAAGTGAAGGAAGGATGGAGAGAGGGAAGGAAGAAGAGACGGAAGAAAGGAAAGAGAAAAAGAAAAGAGAGGGAGAGAAGGAAGAAGTAAGTGCAGGACGGAAGGAGGGAGGAAGGAAGGGAAGGAAATTAAAATGGAGGAAAGACGGCAGGAAAGGAGGAAAATAGAAGGGTGAGGAAAATGAGTAAACGACAGAATGAAGGAATTAGAGACGAAAGGAGAGAGAGAGAGAGAGAGAGAGAGAGAGAGAGAGAGAAAATATATATATAGGTAGTCTGAGGATATGATCTTTGGGGGACTGAGCATATAAATAGCCCCCCGCTCTCTCTCTCTCTCTCTCTCTCTCTCTCTCTCTCTCTAAGGAAGGAAGGAGAGAGAAAAAGGGGTGGGGGGGGGCAGATCCAGCTCTTTGAATACCAGTAATTTACAAGATGAGGTGATGTGTTGGGAGGGGGGGGGGGAGGAAAGCAGGGAGGAGGGAGAGGAGGAAGGAAGGAAGGGAAGGGAGGGGAAGAGAATAAGGAGAAAAAGAGTTGAGGAAAGTGGCGAGGTGGGAAAGGAGGAAGGAAGGAAGGAAGGAAGAGGACTGGGAGATGGAGAGGGGAACCATGATAGTGTGAGAGAATAAAAGAAGAAATTCGAGTGGAAAAAGAGAAAGAAGGGAAAAAAAGAGAGCGGTAGGGGTGGAGAGAGGTGAGGAAGGAGAGAAGGAAGGAAAGGAAGGAAGGGAGTAAAGGAAGGGAGGAAGAAAAGGAAGGAAAGGAGAGAAAGAAGGAAAGGAAGGACGTAAGAGAGGGAAAGAAAGGAAGAAAGGGAGAAAATGAAGAAAAGGACGGCAGGGAGAGAAAGAAGGAAAGGAAGGAAGAGAGAGAAGGAAAGGAAGGAATGGAGAGAAGGAAGGAAAGGAAAGAAGGGAGAGAAGGAAGGAAAGGAAGGAAGGGAGAAAAACATTTGGGAAGAGGAAGTACTTCGAGAGTATGGGGAGAAGGAACGGAAAGGAAGAGAGGGAAAGGGAAGGAAAGAATCAAGAGGGAGAGGAGGAAGGAAGGAGAGGACGGAAAGCCCGGAGGAAGAGAGAGGAGAGCAAGGAAAGGGCCAAGGAGAGAGAGAGAGGAGGGAGGAAGGAAGGAAGGTGAGGAAGAAGGGAGGAAGGGAAGGAGCAAGAGAGGGACAGTACAAATCATTTAAAGTAAACAGCATCAGATCCATTTATCCTCTGAAGTCTGCCATAGAGTAGTGTATCACCAAGGCAACTATAAACCGAGAATAAGACAAGGATAGCCCAGCAGAAAGCCATCCCCCAACCACCAACCCCTCCAGCCGGTAGGAAAAAGTGGGAAGAACTACTAAAAAGCACAGGAAAAGTGTAGTGGAAAATTTCACAAAAGAAGATGGAGGGGAAAGGAGATGGAAGAAGGGAGGAAGAATAGGAAGTGGAGAAACGTTACGAGGAAATTGGGGATCTGGCTGTAAATTAGACTGATGGGTAATAAGACAAGGATAGCGAGGGAAGCATCAAAGGAGAGGGGAGGAAAAGAGAGAAAATTAATATGATGGGGGAGAAAAAAGGAGGATGATAATAAGGAAGGAAGGATGGAAATGAAGGAAGTGGCTCCTTTCTTCAAGACCTTCTCTCTCTCTCTCTCTCTCTCTCACACACACACACGACCTCATTACATTATATTACACTGTGCCTTCCCCTCCATCCCTCAAGCCCTTTCTCCCTCCTTCCGCATCATCCTCATTACCTCCCTCCATCTTCCTCTCCTTCGCTCCCTTCTTTTCCTGTTTTCCTCCCTCCCATTTTCTCTCCTACTCATTTTCCTTCCCTCCCTTCTCCCACTTTCCTTTCATCGTTTTCCCTCACATCTCCATTCCCTCTCTCTCTCTCTCTCTCTCTCTCTCTCCTCCCTGCCTCTCTCCCTCTGTTAATAACATATAACTTGGAGTCTCCCTCCTCAGTCACTTTCAAGAGAGTGTGTGTGTGTGTGTGTGTGTGTGTGTGTGTGTGTGTGTGTGTGTGTGTGTGTGTGTGTGTGTGTGTGTGTGTGTGTGTGTGTGTGTGTGTGTGTGTGTGTGTGCGTGTGTGTAATTTGATAACAGATGAAGTTATTACAAATGTCAAAGCCAGAATTGGGGAGATGAAAGTGACTCCAATGAAAATAGTTATCAGTCGACTATTTAATTTCTGAATAAAAAAAATATATGCTAATTTTTCTTTTTGTTTTTTCATTCTGCTTATGAATGTAATTTTTGTGGGACCGACTCAGATTTTTAAAAGTGTAAATAAAATTAATAATGGTTGCTATGAGACGTGATCCACAGCTTGATGTGTTGATAGAGTCCTTTTACATTAACTTGGTCCAGATTTTCGTTCTTTCGCAGCTTATTTCACATAGCTAAATGGCAGAAAAAGACAGTATTACAGCTCTACATCCGTTCCCTAGCACTTCTTCGTAACTAGCATCATATTTTATTGTTAAAACTCACAATAACTTTACACTGATCCAAAATAGGTAAACTAGGGGACAATAAAAACTAACCCACTCCCGCCAGTCCGCAAACACGACCCAGGTCCTTTCTAGACGGAGGCTCACCCTAACTATCAAGAGCAACACACGCACGAACACACGCCACGAACCGTCTGAGGCTTCGCGGTCGACCAAGCATGTTATCACGTTTTCATGATATTAAACAAAATCTTGCCTCTAACAACGATAAAAACACTCTACAAATATGATCCTGTATATACGCACGCTGAATGGCAGTGAAACAGATGGATAGGAATGGTGGATCAGAGAATACATGTAGAAAACGAACACATGAAGCCTCTGAACATCGAACACATGAAGCATCTGAACACCTCGAGATCCCCAAAGCGATGTTTGACCAAAGATGTAGTTGCGGCTGGAGGGAAAACCTGACATCAAATTACGGGTAGAGTGGCTTGTAAATAAATAAATAAAAAATCTGTAAAATTCCCCCTCCCCCTTTCTCACACACACACACACACACACACACACACACACACACACACACACACACACACAGGATTGGGAACAGGACTTTTGATATCGACTGTACAGTACTTTATGAGAATTTTTAGCGTCCCATCAAAAAAAGAAAAAAAAATCGTCGCAACTACAGATATACCAAAAATATTACACGGCCAGATTACGACTTCAATCAAAAATTTTTAATACACAAACGTAAAAAAAAAAAAATGGGTATAATTAAAGCAAGACTAATTTTGGAGCAGAGGATTAAAATTTCGAATCATTTTTTACTATTATTTTTATTTTATTTATTTATTCATTGTCACAGGATCCTTGCAAATTATAAACCCACTTTTGACGACGACAGAGAAATATTACATGCCCGGTATGATGTAATTTTAATGTGCTTTTTATCAGAAAATATACAGCTACACGACTTGATAAATAGTGTTGGCGATTTCGAAAGGTTAATATACTGGACTGAAAAAAAAAAAAAAGTATGCATCATGTGAAGGTTGTTTTTACAAAGTGCACTGACCGATTAACTGATGATTGATTGACTGACTAATTGATTCACTGACTGACTGACTAATTGATTCACTGACTGACTGACTGATTGATTGACTGACTGACTGATTGATTCACTGACTGACTGACTGATTGATTGACTGACTGACTGACTGACTGATTGATTGACTGACTGACTGGTTGATTGACTGATTGATTGATTGACTGACTGGTTGGTTGGTTGGTTGACTGGCTGGCTGGTTGGTTGGTTGGTTGGTGGGTAGGTAGGTAGGTAGGTAGGTAGGTAGGTAGGTAGGTAGGTTGGCTGGTTGGTTGACTGACTGATTCATTGACTGATTGACTGACTGATTCACTGCCTGACTGACTGACTGACTGATCGACTTAGATATAGCCTTCATTAACCCCTTCACTACTAGGCTTCTCTTGCATGATGAAGAAAATCGTGTGGAAAATCAATAATAATAATAATAATAATGATGCAAAAATGACGTCCTCGGGCTGAATGGGTTAGGGTCTTAAATAAAAAATAAATCGCTAAGGAAAAGAAGCTACGGAGCCTTCTTACTCTTCCTCATTTTCTTCCTCCTTCTCTTCCCTTGTCTCTCCCTTTTTTCCTCCTTTCCTCTCCCTTCAAACTTCTCTCGCTTTCTTCCTTCTCATCTCTCTCTCTCTCTCTCTCTCTCTCTCTCTCTCTCTCTCTCTCTCTCTCTCTCTCCCGAGTATATTAAGGTGTAATATGCAAAATAAATCGCCAAGGAAGAGGTGCTACGGAGACTCATAAGCCTACGAGAGAGAGAGAGAGAGAGAGAGAGAGAGAGAGAGAGCACTTACAGCTACACTAGACACCTGCTTAGTCACATCTAATTACCACCTGCGTTACCATAGCAACCCCTAATGATGCTAATGGGGGAGATGGGGATGACAGGTGTGGTAATGATGATAGTGGTGATGATGGGGAAGATGAGGGAGGAAGGGGATACTAAAGTTCTTAAAGAAATGATAAGGAGGGAAGGAAGGAAAGGAAAGAGGGAGGAAATAAGGATGAAGGAAGGAAGGAAGAAAGGGAAAGAGGGAGAGAATAAGGATGAAGGAAGGGAAGAAGAAAGTGAAAAATGAATGAATGACTGAAGGGAGGAAGAGAGGGAGAGAAAGATAGGGAAGGAAAGAGAAAGGAAGGGACAGAATCGAAAGAACAAGGAGAGTCGAGATAGTAAGGGAAGGGAAAGGAAAGTTAGGGAAGGGGAGGGAAGACTGATGAAAATGTGGGGAAATAGTCAAGAAGACAGGAAATTTTAGGGTGTATTTATAGAAAACGCAAAAAAAGACAGAAAAAGGAGAGAGAGAGAGAGAGAGAGAGAGAGAGAGAGAGAATGCGATAGTTGAAACACTGACATGGAATTCTTTATGGGAAATCTAAAGTGAAAGTTGTATGATTTTTTTTTTTTTTTTTTTTGGGGGGGGGGGGGGGGGGGGTGTAGTTTCTGATCTATAATTTCTCAGGCCCGAATTCTCGTCGCGTAAGCAGACTCCGTTGCACTTTTTCCATAACGATTTATTCTCAAAACTACCCATTAATAACCTCTTTTTTGCTTCTTATATCTCGTTAACGTCGACACAGATTGCATAAATAACATACAAGAACAGAGTAACACAGCAGAATCAGAAATAAATCGGTAAGGAGGAGGTGTTAGTGACCTTTCTAACCATACGAAAATACAGCCCTCAGTCGTTAGTATGCGTGTCAACCAGGAAAAACAAACAAAAGAGTCAAGTCCTTTTTAGAAAGCCTAGAAAACTAACTGAATATTTGTTTATAATTCTGAGTGACGCAGTATGGAATTAATCCCCCCATGCCTTCCCCTCCCCTTCCCCCATTTCCTTTCTCCTCTAACTCATCTTTCCTTCATCCCACTTTCTTCTCCTCTCCTCCTCTTTCATTCCTTTTCTTCCCCTCTTCCCCCTCCCCCTCTCTCTTTCCTTCCCCTCTTCCCCCTCCCCCTCTCTCTTTCCTTCCCTCATCCCTTCTTAGCCCCCGTCATTCCCCTTACCCCTTTCCTTCCCCTCTCTTTCCCTTCCTCCTCTCCCCTCTGTTTCTCTCTCTTCTTTTGCCGTCTTTACCTTCCTCCTTCTCTTTTCCGTTGACCTCCCCTTCCATCCTCTCTTCCCCTAACCCTCCCCCTAACCCCTTCCTCTCCTCCCCCCTTCCATCCCTCTTCTCCTTTTCTTCCACACCCAAAACCAGACACAAACTATCCACACACACACACACACACACACACACACACACACACACACACACACACACACACACACACACACACAGATTCATTTCCTCCCTTCCACAATACAGCACCATACAACACACATTTAATTCACTTCCTCTATGCCGCAATACAATACAATACACGCTAATACAGTAACGATACAGCGCAGCGCAATACAATACACGGATGGTTGAGGTGTGGAGCTGGGATGTGGGTGAATTACGGAATGAATGAATGAATACGGAAGGGAATTAATGAATGAGTGAAGGGGGATACTTGGATATGGATGGATGGACGTATAGATGGATGGATGGACGTATAGATGGATGGATGGGTGCATGGATGGACGGATAGAAGGATGGATGAAGGATGGACGGATGAATGGATGGATGAATGGATGAGCATGGATGGATGGATGGATGGATGAATGGACGGATGGATGGATGGATGGATGGATGGATGGATGGATGGATGAATGAACGAATGAATAAATAAATGATTAAATGAATACAGTAATGAATAAATGAATGAACGAGACCACACTGGAAGCCATTTACCCCTCCGGCAATAAACACATACCCAATCAATGGATGCCGGGTGGTCTAGTGGATTCAGACTCTCCAAATACACGTGGTACATAAGGGTTCAGTTCCGAGGGTAGGTTGAGTTCATGGTTCAGAAAATGCCACTCAGGAACGAGCAACTGGTCACTCGCCACAAGTAACCTAACCCCGGACCCTTACGCTCCTGATGGATGATGGAGGAAATAAAACGTAACTAAATGAGTGAATCAGATTGAATGAATGAGTTTGTGAATGAATTAGGAAATGTATGAATGACAAATGAATAAGTGAATCAGAGAGAGAGGATAAGGGTGACATTGAACAAGAAAGACTGGAATCAGTGAGTGGGAGTGACAATGGAAGAGAGAGAGAGAGAGAGAGAGAGAGAGAGAGAGAGAGAGAGAGAGAGAGAGAGAGAGAGTTTGTGAGAAAGGGAAAGAGCGAATGAGGAACTGTGAATAAATTAGTAAATGAATGAATGAATGAGTGTGAGTGACTAGGTGAGTGAATAAATGAATGAAAAAGAACGAGTGAGCACTAGTGAATATAATTATGATAAGGGATGTAAACAAAATGGATAAGAGAGAGAGAGAGAGAGAGAGAGAGAGAGAGAGAGAGAGAGAGAGAGAGAGAGAGAGAATCAAGTAAAAGAGCTTTGCGGCTGAATAATATATTAGAGGAAACACCTGCAGTGGGGGGAGGGGAGAAAAAGGAGGGGGGAGGGGAGAGAAAATGGAAGGGGGAGGGGGGAGGAGAAACAAGGAAGAGAGGGGAAGAGACGGGGAGAAGGAAAAAATGGAAGAGAGAAGGAGGGGAAGATGGAGGAGTGAAGGGTAAGAGGAGAAAAGGATGTGAAGGAGAGGAAGGGGTGATAGGAGGAGGAGGAGGAGGAGGAGGAGGAGGAGGAGGAGGAGGAAGAGAGAGAGAGAGAGAAAGAGAGAGAACAAACAAAAATTACGTAATCCAATGTGAAAGAAAATTAAAAGAAAAAGAAAAAATAAGACGAAGACATAGAGAACAAAAAGAAGAAAGGAAAGATAAATATAATGACTGAAGAAATATTGACAGAAAGAATAAAAAAGAGACGGAAGAAGGAAGGAGAAAATACGAAGGAAGTGGAGAATTCAAGGCCACTCAAAGCAGACGAGGAGAAGAGGGAAGTGAGAGAGGAGAAAAGATTGAGAAAGACAGGGAGGAAGGAAGGGATGGAGGGAGACAAAATATAATTACCTGATGCAATTAGCGTATCACCTTATACGTAATTAGCACATTTTTACCTTCACAGCCACCGATAATAAGGCTCAAAATTGCCTCTCTCTCTCTCTCTCTCTCTCTCTCTCTCTCTCTCTCTCTCTCTCTCAATCAATCAATATTTCCACTAGCCTTTTTTTTTCCTCTTTCCCCTCCCTCACTTCCGCCACTCTCCCCTCTTCTTCCTTCTTCCCCTCTCTCACCCTTTCATTGCTCCTCACGCCTTTCCCTCCATTTATTCTCTTCTCTCTCCCCATTTCCCTTGGTTTCTCTCTCCTTTCCATTTTCTTTAATTTTCTTCTCTTTCGTTTTCTTCCTACCATTTGTCTTTCGCTTCCCTATCTCTTCACTCACTCCTCTCCTCTTTTCTCTCCCTCTCTCTCTCTCTCTCTCCATCCCTTCACCAACTCTGCTCCACTCTTTCCTCGGCCGATCACTTACCCCTCTTTCCCTCCTCCCCAGGACTCCCCTCATCCCTCCACCCCTCTTCCTTTCCTACCCCTTCCTCCCCTCTTCATTCTTCTCCTGCTCCCCTCCAAGGCTATTTCCCTCCCCCTTTTCCTCCCTCTCTCCTTACCCCTTACCCCCCCCACCTCTCACTCACTCACTCACACATACACACACACACACACACACACACACACACACACACACACACACACACACACACAAGTGGACGCGTGAAGGAAATATCTTGGCTTTTATCTTGGCGACATCACAAAATATAGCTAATAATGTTCAAGCAAGCGATGGATTTACTCATAATGGTCGTCAAATAATCACGAACAACCCAAAATTAAAGTTATGAGATTTTTTTTTACTCGAAGAATACTGATTTTCAAAAGTTAAAAGATAATTATATGGAGTAGTGACTGGCATTCCATTCTTCAATATTAAGTTACTTGTGATGCGTGAGGAATATATGACGAAAATTTCCCCTATTATATTTTCAGAAAAATTTAAGAGGCTACAGTGAATCGAGGAAAAAAGTCAAAATTACACCCTGTATCAAAAAATAATAAATAATAAAAAAATAAAGCTTAAACTACACATTGACAGCATCAGTAAATGGAAACCACAAGAATTTTTAAAACACCAGAAAACAGCAACAAAAAATCTCACTAAATTCAGACAAACGAGAATATTAACAGACAGGTAAGTTTCATAATGCCTTCCTTGTTCCCATAATTACCTCATTCACCTTCCTTCACCCATAAATGATACAATAATTACTGGCATTACAATAACTAAAAAGCTTCCAAATTCTGCTACTTGTGAAGGAAATGAGGAACGAAATATCAACATCCGTCAGTCCATCTCTAGTATTTTGTTTTTCTAGATAATTTATGGTTTTCCTGATTTTTCTTGATGGTTATGAAGGGGAATTACTCGTCTCGGTAGGTGTCCTTGTTCTGGCGGGGTGATACCTAAGAAATGATGGTTAGGTTGTTAATTTGAGGTTGTTTACCTTTGTGAATTCTTTTGGACTGTCGATGCTGAGGAAGAAGAGGTTAAGCATAAAGTTTATTATTATTATTATTATTATTATTTTCATTATTATTATTGTTATTATTATTATTATTATTATTATTATTATCGTCATTATCATTATCATCATCATCATCACTATCATTTTTATTGTTATCATTATCACTTCCTTTTCAGCATGTCCTTACGGAATAACAATTTATCTCGCCCCTGGAGGCCACCAAATGCAAATCCAATATCCAAAAAGGTTAATAAATCCCAGCCTGGAAATAAATGTCCAATTAACTTTACAACAGCACTGTAGTTTGGAGACAGGGGGCCATTACTAGACACAAATTAATTAAATACTTTTGGCCACACTGTTAGAACGGAGGGTGCAAAAGTGTGGACATCCCTAACTTTAAAGGAATTTCTGAAGTATGAGGGGATGGAATGTGTCTCCTTTTTTTTCAGCATCGTTTCTAAATTCTATAATGTGGGATGCAGGCTAATATATCTAACAGGTGTTCTAGATTGGCCGTCAGTAATTAGAGGCTTGCTCACACCTTAGCGCACTCAGTTTTAATGATAAGGAGCTGAGAAGTGAGTTGCCTTATCAATGACACACACTGGTTTTAGGAATGGACAAGTATGTATCTCCAATCTGTGTGTGTGTGTGTGTGTGTGTGTGTGTGTGTGTGTAACTTTATTAACATCTTCGGTTAAACAAAGTCCTTTAGCAAAATCAATCTCGAATTCTAGAAAACGTACGACCGAATTCCCGACAAAAATCTTCCTGAAACCCTGCAAAAAACACAATTTCAATGATAATTTACTCGGGTGGGTTGGTAACTAACTTAAAGAACGTAAATAAAGAGTTGTAAATAAATGTAAATCACCACACTGGATAAATGTTTAAAGTAGATTGACATAAGGTACATTTTTCATTCCCTTGTTTCTGATCTATATACTTTTCGTGTGGATAAATATATAGTTTTTAATTCCCAGATCTACACCTTCACAACTCTATAACATGAAAAACTGACAGTATTTTTTATCCTTGAGAATCACGGAGCATCACCGTACTCCATCATTCTGCCTTCTCAGTACCCTCCCATCCTCACCAACACTCCTCCCCTAACTCCTCTGACCCTCTCCATGACTCCCCTATCCCCACTACCATTTCCTCCCCACCCCAAACTCCTCCACTCCCCTCCCCACGCCCCCACACTTCTCACCCCTCTCCATCAATCCCCCACGCCCTCCGACCGTTCGCCTGATGAGAAGTTAGCCCGGGTCTCACACACAACGCGGAGTTACACCCTGGGTTCTCATTTGCATATTATCTGCATATTAATTACAAGTAGTTAAGAGCAGGTGAGAGAAAGGAGGAGAAGGAGAACGAGGAGGAGAAACGATCTGCCTCCTTGTCTTGTTTTCTTTCCTTGGTTTTCTTTTCTTGGCTTACACCTTTTTTTCTTGCTTTGTCTTACTTTCTTTTCTTTTTTTTTCAGTACTCCTTCCTTCTTGTCCCGTTTTTACCTCATTCTTTCTCTCTAAAATGGAGAATACTATAACATTGAATGCCTCCACTACCAACCAATCCAAAGGCACTTATTCACAGGGTATACTACCCCCGCCATGGCCAACCACTCATCACCATCCAAGCCCATCTCACTCAATCCTCTACCCCTATCCCATCCAGTCCTGAAAAACCTGTACTGAGAGAGAGAGAGAGAGAGAGAGAGAGAGAGAGAGAGAGAGAGAGAGAGAGACCACATAAACTCTGTGCACAAAGAGGACCAGACTGTGAAAACTAAACAACCACTCGGCACAACCCTTCCTGCGACACCCCAACCACCACTACCACCACCATCACCACTATTTCCATTATCACCACCACCACTACCACCACCACAACTATTACCATCACCACCACCACCATCAGCAACATAAACACAACCAATACCACCACCACCACCATCACCATTACCACAACTACCACCACCACCACAACCCATGATGACAAGGAGGAGGAGGAGGTCACTGAACTTCCCTATTACATCACTCACTCCTACGACACCGGAAACAGCACTTCCGGCCAATATTTTCTTTTCATCCTTGGTGTCTGCTGGCGCTACTGTTCAGTTTAGGAGGGACTTTTGGATCTGGGGTAGGTCAGACACAGCCCTCATTAACCCCTTCACTACGAGGGGGATCTCCCAAACTAAATATATCCTCTGTAGGTAAAAAGAATAAATAAAAAGAAAGGCGGGAAAAAAAAGACGGAAGGAAGGATGGAAGGGAAGGAAGGAAGGAAAGATGTCATCGTGGTTAACATCGTCAGGTTTTTCTCGTCCTCGTCAAGTCTACCTCGTGTCTTGTCAACTGAACACTCGTGAATTTTGGCCACAAGGAAGTTCCAAATATCAACACTGGTAACTTTCCCAACATTAGCACAAATCGAGTCTTCAGTACATGAATATATTGCGAAACTACCCTCGACACAATATCAAGTACTTGCTGAATATGTTAGGCTTCACTTTAGCTGTAAATGAGGACAATAATAAGCAATTTCTCAAAAACAGGGAAAAGTTGGACGGTCTTGGATATTGTGTTTTCCTTATTTACGACTAAGGCGAAGCATAACACTGTCCAGAAAGTACTTTTTTTTCTTTTTTACAGAGGATGAACAGAGGAAAAAAAAACAAATACAAAAAAAAATCCATACACCAGAATACAGGTTTCCTCCATCAATAACCAAAAACATAAAAAAAAAAAAAAATCTGTAACAGCTGGACTTGATCTGCAATAAGCTGAAGTTTTATCATGCAATATTTTTCCAATTTTAAAAGCAACCTGAAAAAAAAACACTATCAATAACTACAAAATATTACCACTACAGAATATTATCACGATCAATCACTACAAAATATTATCACTATCGATATTTTCCACTTCCTTGTCGCCTAAAACTCGCAAGTGATCAAATCGGGCTTGGGAATAATTGCTCACCTGCCTTTATGACCTACCTGTGGTCGATAGGCACTCATTTAACCCTTAATTTACTCGATCGCAGTCACATTCACTCGTCAGCCACGTCTCCCGGGCTCCTTACTGCTGACGAAGGCGATGATGAAATGGTAACGAGGAGGCTAATGAAGATGCTGATGAGGAAAGTAATGAGTGCTGACGGAGGCGATCACGAAGAAAATGACGAAAGCTGTAAGATGGACGATAACGAAGGCGAGGAAAAAAAAAAAAAAAAAAAAAAAAAAAGCGCTGACGATGACTGATGAAGTATACTGATAAAGACCTCCATGAAGTATACTGACGACCTGACGAAATATACTGACGAAGACCCTGACCAAGTATACTGACGAAGACCCTGACGATGTATACTGACGAAGACCCTGACGATGTATATTGACGAAGGCCCAGACGGTGTATACTGAAGGGAACGCTACTGACGAACACAAAGACGCAGACGAAGGCACCGACGAAGGAAGTGAAGGCGAGGACCAGATGAAACAAATATCCCGCCTTTGTTGATTCTGCTGGCGGGGAGGGGGGTGGGGGGGGTGGAGGGAACAGCTGGGATGGAGAGAGAGAGAGAGAGAGAGAGAGACAGGAGGAGGAGGAAAGGGAGTACCTCGCCACTTTGAAGTCGAGTTGGGAGAGGACAATTTTGCACCTCTCTCTCTCTCTCTCTCTCTCTCTCTCTCCACACACACACACACACACACACACACACACACACACACACATTCATAACAACAATAAAACATAAGGATTCAAACTAGCTTTAGTCCTGAACGTATAGTGTGTCCCATTCATTAACCCCTTCAACCCGGTGACGTCTTTCTCGTTTTAAAGGAAGTTACCACCAGATGATTTTATTTAACAATATTTTTCAACTAGAGAAGAAAAGTTAAGGATAAATCGTGACTCTTCAGCTCGAAAAGTCTTCCTTCAGATAAATACAGTCGTCTAAAGGAAGCAAAAAAATAAAGGTATAACAAAAAAATAAATAAATAAAAAATGTCATCGGGCTGAAGGATTTAAAGCACAAAGGATACAAATTGTACAGTTGATAAATGTTACACCAAAGTACACCCCTGACCACAATATGTACTAGGTCGGTGAACAGAAGTACTCAGCCACGCCTAGGATGTAATATCTTGGCGGGAGGAGTGTTACACCGAAAAAAAACACTGATGATATAGGTCAACAGCCTGAGATAGACGAGCACCAGCAGGGATGGACGGGATGGTGGTGGTGGTGGTGGTTGTGGTAGGTGTGGTGGTGATTGTGGCAGTTGCATCTGTGGGGGCTGTGGTAGTTATGATCGTGGTAGTAGTGGTGGTAGGGGTAACGCAAGGGATAGTGATGGTGGGTAGTTGTGGTGGTAGTGAGTGTGGTACTCGTGGTAGATCTGGCGACAAGCGGCTGAGATAGGTGTGGTAGTGCTGGTGGCGGTGCTGGCGGTGGTGCGTCAGTGACATCCTCCCAAGAGGGATGTTATCTCTGGCGGAATTTCCGTTGGGGATTCATCACCTTTTTTAGTGTTGCTACAGGGCCTAGGAAGCCCTATGATCACTGTGGTCACAAAGTTAACGTTCTCACTATTTTTTTTTTTTTACTTTGGGATTACTCTTGTGGTGTGCTGACGTTATTTTTATGTTTAATTATATATATATATATATATATATATATATATATATATATATATATATATATATATATATATATATATATATATATATATCATCTCATCAGCCGGTTGAGTGTCCACTGCAGGACCGGCCTATCCCTACCGAAGTGGGGACGATACAGCCAATATATCTCTACCAAGTGGCTTAGGCTGTCTGGTAGAGATTGTATGTAGGGTGAGAAGTGCTTGTAAGTGTAATTGTTGTGTTGGAGTGGTTTTGGATGTGTGTGTAGTCTGTGAACCAAGTGTAATCGGCCCGCGCAAGCCGACTGGGTGCAAGCATACTTTATATTATGAGACACTGGTTCAACCACAGCACCCCTTGTGTCTACCAAAGCAGTACGTGGCCAGAAGAACGCTCCCAATGTTTATTACCCTGGCGGGGCGCGAACCCTCGTTCTTCAGTGTACGAAAACGCACACTTTACCACTGTACCACAGAGGCTCCTATTTCACAACTAAAGCAGGAGGTAAGCAACGTCATTCGCTTGCATCTGTTCACTCAGTCATCTAATACACTATAGCAGTAGCCGTGTGTGTGTGTGTGTGTGTGTGTGTGTGTGTGTGTGTGTGTGTGTGTGTGTGTGTGTGTGTGTGTGTGTTTTGGGCAGCCGAAACTGCACATTCAAATCGCACCAAAATTGGCACAAAAATCGCAGAAAATTCGCTGATGAGAAAAAACTTGGTCCCATCACGATTAAAAAACTTTAACCATATTTAATGAGCGATCACATTTTGACCAAAACGCGCCACTCCCCGGCACCCGGCGTAGGATCTCCGTAGATTTTTTTTCCCATAGGTGGTACTATAATATACTATAGGCCTAGCAGTAGCCGTGTGTCTGTGTGTGTATTTCGGACTTACGTTCGGACAACTTGGGTTCCATTCCCGAAGCTGCAAATAACACGATCAATTGGTTAGCTGCAAAAAATCCAAGTGACAACGTTAGAATAGAACAGCACATAAACGGACCATCATGGGACCTTCGAAGTCGCCTTGACGGCCGATAGTGACAGCGCTACACTAGAACAGCACATAAGCGCGAGAGCCCTCCGCAGGAGCAAGTGCAAGGAGCCCGAAGGGCCCACGAGCACTTGTATATACCTATCTGCAATAGCCTACGAGAATATCGCAGTAAACATTTCCAGTCAGAGCCTTCTGATCCATTAACAGTTTACCACGACCGCCTAAACACTCATTTGTTTCAGATAACTGACAATGAGTTGGCATATAAACTACTTTCCCGCTGGCCATTTCATCCACGCCTCTCACTGCCCTCGTTGCCAATGCCCCTGCCATTCAAGGCATCTCTCACACCACCCTCCTCGGTTTCCCCTTTCCCCTGTTATCATAAAAACAATACATTAACTCTTCATATCAACTGTTTTTTCAAAATGTCCACCTCTGTCAACTTCATTCTTTCTAGTCCTTATTTTTTACCTGATGTTATTGTTTCCCTCACTCTTTTCTCTCTTCTGTCCCTCTCTTTGATCTTTTTTTTTCTTAATCTTCTTCTACCCCTCTTGTTTTATCCCCTGCACCTCTCTCTCTCTCTCTCTCTCCTTCACCCACCCAGGCACGCACTCTATCTCCCTCACATCCTTCCTCCCTCAACCCTTAGCCGTCAGAGGGAAATCCCCTTATCCTGTCTGCCTGCCTGGATGTCTGTCTCCCTGCCTGCCTGGCCACCGACCTGTTATACGGGCCTGTCTACCTGCCTGTCAGTCTACGCACCTGCTTGTTTTTCTGTTTCCCAACCTACCTAAGTGCCTGCCTATCCAACTATCCTTCAACCTTCCAGCCTGAATGTCTATCTGTCTGCCTGTCAGCCTGTCTACCTCCTCACCTGTCTTTCTGTCTCACGATCTGCCCATCTACCCCATAATCTGTATGTCTGCCTCTCTGCACGCCTCCTAGCTTATTTGCCTGATGCTTACCTATGTCTGTGTGTCTGTCTTCCTGTCTGCCCGAATGGTGAGATGCGTGCCTCATGCAAACATCAGTATCTGGTTGTTTTTATTCTCTTTCCATCCACGTTTGTCATTATGTTCATGCGTCTTCCACTTCCCCTAAAAATTCAACTCATTTCTCTCTCTCTCTCTCTCTCTCTCTCTCCACTTCCCCTAAAAATTCACGTTCATTTACCCCCCAATCTCTCTCTCTCTCTCTCTCACACACACACACACACACACACACACACACACACACACACACACACTCACAAAATTATGTGCTTGCATACCTGCTAGTCTGCTAATTAATCTTGGCACCCTCTTGCTTTTATCTATTTGTTTGTTATCTCATTCACCCTTTCTCGCCTTATTATCTCCAGTACCCCTGTTAACAGCCTAAGTAACTGAACTCTTTATCATTCCATAAAATCTGAAACGCAAACAATACTCAAAGCTCCCGGGGAAAGAAAAGAAAAGGGAGAAAAAAAAATCCAAGAGCCAGTGAACATGGAGGAGGCGTCATCAACCACGAATATAAACACGCGGCGACCATTTTGTTTTCTCGACCCATGGCTGCGACTCCGACTTCGCCTTCGTATGAACGTTCTTAATCCCTCTAAAACCTCCCATTAAGATTCAGACACACTTAAAGGAGAACCTGACCACAGCTAAGTAATATTTTAGTGCTCTGACGGATTAGCAGACGCAGAAAAGAAGAGAAATGTAGACAGAAGAGAACGATGAGCAAATGGACTCGTTTTTTGACATAATCTGGCTGGTGAGTTGTCACTTTAGCAGCTGGAGTGTTGTCATAATACAGAGCCACACGGACACTCATATCTAACATTTTACTATATTCTTACAGGCGCGCATACACACTTCCCTCCCCTCTCTCTCTCTCTCTCTCTCACACACACACACACACACACACACACACACACACACACACACACACACACACCATAACGCCGACTAAGGACATGCTTATGGAAGAAGAGCGACACACTGGGGAGAGGTTTACGACCCGCTATGGGACTCCCATTGCCGGGTAATTGACGACCTCTGGCAATACACACACACACACACACACACACACACACACACACACACACACACACACACACACACACTTTAACATCTGTGCTCAGTCTTACACTCCCGCCCCACACATACGCACACAAATGCACTCAATCATACTCTGCTCAACACAAACTTTAAGAAACTGCGAACAGTGCACAGGCAGGCGGCTTCCCCCCCTCCCAACACACACACACACACACACACACACACACACACACACACACACACACACACACTTAACCAGGCCTAGCACATACTTGGTACACAGCTGGCCCTTTCGTGTTCAGTGTATTGTGGTGCCAGATGCTACACATATACATACAGTATATACATGCATAAATGCATACATACTGTACATACATGCATATATACATTCATTCATACATACACATATATACATTCATACATGCATATATAAATTCATTCATAAAACCATACATACATACATACACAAATGCATACATACATTCATTCATACATACATCCGTGCATACATACACGCACATAAACATATACAGGTATACACACAAACACACAAATACATATAACACACACATTCGTATACATATACACACATACATGCATGGACACAAAGTTTTGTATAAATACGTACCTAGATACAGTTCATACAAGCATGTATGCATTCACACATTTACAGTATACTACTAAAACACACACACATAAATACACACATACACACACATATACACACACATACAAAAAACAAACAGACCCTTACTCAAGGTACACTTACTTCCACAGACTCCACACATACACGAAAGCACACACACATCACAGTAGAATGATATACATACTCGTACATAAATCCACACACATACATACACAAATACACACATGCATGTATATCCAGTAAATGCGCACATGGGTACATTTTCTGTCACAACGCACTCACAGGCTGCTACTGCAAGACCTGCTCTCTCTCTCTCTCTCTCTCTCTCTCTCTCTCTCTCTCTCTCTCTTCACGTCACATAAAAATGCATACTCTTACACTCCACTACTCTCGGCTACACACACACACACACACACACACTCCTACACCCCACCACACCTCACTACACTCTTCTACACACCCCACAACACTATGCAATACTCCATGTGCCAGATGTTGCAGTCCCCCACCGCCAAGTTGCACGGGTCTGTCTCGCTCAATTTGCTCCCAGTGTATGCATTTTCTCTCTCTCTCTCTCTCTCTCTCTCTCTCTCTCTCTCTCTCTCTCTCCTATTATCAAACTCCTATGACTTTTAAACTACTGTAATTAGAGTGTTAGTCGTTCTTTTAATATTAAGTCCCGACTCCACGAAAGTACTATACGGAGTGCTCTCTCTCTCTCTCTCTCTCTCTCTCTCTCTCTCTCTCTCTCTCTCTCTCTCTCACTGGTATTCTAGTAATTTTGTTTTGTCTCTCTCTTTGTTCACCATGCGCCTTCCTTTTACGTAGAAAGAGAGAGAGAGAGAGAGAGAGAGAGAGAGAATTAAGTGTGGTGGAAGGGAAAACAGGGGAATACATGGGTGTGGCTACTATCACAAATAACACTAAGGTTACACTATTATTACTATTATGGCTATTTATCTTTACTAACATTACTATTACCGATATCATTACTACAGGTCTCACATTATGCATAAAAAACTACTCCCGCTACTGCTACTACTACTTCTACTACTACTACTACTACTACTTCTACTACTACCACTACTGCTGCAGCTACTACTACTTCAACCACAGGCAAGGCCACCACTACCACTACTCCTGCTACTACTACCACTTACACCACCACCACTACTACTACTACTACTACCATTCCTACTACTACTACTTCACCACTACCGTATGCCATTCAGCACCACACATCAAACACCACACTGTCGCAGCCCTACCACCACAACAACCACAACACAATATTAAACAACCTAGAATCAATCATCGCATTTTCGCAAACTTCATCGACCAGTCCT
Source organism: Coenobita brevimanus (assembly GCF_032717465.1). Taxonomy (NCBI): domain Eukaryota; kingdom Metazoa; phylum Arthropoda; class Malacostraca; order Decapoda; family Coenobitidae; genus Coenobita; species Coenobita brevimanus. Next base: position 7,178,616 of record NC_137050.1, read on the forward strand.
CATTGGTCTAACCGGTCTAGTGGCGCTTCTAACTAGACAATTCAACTGGTCAAGACCGATTCAAATGTAGTTATATGCTCGAAAAGGATTATACTTTGTGCACTGTAATTCGGTGTAAAACTGCCATCTCTTCATCTTGACTGCTGAGCTGGAAGAAGAGGTTAACACACAAGTAAAGTGCTGGTCACGAAGAAGTGCTGTGCAAACGATGTAGAGCCGTAGTACTGTCCTATTCTGTCACTGGGCTATGAGAAATGAGCATCAAAAGAACGAAAATCTCCGCCTAGTTAAAATGTATACACTATAAGCCATACTGGTCTGAAATTCTCCTTATGTGGGCAAAAAGGTCACCCCCAGGAGCGTCTGTTTGCGTATCCCTGCTGACTTCTTCGTGACCAGCCCTCTCGGTCCTCCAGTAGCAGAAGCAGCAGTAGAGAGGGATTGGCCTCGGTCTCTTCTCCCGTGCGTGTAGGGAGGTCCAGACAGCTTAGACCGGTCTGAAATGGTCCAATGTGGCTCGTGAATAATCGCTACATGTATACTCCATTATTACGAAATCAGTTTCACACAATACTCAGCTTTCCATCACGCTACTAAACGACCAGTACTACCATTACACAACCACAAAACCACTACCACACTACCACAACACCACATACCATTACCACACTACCATACAGCATTACCACACACCACCGCGCCATCTCCACATATGCAACTAACTCTAATCTACCAGGAACCATTACCACACTACCACACCCACAGCCCTAAGATACCACCGCACCAATACCACCACACCAATACCACACCCCAGCAAAACCAGCAGCACAGTAAACTAGCGGTAACCAATACTTAGCGAGACAGCCCAAAGCCATCCTCCCCAATAGCCTATAAGAGGGAGTAAATGACCCAGTGACCCCTAATGAGAGAATCAAGTGCAGAGTTCTTGACCTCTTAGACGGGTCGGGGTGGACTTGGGAGACTCATTACCAGCTTAAGCTTTAATTTACACTTCACTACTTTATTACTGTATTTATTTATTTTTCTTAAACATCATCATCATCATCGTCGTCGTCATCAACATCACATATTCATTACTGTACTGTATTTTTTTATCCATCATCGTCAACATCATCAACAGTATCATCGTCATCATCATCATCATCATCATTCAAAGGTCTATCCCATTTTTTTCCACTCCGACACTGATTGGTTGTTACCCTGTTCTATCCAGACCTGAAAAAATCTCCGAATCTCATCTCACTTTTTTAACCTCCGCCTCTTTCACTCCATCTCCGGCCTTCCACTCCGTTATTTTGGCTATCCATCTGTTATCCATTCTACGGGGGACGTGGCCTGCCCATATCCATTTTCCTTTTTTTTTTTATCTGACTTACATCCTCTATTTTCGTCTGTTTATTCAGGATGCTCTCATTTTCTCTCTCTCTCCCCAAACATAATCCTTTCCACGCCTCTCTAAGTAATCCAAAGCTTACGTTTCAAGGATTCCCTTAGACTCAATGTTTTAAATTTAATTCCAAATAACGCCACAAATCTAGGGCTTCCATTTTGGCAGGACTTATAGCGGGATTAAGTATATTTAGTTCCATTTAGAAACACTTTTGTAGAGAGAACTATAAAAAAAAAAATGGAGAAATAGAGAAAGAGAAGAAATAGAGATAAAAATTGATACAAGAAACATGGAAAACAAAAGAAAACCAGAGGAGCACCGAAATCTCCCACCCTCTCTGGCAAATTAGCACGAGCCGAGTCTAAAAGGCACCGAGATGGGCAGTCTGGAGTGCTGGGGGGAGGGGGAGAAGGGCGATAGGGACATGTAGAGAGGCTGTAGCGGACGATGGAGGCTGGGTGTGGAAAAACATACATACATACATACACACAATCACATACGTACATACATATTTACATACCGGTACATACAGTACATACAATCACTCATATACATACGTATACATACATATATTCATACATACAACATACATAAAATCACATACATTCATACATACATACATACGTACATACATACAACACATTCATATATAAAGTCATACAATCACAAACATACTGTACATACATTCATACATATAACATACATATATTTGTGGGGTACGAAGTATACAGACAGACGTAAATGGAAAATCAGCTTCAGGACGAACATCTTCATCTTGTGGCAATATTTGTTGGGGATGACATGATACGCTACCCTGGTGAACACAGTCTCGCCCATCTGACTATTTCTGGTATTTTGCCCTCAAGGTCATTCTGTGCCATCTCACCCTTAAGCCAATTCCACGGCGGTCACCCTACAGATCATTTTATGTAAACTCGCATTCTGGCAGGCAGATTAGCCTTGCTCTTCAGATTTCGACGTCACCTTGTCCTTTAGAACCATTTCACCATTTCTTCTCGACACGTCAACTGGAAATCTGAAAACACTGAATAATCAACAATCTCGTCATATTCATCTAAATCTATAGACCCATCTTCGGGAACTTACTGCAGAGCATCGCACAAAAAAATTAAGGACCCCGTGGAGTGTGCTTTATGGGGAAAAAAATGGGAAACCATCCCATATCCCCTTGAAACTAGAATAAAAATGCAGTTCTCTACGGGAGGATGACAGGGCATTTCAGTGCTCAATGCAGTAATGATTCATGGACCCGGGGACTGCGGAAACTATCACAGCGAAGCCGAGTGAAGATTACTCTGAACAGCAGTGTGTGTGTGTGTGTGTGTGTGTGTGTGTGTGTGTGTGTGTGTGTGTGTGTGTGTGTGTGTGTGTGTGTGTGTGTGTGTGTGTGTGTGTGTGTGTGTGTGTGTGTGTGTGTGTGTGTGTGTGTGTGTGTGTGTATTTTTCCCATTTTGGAGGTTTCAGAGAAGACACATAGAGGCCAAAAGCCTCTCACATAAATATGTAATGCGTACATCATCTATGATATATGCATTATACAGAGAGAGAGAGAGAGAGAGAGAGAGAGAGAGAAATAGAGAGAAAGAAAACAATTTCATGGGAAAAAAAGGAGGGGGGAAACAAAACAAAACCGGTACCAAAAACCTCCCTCCCACCACCTCTCTCCCAACCTAACAGGAGTCGAGTAGAACACAATGTGAAAATATTATCAGAGAGAGAGAGAGAGAGAGAAAGAGAGAGAGAGAGAGTTAATCCTGTCTGTTTTCCTGGTACTCGTCCCCCGTGTCTTTTCACAGTATTTTCCTACACCGCTAAGCCTTTCCCTTTATTTCCCTCTATGTCTTGAGTCCTGCCTTTACCTTTATTTTCCGTGCATTTCTTCTGTATTTTCCGTGTATATTTCCTGTATTCTCAGTGCATTTTTCCTGTATTTTCTGTGCATTTCTCCTGTATTTTTATGTATTTTCCATGAATTTTTCTGTATTATCCGTTTATTTTTCCTGTATTTTCCGTGATTTTCCCTATATATTCAGTATTTTTCTTGTGTTTTCCGTGTATTTTTCCTGTATTTTCCGTGTATTTTTCCTGTATTTTCCGTGTATTTTTCCTGTATTTTCCTGTATTATCCGGGTATTATTCGAGTATTTTTTCTGCATTTTCCTTGTCTTTTATCTGTATTTTTCCTTTATTTTCTTGTACTTTTTTTGTATCTTCCTAATATTTTCCCTGTAATTTCCGTGCATTTTCCCTCCATGTCCCGTGTATTTTCCGTGTATTCCTGTGTATTAATTTCAGTCTCCATAAAAGGTGTAGAAGTGTCTCAATCTGACGCCACACTGGGATTACACTCACTCGAGGCAGAAAGAGAGAGAGAGAGAGAGAGAGAGAGAGAGAATGATACAATACACAGAAAATATACAGACTCAGAAAAACACAAAAATATGAAAACAAAAATACAAGACGACAAACAAACACAACAAAAGTACAGAGAAAATACGAAAAAAATTAGATTCACAGACACATAGATAAGAGATAGATTGATAGATGGATGGGCAGACAGATGGATAGATAGATAAATAGACAGATGGATGGGCAGATAGATAGATAGCTAGATGGACGGAGATAGACAGACGGGCAGATAGACAGATAGATAGATAGATGGACAGACAGATGGATAGATGGACGGATAGATAGATAGATGGGCAGATAGATAGACAGGTTGATAAATGAAAACCAACACCCAGAATGCACACAACAACATAATTACTTCACCTTTGTGCCTCAGCTTCAGGTGGATTAAATCTCTCTCTCTCTCTCTCTCTCTCTCTCTCTCTCTCAGCCAGGTATAACACTAAGCTACACCTACACCTTTTACGGAAACCCTGATTGTGTTTTCACTTCGTTTTCTACCCGACTCATGCTGAGAGAGAGAGAGAGAGAGAGAATGTTTGAGTGTGTGTGTGTGTGTGTGTGTGTGTGTGTGTGTGTGTGTGTGTGTGTGTGTGTGTCTTCTTTAATATTCTCTACCTCTCGCTTTCTCTCTCCACAGCATTCTACCATTCTATCTATCTACCCACCCATCCATCTATCTGTCTCTTACATCTGCCTCTCTGTGTATTGCATGAGAATCCTGTATTGTACTAAACTGTACGAGACATGTATTGTATCGTAGTGTATTGTATTAGGCGCTAGGGGTATTGCACGAGTGTATGGGTTGCAGGGAGTGTGTATTGCATGAGGGGTATCGTAGAGGCGCCTGTGTATTTACGATATCCTGGTGTATTGCAGCTTTGAGAGGAATTAATGTGTTTTCTTAGTCGACAAGGGTGAGAGAGGAGGGGCCCATTTGTTGATCATTAGGTTGGAGAGAGAGAGAGAGAGAGAGAGAGAGAGAGAGAGAGGGCATGAAGAAGGCAAGGAGAAAAGTTAAGGAGAGACAGTGACATCAGAGCGAGTGAGTGAGAGAGAGAAAGAGGGGCAGAGGGAGAGAAAGCAGATCGGGGTGGGGGAGGGGGAGGTTGGTGGAAATGGGTGTACAGAGAGAAGGGGCTTTGGGTGTGAAAGGATTAGAGAGAGAGAGAGAGAGAATGTGTGTGTGTGTGTGTGTGTGTGTGTGTGTGTGTGTGTGTGTGTGTGTGTGTGTGTGTGTGTGTGTGTGTGTGTGTGTGCGTGCGTGCGTGCGTGCGTGCGTGCGTGCGTGCGTGCGTGCGTGCGTGCGTGTGTGTGTGTGTGTGTGTGTGTGTGTGTGTGTGTGTGTGTGTGTGTGTGTGTGTGTGTGTGTGTGTTTTAGGCTACACAGATACACACAGAACACTGAACACCGTCTTAAATTCAGTAAAACGGACATACGAGACAATTACACTGGTTTAAGAACAGGATATCAACGAAAACCCTCTTCCCAACCCACCAGACCCTCCGGCAATTCGTCAAGTAAGAAAACAAGTAACAGTAAGAGTAGCAAGCAGTGATATGAATAGTGTAGATACAAGGGTGCTGCGTGACCGCCGTAAAGGAAAAAAAAAAAGGGGGCGAGGAAAAGGTGGGGGCGAGAAAGAAGCTGGAGGAAGAGCCATAAATATTGTTGAAGTTGATGGAAATGAGTCAGATAAACGTCTTTGATTTTTTTTTTAATACTTTTGAAAGATTGTCAACCGTGTAATATACGTGTAGTTTGGTGCAGGTAATTTGGGGAATATTTAGGCGTGTATGCTGGACTGCTCTACACGTAAAAGAAACAGAGAACGCTGAAAAGGGGTCAACAAAGGAAGATGGCCTGAGGTTGGGTTATGAGGGCTGGTGAAACGGGGACCCAAGCCGTCCTTCTGACCAGCTGTCCTTCCTCCCGGCTCATAAAAAGATAGATAGACAGATAGATGGATAGACAGACAGATAGATGGATAGATAGACAGACAGACAGATAGATAGATAGATAGATAGATACAGGTATAGATAGATATTTTTTCATGAGTTGTGCCAGGAAATGAAATATACTCCAGTTCATTGACCTTAGCCTGGATGGGATTTTCGGTATTATGGACTAATTTCCAGTAGTTCAGTGTCAGAAATGGACAATACTAAGGCTCTACACCCATTCCACAGCACTTCTTCGTGACTTACACCAAAATCTAACGCTCATCCACTGTTACAGATAAATTAAGCAATACTGCAGTTCTAAATTCTTCCCATGGCAATTTTAAGTGACTTGCAAATGGAGACAGACCAATTCTAGGCCAAGACAGAGTGAACAAAGTATAGCACCGCGTTCTGTATTCTGAGAGAGAGAGAGAGAGAGAGAGAGAGAGAGAGAGAGAGAGAGAGAGAGAGAGAGAGAGAGAGAGAGAGAGAGAGAGAGAGAGAGAGAGAGAGAGAGAGAGAGAGAGAGAGAGAGAGAGAGAGAGAGAGAGAGAGAGAGAGAGAGAGAGAGAGAGAGAGAGAGGTGAAATATTAAAACAAAAAATAAGAGTATAGATGGAAAAGAGAGGAAGAGTATTAGAGAGTAAGAGAGACATCAAAGAAGACAAGAAGAAAGCAAGAGGAAAAACAAACATGCGCGGAAGCCACACGGATGATGCGGAGCTGGATTTTTATTTTTTCATCTCACTTTCATCTGTATTTGTACCTCTTCCCTCTCTTTATGCCTCTTCTTTATTCTCTCTCTCTCTCTCTCTCTCTCTCTTCAGTATTCCTTGAAGCTTCCTCGTTTTTCTTCCCCTTCCTCCTCCCCTAACAATCACTTCCGTATTTCCTCCGACTTTCTCAGCTGACCTTTCTGAATCTGTCTCTGTCTGTCTGTCTGTCTGTCTCTCTCTCTCTCTCTCTCTCTCTCTCTCTCTCTCTCTCTCTCTCTCCTTACCTTTCCTCTAAGCCTCCAGCAGCCCCTCCCTGTCACTTACCTGGAGAGAAAGAGTAGGAGATTCAGACAGGTAAAAAATACATAAAATAAAGCACAAATATTTTCCTAATCTAAGTGAACCAGCTTTATTTCTTTCTGCTAATAAAGGAAACATTTATAACCACTTCAGGCCGAAAAGACTCTCCAAAAGTTAAATATCTTGGTCTGGTTATGACAAGAAGTAAAAATAAAGAAATAAAATAAATAACTTATCTGAAGGAATGGTAAATAATAAATGAAAGCGGATTTCTCTCTCTCTCTCTCTCTCTCTTTTAGGATATTCTCTTGCTCCCCCTCCAGGCCTTGCGGTGATCAGCCATACAGGAAAATGAAGATAACACATTGCAAGACTGACATGCATAAAGAAAATTGGGTTTAGCATCGGTAATAGTAGCAATAAAAATGTAGTTACTAATACGATAACGATACTACTACTACTGCTACAACCACTTATAATGATGATGATACTAATAACAACAACGATAATAATAATAATAATAATAATAATAGCAGCAGCAGCAGCAGCGGCGACGACGGCAGCAGCAGCAGCATACAGTGTTGGTATAGAGGGGTAGGGGATGGAAGAGACGGAGGTAGGGGGAGGTAGGGAGAGGAAAAGGAAATGCAAGCCTGGGATGCAATGAAAAATATACATCTAGTCACCCTTATACACTCACATACATATACATACCTGCTCTCTCTCTCTCTCTCTCTCTCTCTCTCTCTCTCTCTCTCTCGTTAAACATTCATGCCCTACTTACATCGAGAGAGGGAGAGAGACATTATCGATGTGTAGATAAATCAGGTTGTGACCCATCCCCTCTCAATGTCTATCGGTCAGTTTGTTTATTTATCTACTATTCATCTATCTATCTATATCTGTCTATAAAATACTTCCTCCCTAATTTCTACCGTCCCTCCCATAAGTCTCTCTCTCTCTCTCTCTCTCTCTCTCTCTCTCTCTCTCTCTCTCTCTCTCTCTCTCATATATATATATATATATATATATATATATATATATATATATATATATATATATATATATATATATATATATATATTATATATGATGTTATTTACTAAGTGTTAACTGAGTGAGTCATAGAAGCCTGAGAGTGCTAATTAACTGTGAAACACACTGATGGCGAGAGTGATAGTCAGCGATTATGTTATCCTGTGGTCATTAATTAGGATACTCACCTTCTCATTACCTGTTGACAATTGCAAACGAAAGCAGGATGTTATGCTTCCCATCGTGAATTATTACCTCCGCCAACGAAATGGGTGGAGGTTATGTAATCACCTACGTTTGTCTGTTTGTTTGCTTGTTTGTCTGTTTGTTTGTCCACACGATATCTTCAAAAGTTCTTAATGAATTTCAACGAATTTCTGTGAAAGGCTGGCCCGTGGGATCCTGCAGTGGCACTGGCGGAGGTATGAGCTCTCTGAGTGCTTTATAGTTGTTATTATTATTATTATTATTACAATAATAATAACAACACTTATTACTACTGCTACTGCTACTACCGGTACTACTATCATTATTATCACAACAAAATGTACAGTACTACTACTACTACTACTAGTTATTATTATTATTATTATTATTATTATTATTATTATTATTTGTCTTTCCACTGTTTTGTGTGCCTGCTAAGGGTTATAACTTTTGAACTGCAGACAAATGTACCCCCTAAAGCAGTAAAAGCTTTTGGTCAACACCTATCGACGACAACACGGTGGTCCCACTCCTGCCCTACACTACAACCCCCACCGTCAATGTTATATCCAGGTCCCCATTTGTACTGATGAGCGACGAGAGAGAGAAAGGGGACACCAACTTTGTCCAAGAGTCTGAGTAGCACAAAAATCGACCTCGAGTTCTTCTACTTACAAGCTGGACCTGCTAACCAATATCCCAGCGGCTTGTCCATAGCGTTATTACTCTCTTTTACCCCCCGCCTTCACGTGGTGGCACTGATATAACCGGCCGGCTCAACTGCCTGGGTACAGAAACGCCCCCCAAACTACTTCCCTGTTCCCGAAAGGAGGATGGCGGACTGCAGGAGGCGGGAAATTCAAATGGTCCTGAGACGACAACAACAACAACAACAACAACAACAACAACAACAACAACAACCATATCTTCCAACACTGAGGAATTTTTTTTCATTTTCATTTTTTTTTGTGTGTGTCCCATTTGTTGTTGTTTGGCTGCTAAGAATTTCTCACTTATTTCCTCTGTTACTGTTGTTTGGACTGTCGCGTCTTCGGCTTGAGATAACTATAAATATCTTGCTATTGTATTTTTTGATATCTTTATGGACGACTGAGGACAAAGGGCAGGAGGCCAATGGGGTTCTTTTTTCCTCTCTCGATAGATAGATAGACAGATAGATAGATAGATAGATAGACAGATAGATAGATACATAGATACAAGGACCCACTGACCTAGAAACTGCAACGTCATTCTATCCACAGCAACACAATGGCAAATAGATAGACAATTGATAGACACACTCAGGCTCCTATGACTCACTCTCAGCTGAATTAAATCGTCTGGGAAATCGACTGCTAGAGTTGCCCTGCCCGTGAGAGGGTTGTTGATGAAGGTATTAACACTCCTAGGCTCCTGTGACTCCCCCACATAATATACACCCCAGAGGATATACACCCCAGAGAATAAACACCCCAGAAAATAAACTCCCCCTATGCCATTGTTCATCCTCCCCCATACACCCCGGAAAGAGAGAGAGAGAGAGAGAGAGAGAGAGAGAGAGAGAGAGAGAGAGAGTGCCGGGAATGGTTAATGAAGCTAAATCCACACTGATGGATGGTTGGGTGGGGGGTGAGGGGGAGGGGAGGGGGTGAGTGGGTGGAAAAGGGGGGGAGGGGGAAGGGGGAGTGCGGGATGACTTGGGTGAGGAATAGGGGAAGGAGGAGGAAAGGGGAGGGGAGGGGGAACAGTAGATAAGAAAGGTGAAAGAAGATGATGGAAGGTAAGGAAGGGGAGGGAGTGGGAGGTAAAAGGGGGGAAGGAAATGAAGGGGTGGGGGAGTGTGGTTGGAGGAGGGGGAGGATTAACGGATGGGGGATGGAGTGGGAGGGGAGGGGAAGGACGGTATAGGGATTGACGAATAGACTTGGACAGGGGATGGGAAGGAGGGAGAGAACGAGAGAGGGATGGGGGGGACAGGGGGGATGAGGAGTATAAGAGAGAGGAGGAAGAGAGGAGGTGGAGGAGGAGAGGAAGGGAAAATGGAGTGAAGGGAAAAGTCAGTGAATGGGAATGGATAGAAAGAATAGTTTAGGAGGAATGGGAAGGGATGAAGAGAAAGACTGGGAAGGTAGGGGAGTTGGGGGAGGATGGGGAAGTGAGAGGGGTGGAGGAGTGGGAAAGAGGGCACGAGGAAGGGTGAAAGGGGAGAGAGGAGGAAGGGAGAGAATGAAAGGAAGGGAGAGGAAAGAAGGGTATGAGGAAGGGTGGGAGAGCTGAGAGGAGTTGAAGGAACGGAGAGGGAAGGAAGGGGAAAGTTGGAAGGAGAAATGAGGGAGAAGAGTGAGAGAGGGAGAGAAGAGGGTGAGGAAAGGTGAAGGAAGGGGATGAGAGAGAGAGAGAGAGAGAGAGAGAGAGAGAGAGAGAGAGAGAGAGAGAGAGAGAGAGAGAGAGAGAGAGAAAGGAGGGGTAACAGCTGACGGAACGGAATGAGAGAAAACGAAAGACGCGAGAGACGAAGAATAAAAAGAAAGAAGAGAGGGGAGAGAAGAGACGGAAGGGAATAAAAATGCAGGAAGAGTAGAGGGGGACGGGCAAGGGAGAGCCTGAGAGAGAGGTAAATGAAAGGAAGAGACGAAAACAGAGGAGGTGAAAGGAAAGAAGAGGAAAACAGGGAAGAGAGGAGACAGAAGAAAAGGAGATGGATTATAGGGGTACAGGAACGACGGAAAGGAAGGAGAAAGAAGGGAAGAAGAGAGAAGATGGGGTGATGGACACGAATAAAGGAGGAAACAGGAAGGAAGAAGAGAAAGGGGGAGAGAGAAAAGGGGTGAAAGAGTGTAGAAGGGAGGGAGTAAGGGGGTGTAAGAGAATAGGAGGGAGGGAGGAGAGAGTGAAAGAGAACAGGAGGGGGGGATGGGTGGGTTTGGTGTTGGAGTGAGAGAGATAATGGCAAGGGAAGGGACGGATGGAAGTGTGATTCAGGCTAGATTACGCAGATGGGTGGGACTGCCCTATCAGATCGGCTCCCTGCCACACTAAATGGGCTGGGGATCGGCCTGCTATCGGTGGCTAAATGGCAGGAGGGTAAGAGGCTGGGATTCGCGTTATATCGGTAATAAGACTGTAGTCAGAGCAGTATATGTAGGGTTTCTGGGTTATGATACTGATGGAAGCGTTAAAATTTTGCTGGACATAATAATAATAATAATAATTTAACACCTCTGTCAGACAAACACACTGAGAACCAGCCCCACTAATTCATTTTATATTAAAGGTCAACTTGGATACATCATTCTCACTCGTCAAAAGGCTTCACATATACGTATAGATCAAACAAACCTCCAGTAGTCACAGAGTTATACAGAAATATCCTCACTTGTGTCTAATTATCTTCATCCACATGTATTTATCTTAATGACATCACCAGACGATTTTATTCAGCTCAGGAGATGCCTCTAATGTTCAAAGGATCAGATCTACAAAAACTAAACTACTAAGGAAAATCTTTGACATTATGTAGTTATTCCCGCTTCCTTAAAGAATCACTGTGGAAGCCATCACGTGGTGGCATCGATATAAGTGGGTAATTCCGCTGCTAGGTGACACAAATCTCCCTCCACTCCCTCCCTATCCCCTGAATGGAGGATGGTGGACGGCAAGTGAGCTCCCCCCAAGCTATACTGGTGCCACTACACGAAGGCGTCCCTCTCCAGCACCCATCATCGTCGTGAAGGGGTGAAACTGGAAGTGGATCGGAATTGAATGAAAAAAAAAAAAATGGGACCAGCTTAATTTCGGATCAGGCTGAGGGGCTCATTTGGCATGCAATCATTTCCTCGTCACATCATACTCGCATTAGAGATATCCGTGTGGGTGTGTCCGTCTCGGCTCTCTCTCTCTCTCTCTCTCTCTCTCTCTCACACACACACACACACACACCTTAAATCGCCTTTTTCCCCATCAGTTCTTTCTCCCCCTCCCTAATCCCTCCATCTTTTCACCCATTTTTATCTCTCACCCTCATTTTCTCTTCCCTTCCTCTCCCTTCTCTCATCTTACCCCCTTTCCTCAATCTACGCGTCTCTCTCTTTATCACACACACACACACTTCTATTTCCTCAGCCGTCCTTACATCCTACTTTCCTTCACCATCCTTTCACTCCCTCCATCATTTCTGCTTCCCTCTTCATCTTCCTACTTCTCTCCTTCTCTCCCTCAACTTCCCTCCTCCTCTTCCTACTTCCCGTCCTTCCCCCTCTCTCCCCCACCTTCTACTCCACCAAACTCAAGAGGGCAGGGGACCTAACTCCGCCAAACCCCGACACTCACAAACTCCACAAGGCCACTCCACCTAAATGACCACCTCCACCTCCCTTGTACCTCCACTTCCTTCCCCTCACTCCTCCTTCCTTCCTCTCTTCCCCTTCCTTCCTTCCTCTCTTCTTTCCTTCCTTTCTCTCTTCCTTGTCCTTGTCTTTTTCCTTACTATGTTTTCATGCCTCGTCCTTCTCTCCAACCTTCCTTTCTTTCCTCCTTCCTTCTTCCTTAACTTTCTCCCCTTTCTTCTCTCAATTTTTTTTTTCTCTCTCCTTCCTCTCTTCCTAATCTTCTTCCCTCTTCTCTCCTAACCGTCTCTATTTTTCCTCTGTTCCTTATTCTTTAATCCTTCCTTCCTCTCCTTCCCACCCTTCTCTCCCTCCCTCCTCTCTTTCTTAATCTTCTCCTCTTCCTTAAGTTCTTTTCTCCTTTATATCTGTTCTGTACTCCTCTCTTTCCCTCTCCACTTTTCCTTCTCTTCTCACATAGTCTTCCCTACATATCTCTCCTTGCTTCCTCTCTCTCTCCTTATATCCTCTCTTCATTCCTCCTTTTCCCCCATCCATTCATCTCATTTCCTTTCTTCTTACTCTTCTGTTCATTCTTACGCCTCTACTTCCTTCCTCTCTTCCCTAACAGTCTTTCCCTCCTTCCTTCCTTCTGTCCTTCCCCTCTTCCACAACCTTCTCTGCCCAATTTTCCATCCATTGATCTCTCCCTCTCTCTCTCTCTCTCTCATGCCTATGTGTACATCTACCAATCAATATATTTTTCTATCTTCCCATCAATCTACATACCTATTATTCACCTACCTTCCCCGTCTCCCTCTCTCTCTCTCTCTCTCCCTCCCTCCCTCTCTCTCTCTCTCTCTCTCTCTCTCTCTCTCTCTCTCTCCCAACACGGTCACTCTACCTAAATGGCCACCTTCCCGGGTACTTCGGACCTCCACGAATCTCATGGGAGGGCTGTTTCTGGCCTCTCTCTCTCTCTCTCTCTCTCTCTCTCTCTCTCACTCACTTTTCTTATTCCTTTTTCCTAGCACACTATTTTCCTTTTTCATTCTTTCTTTTTTTAGTTCTTTTCTAGGGCATAAATTTTGGGTCTGAGAGGTCATGGGATTCTTACGGGGCTGCTTCAGGGGATACAAAAAAAAAATGTAATTTTTATGAAGGAAAAAAAAAGTGGAAATATAAAAGAGAAAGTGAAAGAATACTGACGAATGAAAGAGAAGTAAGGAGTAAATAAAAATGCTTGCTTAATGAGAATGATGAAACCAGAGATGTGAAAAAAAAAAAAAAGGCTGTAATGAGAAACTGAGAAAGAATGAAGAGCCTGGAAATGTAACAGTGGCGGAAGTGAAAAATGTAACAGTGGAGGAAGCGAAAAAGGTAACAGTGGCGGAAGTGAAAAAGATAACAGTAGCGGAAGTGATAAAGGTAACAGTGGCGGAAGTGATAAAGGTAACTGTGGCGGAAGTGAAAAACGCTGTGAAGTGGTTGAATAATGGGAAGACGGTAAGGTGCGATGAAGAATACGCTGAGATGAATAAATGTAGAGAAGAGAGACGAATGACATGTCGTGGGATGAATGGAGAACGTATCGGTGAAACGGAATCTCTCCCTCTCTCTCTCACTCCCTCTCTCTCTCTCTCTCTCTCTCTGGAAAAAGGTGATGGAAGTGAGCGCAGAAATTATCGTGGTGCTATTAGTCCCGTCGGTGATCTAGGAAGGATATTTATTTGGTTAATGAGTGATGAGTGGGGAACAGGGTGGTTTTAGGAGTGGTGGGGGGGATGTGTGGGTAAGGTATTGTAGTAAGATTTGACTGTAGGGGAAAAAATGTAAGAAGGACTGTGAGGTAGAAATAAAATTGATGGATCTGAAAAAAGCGTGTGATTTGGTGAACAGAGGAGGAGAGAGAGAGAGAGAGAGAGAGAGAGAGAGAGACAGACAGACAGACAGAGACAGACAGACAGACACAGAAACTGAGGGTCATGGAGAGAGATAAAATAGGATTATATGCAAATTAATGGCAAAAGCTTGTGACGGTAATTTGTTAAGAGCACGAATATATATTGGACCTCTCTCTCTCTCTCTCTCTCTCTCTCTCTCTCTCTCTATGAATTAACCACCCTCCATTTGTCTCTCCCCCTCCCCCCCCAGCCCACACTCACCTCGGCGCAGTGCAAAAAGAAGAGGGGGAAGGGGAGGGGAGGGGGAAGAGGAGTGGAAAGACAGGGGGAAGAGGAGTGGAAAGAGGGGGGAAAAGAAGGGGAGAGGAAGGGTAGGGGGATGAGGAGGGGGAGGTGGCAGAGCAAGGAGGGATCGTAGAACACAATCATAGATAATTTCACGCAGCCTCGCTCTCTCTCTCTCTCTCTCTCTCTCTCTCTCTCTCTCTCTCTCTCTCCACACACCCGCATACTTCCATTCGTACCCACACACGCATCTTACGCACAGGACATACTTTTTATACGCCCCGAACTATACACATTCTTCTGTAGTCACTCAAACGCGAAAATACAAACAATGGTCTATTCAGTCATACAGAATCACGTACTGTACACACGCATACGCACACGGACACATTCATTTACGCACGCCTACGCACACGGGCACATATTCACTTACACACGCATACGCACACAGGCACATATTCACTTACACACGCATACGCACACAGGCACATATTCACTTACACACACATACGCACACAGGCACATTTATTCACTTACACACGCATACGCACACGGACACACGAGGATGCTGGCATGAAATGAGATTATGTGTGCCGAATTAAAAACAAGGAAAGCCGAACAAAGCGCATCTACACACACACACACACACACACACAATCGTTCCCCCTTGCTATATCAACCAGAAAAATTCTCTCTCTCTCTCTCTCTCTCTCTCTCTCTCTCTCTCTCTCTCCAACATCCACGCCTCACAAAACACCTCATGGCAGGGCAAAGTTGGGCGCACTGCCGGGTTCCCACGGGTACTGCAGGTGTGTGTGTGTGTGTGTGTGTGTGTGTGTGTGTGTGTGTGTGTGTGTGTGTGTGTGTGTGTGTGTGTGTGTGTGTGTGTGTGTGTGTGTGTGTGTGTGTGTGTGTGTGTGTGTGTGTGTGTGCGTGCGTGCGTGAGGGATTTGCGTGCATCAAAGTCGTACACAGCCCCTTAACTGCGAGAAGTGCGTGTGTCTGAGCCCATTGACGGAGGACCTCTTGCGTGCGAGGATTTGCGTGTTTAGAATTTCTTGAGTGTGAGGATTTGCGTGCTTAAAATTTCTTGAGTGTGAGAATTTGCGTTTTTGGAATCCTTTGAGTGCGAGAATTTGCGTGCGTATCGTGAACCTCGAGGGAAAGATCTTGAGAATGCGGAGAAGATGGCGGCATTGTCTCGCTCTCTATTGATGTCCTGCCCACCTCAGACTAAGATGCGTAGGTGTCTTTGTGCGCGGCTGATCGTCCCTCAACATCAAACACCCTACCATCGCCATTATTTTGACTGGATTAATTTTTACCTGCGTGGGTAGTAAGACGCTGGGGTGTGTGAGAGTGTCGCGTGCTTACTAATTCATCGTGATCTACGTCGAAAGAATCCAGACTTATGAGATGATAATAATAATAATAATAATACCCATTTTCTATTTTCACAGGGTATACTACACAGACCCTCGCCAGCTCATCCTACCTATTTCTTTTTGTCTCCCACCCCCAATCCTTTACCCTCGACACTTTCAATCTTAAGACATTTTAAAATAATTCTAAAATGCATTGCAATCACTACTCCTAAAACACCAGCTTCAGAGGATATTGCCTACTGTTCTGTGCCTGCCCCATCACCCATCAAAATTCCAGCCCATCCTACCCATTCCTTTGCTCAACTCTCTCTCTCTCTCTCTCTCTCCCTCATCTGACAGTTTCATGGCGCATCTCAGGTAACATAATGGACGAACGCGCTTACTTTTGTTCTGAATTAGTGGTCGGGGGGGGCTTGGTGGAGGGGGTCGCGATGGGCTGCCGGGTGGACGGACCTGCAGTGAGTCTAGACAGGAAATGAATCGCTGTTCGGGAGGTCTGACTTCCCCTCCGTCAACCCCTGAGACCGTACCCTCGTCAGCCTTGTACCCTACCACCTGTCCCTTAGCGATTTATTTCGCATACTACGTGCTGGAGAGGGATGCCTTCACCTGGTGGCACTGATATAACTTGGCGGATCCACTGCCAAGTTATATAAATGTCCCTAATCTCCTTCCCTGTTCCCCGAAAGGAGGATGGTGGACTGCCGAAGAACGGAAACACCAGCCGCAGATCACCGGGTACGCGTTTCAGATGAACCTGGGGCTATAACAACAACAATTACTACAAAAACAACTACTACCGTAACTACAACTACCGGTACTACTGCCACTGCTATCACCGCCATCACTACAACTATACAACTACTACCGCTGCTACAACAACAACTACTACTACTACTACTATTACCACCATCACCACTATTATACAACTACAACTACTACTACAGAAGGCGACGAAAACTGCATGAACTAGAGGGGCACTCAGTGGAGCGCATCTCTCCGACAAGGGCAACGTAATTTCCAAACCACTCTTCGTAATGGGTTAGGTTTTCTCATCACTGATTAGGGTTTCACGAGAAATGTTTTCCGGACCCAGAATCTGTAATATGATCTGGATCGGTCCAAAAAGTTAATCGAGGGTTCCCTGGGACATGGGCTATCTACCCAACAATTTTGGTCCAAATCTCTATTTTAGTTTTTGAGTAATCCTGCTAACAAAAACAACATCGTGCCATACAGAGAAAAAAAAAAATGATAAGAAGGAAGTTTGAATAAGCTTGCGCACCTGAGAGGCTTCGGGACTCAGGTGCATGTCGTCTTAACTGCGTCCTTAAGCTGTGGTCCGGACTAATAAAGCTTACGTCTCGCAAGGACAAGTGGACGTTCCCTCGCAGATGAGCATATTCTAAGTGGCATAGGAAGCTTCCAAGCACCGTTTCCTTGGCGATTTGTTTTTGTATATTACATCCCGACATTCTCTTGTGTTATTTATGCAATTTTTCTGTCGATATACATGATACTGAGGCGTAATGTGGAGAATAATTCGCTAAGGAAGAGGTGTTACAGAATCGCCTGGGTCACCTAAAATCCGACATGAACGGGGCACAACAGTGGATGGTACGACCTCCCACCTACTACTCATAAACTTCTCTCTCTCGCTCTCTCTCTCTCTCTCTTGCCAATCCCCCCAGTCTCTCTATCCGTTCATTACGGAACTAGCAGCCTCCCCCCTCCCTCTACCTCTCCTATAGCCCTAGGTAGCCCCCTTCTTCTATCCTTCCCCCTCCCCGTTATTTTCCAGAGGCTAATGAAGGGACCAGAGATTTGCCTGAGAACGAAGGGGTAAACGGAAGGGATGAACGGAGGGGTGATGGGAGAAGAAGAGGCGCGAGAGTAAGTGGGGGGAGCGTGAACGGAGGGGTGAACGGAAGGGATGAACGGAGGTATGAAGGTGAACGGAAGGGATGAACGGAGGTATGAAGGTGAACGGAAGGGTGTGGTCAATGCATGAACGGCAGGTAATACGGGAGTTAGGAATGAATGAATAAATGGAGAAGATCTGCACTTCATCGCTACCATTTTTTTCTCGCTGCTACCAGACGATTTCATTCAGCCCGGGAAAAATCCTCTATGACTGAAGCAATGAATTATAAGCTCCATTAACCCTTTCACTACGAGGATGGATTAGTTTGAGGGAGGACCAATGGTGGAAAAATGAAAAAAAAAAAGGATATAAAAAAAAACACGAACGCAGCCTCAAACACAACCACATAGAGAGAGAGAGAGAGAGAGAGAGAGAGAGAGAGAGAGAGAGAGAGAGAGAGAGTCAATGTCTTTATTAGGGAGGGCAGGAGAGAACGGCATTTATGTGAGCCGTAAATATGACAAGGCCCGTGTGTTTACCTGTCGAGGAGGAGGAGGAGGAGGAGGAGGTAAAAATAATGGGGAAAAAGAAACAGGAAAAGTGGAAAGACAGAAAGGAAGTTATCTGGAGTAACAGAGAGAGAGAGAGAGAGAGACGGGTGGGGGGGCACAGAGAAATGGGATAGTTGGTGGGGCTGCGAAAAGAGAAGGGAGGAAATGAGGGAAGGAAGGAAGGAAGAAGGGAGAAATGGTACTAGGAGGAGAGGGTAAATATATAATGGGGAAAGATGGACGGAGAAGAGAAGAATAAAAAATGGGGAAGAAATTAATAAAGTAAAAGGGGGAAATGGGTGGTGGGGAGGGGGAAGTGGGGAGGAGAGGAGGGGGGAGAAAGAGAGGGGAAATCAGGAGGAGGAGGAGAAGCGAAGGGTAGAGATGGAAAGGAGAATGTGCGCTCGCTCGCTCTCTCTCTCTCTCTCTCTCTCTCTCGTCAGTCCGAGCGTACGTTAATTAAGAAATAAATGGTGGAAATAATGGCTGTATGAACGACGTAATATATCAGTTTCAAACCCATGCAGCAGGGGCCAGAGAGAGAGAGAGAGAGAGAGAGAGACAGAGAGAGAGAGAGACAGACAGAGAGAGAGAGAAATTAGCGAAAATATAGACGAAATGGACATTAAAGTACAAAATGATGAAACATATATTTGACTGAAGGAAATTTTACAGGAAAAAATGCGATTACAAGAAATTATGTAGAGGATTGGGTATATGTATAACTGAGTGAAAATAGGCACAGAAATATGTAAAGAAAAAAATATATGCTAGTCACAGTGGAGAAAGATAAACAGAAGGAGAGAAATGAAGGAAGGAAAGAAGAAACACGATGAAGTTTTAAGTCTGTGAAGGCAGGGAACGAAAGAAAGAGGGGGCACGGCGTAAAGAAAGAAGGAAGGAAGGAAGGAAGGATGATGAAGAAAGGAAGGAAGGAAGGAAGGAAGGAAGGAAAGAAAAATGTATAACAAGGTGGATAATGCGTGAATGAAACAAAGGAGCGCTGAAATGAATAAATGAACCGATGACTGAAGGGAGGAACGAAGGGGAAAAAAAAGAAAGAAAGGAAGAACGAATAAATGAAAGGGCAGAAAAAGACTGATATCGAATGAGAGGAAAAAGGAAAAAATGAAGAAAATGGGAAGAAGAACGCAGAAAAAGAAGAAAAAGAGTGTTCAGACTAAAAAAAATCAGCGAAAAATGCAAGAATGAATGAACGAATGAATGGAGTGAAAGAAGGCGCAAAGGAAGGAAGGAATGAAAGAAAGGTCACTACGCTTTCCGCCCGGTTAGAGAGAGACAACTATTGAGAGGGGAGGGTAGGAGGGGGGGGGAAGGGGGTCCAAAAGAAGCAATGTTGGTAGTTGTGGTGGCAGTGAAATCTGTACATGTTTTGGTATGTGTGGTAGCTGTGATGCTTGTGGTAGCTATGAACTCCATGGCTGTTTTGGTAGTTGTGGTGGTGGTTGTAGTAGTTGTGGTTGTTGCTGGAGGTCATAGGCAGTGGGAAAAAAGTGACTGAGGAAGAGAGCTAGAGTTGACCAGACGTATACATCATCAAGACTGAGTACCGGTTAACTCCTGGACAGAAATGAGGTGAAAGTGTGTGCCTTGACGGGTGCTGCGTGCCCGCCGTAATGGGAAAAGGATACGGGCAAAAGTTCGGATGTCCGGCGACCAGAGTTAATAGCGGCAGAGGGGAGACAAAGATGCAACACTGCAGCAAAGGGAAGGAAGCTGAAGGGAGTTAGATACTCGTAAGAGGAAAGGAGTTGATGGGATTGTGATGGTGGTTGTGGTGGTGAATAGCGCAGTGCTTGTAGTGGTAGCAGGATTGTGGGTGCGACTGTGGTAGTAGTGGTGGTGAATGAGGTAGTACTTGTGGTGAGTAAAGGTAACTGTGGTGATGATGGTAGTATAGGTCATTAGGCGTGTGGTAGCGACTGTGGTAGTAGTGGTGGCAATTGTCGTAGTGATAATGGTACTAATACTCTGTTCACTTGACTAGGCCTAACACTGCCACCTCTCTATCTTGAATGCTGAAATGTGACAGGAGACTAACACTAGAATATGATGCTAGTCACGAAAAAGTGCTATGAAACAGATGCAGAGCCGTAGCATATATTATTTTATTCCGCCACTGAGCTACGAGAAACGAGCTGCAAAACCGCCGACGAATTCCGCCAAGTTAAAATGAATAAACTACAGAAATTCAGATACAGGCAGATGTGGTAGTAAAATTAATCGAGTAACTATGGCCGAATGGTAGTCTTTATGGTAGTTGTGGTCGGTGTGAATGGTAGTCTTTATGGTAGTTGTGGTAGGTGTGAATGGTAGTCTTTATGGTAGTTGTGGTCGGTGTGGTTGTAGTTGTGGTAGTTGTAATTGTGGCTACTGAAAAAAAAAGGATAATCTTTAACATGCTACGATTGGGTCTATACTTGCTCTCTCCAGACGATTTTATTCAGCTGGAGGAAAAGATTTACAAATGAATCTGGCAACGTCACTTTTTGCTTATTTTTTGTTATTTCCAGACGATTTTCTTCAGCTTCGAGATTTTTAGACCCAGAAATGAGACAGGATGGTCCATATATAGCGCTCCTCTTTTTCGTGTGTTGCGGGTACGGCTTAACGTTATCAATATCTACGCTGCATCAGTTTTTACCTTCGAAATCCCACACCAGCACACTGAGCCGTACCCGCAACACGTAAGAGCCCCCCCAGGTGAGTTCTATCGGGGTCTTCATTAACCCCTTCACTACGAGGGCACTCTAAACAAAATTATCCTGACGCCAGCGAGAATGAAATTACGTCCTCGGGCTGAAGTGGTCAAGGAGGGTAGTGGTAGAAGTGGTAGTTGAGAAAGTTTTGAGGTACTTGTGGTTGGCTTATTGGCTTGGTAGGCGTGGGAGGAGAAGGGTCTCTCTCTCTCTCTCTCCTCCAACCCTACCTGCTACTATCCCTCTATTCCTCTCATTTTCTCCATTTTTCCCATCCCTACAACTCCTCCCATTCTCCCTCCTTTCCTCCGGACCTCCTTCCTCCCTCTCTCCCTCGTTCCCTCCTTTCCTCCCTCCAGTTGTCTCCCTTCCTCCATAATTTATCCCCTCTCAGAATCCGCCACAACTACCACAATTACCACAATTACCTCGGTTACAGTTATGATGATTACCACCGCAGAGAGAGAGAGAGAGAGAGAGACCAATTACACAGTATATGGTTCTTTCTCGGTGGTCTGGCCTTGATATTAAAAGAAAGCCTTACTAATTATAAAAGTTTAAGAACACGAGAGAGAGAGAGAGAGAGAGAGAGAGAGAGAGAGAGCCTGTCTCTCATTTTCTGTGTGTGTGTGTGTGTGTGTGTGTGTGTGTGTGTGTGTGTGTGTGTGTGTGTGTGTGTGTGTGTGTGTAATTCACCGGGTCGGTCAGGATCACTTGATGGTCGTGATCGTCAGCTTTTACCCTCCCGGAAGGGAGCTGAAAGCTCATGTAGTCCGATCTAAGGGCAAGGCTGTGACCGTCACACACGCACACACCCGTCCCCTTGTTACAGGGGGACAGTAACCACCCACTTCGTCAGCGAAACTTTTCGCAACCTGAGCGAGGCGCGAACTCCCGTCCACCAGTTGGCAAGCGGGAACGTTACCACTGCACCAGCGAGCGGTGTGTGTGTGTGTGTGTGTGTGTGTGTGTGTGTGTGTGTGTGTGTGTGTGTGTGTGTGTGTGTGAGAGAGAGAGAGAGCCTGTCTCTCATTTTCTGTGTGTGTGTGTGTGTGTGTGTGTGTGTGTGTGTGTGTGTGTGTGTGTGTGTGTGTGCGCGCGCTCGCCTCAGAAAAAACTATTATAGGCTGAAAGAAGGCCAGCTTGCAGAGTCAACACGGACTTTGTTCTTCCTCGTATCAGCTGTAAACATGCCTACCTGCCTACACCCACGCAGTACTACCTGCCTACCTACATACACCCACGCAGCACTACCTGCCTACATACCCCCACGCAATACTACCTGCCTACCTACATAAATCCACGCAATACTGCATACTTGCCTTGGTACACCCACGCAATATTGCATACTTACCTACCTACACTCACGAAATACTGCTTACCTATTCCAGCGCAATATTGCCTACCTACACACATACACGCAAGGAACAGTGCCTACCTACCTACATACATAAATACTGTACTCCCACACAACATTGCCTACCCATCTACTTAACTATGGATCCAGGGTTGGCAATGATAGTTTGTAGAGAGAAAACTAAAATGCAGAACAGGGGCAATGTTTATTTCGAGTTTCGCCAAAGCTGGAGTTGGTTTGATGGCTGCTTTGGCGAAACGCGGAACAAACTGGGCCCCTGTTTTGCACTTGGCGTTTTCTCTGTACCTACCTGCTTACCTGCATACCTACTTCCACGCAACGCTGCCTACCTACTTATCTACCTACTTACCCACATATATCAACGAAACACAGCATACTTACTTACATACACCCACTCACTGTCCAAACCCTCCTGTCTTCCTACCTACAAATAAGCATGCACCACTGCCTACCTACCTAACCCAACCGTACCCCCACTACCTACCTACCAGCCTACCTACTCGTTGATACACCCACCCACTCAATCTACCACCCTACTACCTACATGATTTCTTATACCCTGCACCCACACTGCGAGACAATCTACTTACACCCATTCCCTTACTATCACCCTACCAATCTCCCTGCCTACCAATAACCACCCACTCACTCTGCCAATCTACCTGTCTAACCAATTAATCAAGAGACTATTTTTGTACCTACATCTATCCATTCACACTATTAATTGACCTACCTACCCACTAACTTACCCTACCAACCTACCTTGTTACCTACATCCACTCACTCACCCTGCCAGCCTACCTATTTACCAGCCTATTTTCCTACCTATCTACCTACCTACCTGCCTACCCACACACCTGAACCACTCACTCACCAATCATCAAGTCTTTTATTGCCCCATCAGGAGTGTAGGTGACCTGAAGTTAACCTATTTTGCTCTGACACATGCAAAAGTGACCAGTTACTAATCTCTGAGTAGCACTGTATGAAACATCTGGTTGGAGGGGTTAGATGCAACCTTCAAATTCCCTTTACTAGAGGAGAAACCCCATAAGTTGCATTAATAATAATAATAATAATAATAATAATAATAATAATAACAACAACAACAACAACAATAACAAAAATAATAATAATAAAAATAATTGTACTTGGCCGTCAGAATAAAAGAAAACCGGTGTCGTCGTAAGAAAGAGGTTGAGATGGGTCCTCCTGATTGAAAGGACCGGAACCAATCTCCACTACAGAATAAGGGATATTGGGTAATAAATTTATTGAAGTGAAACCTTGTAAGTGAACGAGAACTTGACTGAATTTTTTCCATAGCACTGCTGGATAACTATATCTGCTTTATATCTATCTATCTATCTACCTATCTATCTATATAGGTAGACAGATACTTAAGTAAATACATAAACAGACAGACAGATAGATAGCTAGAGATATTGATAGATAGATAGACAGATAAATAGACGGGTATAGATATAGATACAGATATATAGACAGATAGCTAGGCAGAAAGACTGATGAAATTTACAAATTATTTGTATTATGGACACGAACAGATTAAATATTGAATGTCAAAGCGATATTACAAAATGTGTCTTACTTCACAACGCCATGATTATTACGAGGGCAGAGTGCAATGACATATTACATTACGTTTACTGGAAGGACAGAGTTGCCTCATAAAATAATATACTCAAACAAGGAAGCTCCCAGAAAGCGCATACCTCCGCCAATGCCACTGCCATTACAAAGGATCCGGATTCGGATCCGCGGATATAGGATCCGTATCCGGATCAAGATCCGCCCCCAAATTTGATCAATTCTTTCTTGGTCCACAGCCCACCATTCCACAAAATTTCATTGAAATTTATTGAGAACTTTTGGAGATACTGTGCAGGATACTCTGGCTCCAGATCTGGACCCGCCCCCAAATTTATTAATTTCTTCCTTGGTCCATGGCCCACTCTTCCACACAATTTCATCAAAATCCATTCATAACTTTTTGAGTAAAGTTGCTAACAGATAGATAAACAAACTAGCAAAAGCGGGCAAAAACATAACCTCCTTGGAGGAGGGAGGGAGGGAAGGTGATGAAAAGCGAAGAGATGAGAGTAGGTGGGGGTAGGGGGAAAAGAATAAGTGAAACGCGGGTAGCAATCTCCGTAGACTTTACCATCCGCTCTTAACCCAGCCACTGACACCTACCTATGTTTATTTTCAAGTAAATTCTCTCGATGTGTGTGTGTGTGTGTGTGTGTGTGTGTGTGTGTGTGTGTGTGTGTGTGTGTGTGTGTGTGTGTGTGTGTGTGTGTGTGTGTGTGTGTGTGTGTGTGTGTGTGTGTGTGTGTGTGTGTGTGTGTGTGTGTGTGTGTGAGTGAGAGAGAGAGAGCAAAAGAAAATCCCAGGTGAAGTTTGTGAGAGAGTTTCAGATTAAGATGAAGCATTGGTCTCTGTTCGACGCGTGTGAGCCAATTCTTTAGCTTTACCGTTCGCGGCGGGGCTCAGCGAAAAGTGTTTGTGATTTTCATTACGACCGGCTCTCTCTCTCATCATCTCCGTCTGCCTGTCTGTCTGTCTGTCTGTCCAGATACACATACAGGGTGTCCCGGGAGGAAATGACAGGTGAGGCAAGAATGAGGGGAAAAAAAAATGTTATATCAGCATGTGTCCAAATCTTATCTGTTAAGAGGTTAAGATTACTGATAACCTTATGGAGCGAAAATGGTCTTCCTCGTAAGTCATCTGTACATTTCACGCTTAGAATTACGTTACTTGTACAGTATATATATCCATCCATCTATCCATCTATCTATCTATCTATCTGTCAAAAAGATGAACACAGTCAAAACCAAACCTATCATCCTCCTTTTCTCACCTCCTAAAGACATATTAAAAAAGGAAGGAGAAAAAGAAGGTAAAGAAAAATCACCAACCCAGTCATTACACTTGACCTTAATGCGGCCAAGAGTAACTGGGCGGTAACCTTTAATGACCCCCAGGCGTACACACACACACACACACACACACACACACACACACACACACACACGGAACTGCACTACTGTTTTCCCTGTTAATCCTGCCAACGCGGTGCTCTTAAGTAGGATTGGGCCTGTAATCGCGTGTAATCCTGGTAGTCAATATAAAAGGCTGAAATGAAATGATGACCAACGTTGCGGTTTTACCTTCCATGCGTCTATCAGTGTTGTGGTTTTAGTTAGTTCTTTTTTAGTGGTTCTCTCTCTCTCTCTCTCTCTCTCTCTCTCTCTCTCATCTGGAGTGCCCGTACAAAGCCGTGGTATTACCGAAGCAGGCCGTCTCTTGTACTAATTGCTCTGATGCCAAGCTCTCTCTCTCTCTCTCTCTCTCTCTCTCTCACACACACACACACACACACACACACTGAACCTGACCTTTCCATGTGTCCTTCCATTCTCTTGGCCTGATATTTCTCCCTACCCCATCACAGGCGGATCAGGGACAGGCACGGGGGAGACCAGGTGGGCGGGGGGAGGGGGGAAGGAGAGGGAAGGAGGCGGGGAGGTGGAGGGGGATGGTAGTGGGGGGGGAGAGGGCTTCACCAGAACGAAAATATAAGATTGCTTTTCTTTTATTGTCCCTTTACTGTTTACTAGATGCATGTAGATATCCCCCGGTGTGTGTGTGTGTGTGTGTGTGTGTGTGTGTGTGTGTGTGTGTGTGTGTGTGTGTGTGTGTGTGTGTAGAAAGAAGAGCGTGCAACAACTCTACACACATATCCCCATCCACGCACCTCCCTGAATTCGCCCCTCTTCCCCCCCCCCATCTTTCTTTTCTTCCTCCTCTCCGTCTATCATCAGACTCTCTCACCTATCCTTCTCCCTTCTAATCCTCGCCATAACCACTCTCTCACGTTGCTTTACTTCCTTCTTCATCATTATCATGGTCCCTCATACATTCCGAGTCTCAAATTCAAAAGAAGAAGAGGAGGAGGAGGAGGAGGAGGAGGTAAGAAGAGTAAAATAAAGGACATCATTGTGCTGAAAGGGTTACAGTCCGGTCCTGAAGCTTTCCTCGTCCCTCCAGCAAAAATATACGAATGATTGAATGAATGAAGATAAAAAGAGGCAGACACACACACACACACACACACACACACACACACACACACACACACACACACACACACACAACATACAAATAGACAGACAGACAGACAGAGACAGAAAGGAAAAAAACAGAGACAGACGGGCAAACAGAAAAAATGAATGAAAGAAAAAAAGGAAAGAGAGAAAGAAAGACTGACTGAATGAATGAAATAAAAAATAAAACAATGATGGACAAGACAGGTAACTGAGCGTAACTCCATGAATCAAGGCACATCCCTTTTTATAACCTTTAATTATACACTCTTCATATTTATTTAGCCCGCCTGTTTTTTGTTTTGTTTTTTACGTGCTTTTTTTTTCTCTCTCTCTCTATCTTTCTCTATTCGCTGCCTCTTTCACGCTGTCTTCTTTTTTTTTTCCTTCAGTCTTACAGATCTTCAGTACCTAGCTTAATTCTCTCCTTACATCTCTCTCTCTCTCTCATTTACAAAGTCCCTCCGAAGCTGAATAAAATCGTCTGGAGATAGCAAGATAAAAATGTCACTCCTTTCTATCCTCCTGTCCATTCATTTCCCTTTCATTATTCTCTCCTCTCCCTTTCCTCCTCACCTCCTCCCTTCATTCTTGCCTTCTGTATCATGTACCTCTCTTATTCTCCCTTTTTTCTTCTGCTTTTTCTCCCTTCTCTACTTCTCTCCATCGTTTTCTCTTCCTTTCCTCCTCTTCTCAATTCTTCCATTCCTCCATCCTTCCGTTCACCACTCCTCATCTCCCTTCTTTACACTTCTCTCTCTCTTCATTCTCTCGCCCTCTCTTCCTTTCATTCTTCCCTCATTTCTTCCATCCCTCCACCTAAATTCTCTCCACTCTCCACCTCCACTCCTCTCAATCCTCCTCTTCCTTCCTATCCCCTCCTTCTCTCACTTCATCCTTACTACTATCTCCATTTTCTTCTCTTTCCTTCCGTTCGTTTTCTATGTATTCCCTCTTTTTCTCCCTCTTTCTACGAGTCCTTCTTTCAATTTGTCTTCCCTCTCTCTCTCTCTCTCTCTCTCTCTCTCTCTCTCTCCATTTGCCTACTTCCTCAATTCCTCCCTCCCCCCTCCCTGACTCCCTCCCTTCCTCCCTCCGATCTACATTCACTCCCGCCAAGACCCTTAAGTACTCCCATCTCCCTCCCCCCCCCTCTCTCTCTCTCTCTTCCGTTCCCACTTCACTTCTTTTCCCCCTCCTTCTCTTCCCTCTCCCACCTCCCACCCTCTGTTCGTTCTCCTATCCCTCCTTTTCTCCTCCCTTCTCTCCACTTTCCTTCTATCTCTCCCTCCTCTTATCTACCCACCCTCCCTCCCTCATTCCTTTCTTCCCTCTCTCCCTACACCCAACCTTCTTCACTTCTCAACCCACTCCTATCCTTCTCTCCCTTCCTCCCTCCCGTTGTTCTCTCTTCCCATCCCATTGCTTCTCTTCTATTCCCACTTCATATCCTCCCTCCCCTCCCTCTACCTCTCCCTCCCCCTTTCCTCTTTTCCTTACCCAAGCCTGTCCTCTCCCTGCCTCTCAGTCTTGGCCTCTTCCTCGATCCCTCCCTCTCCCTCTCCTTACTCCCTTCCTTCACACTCCCAAGCTCTCGCTTCTCCTCTCCTAGTCCTCTCTCTTTATTTCTCCCTCCCTTGCATTGTCTCTCTCTCCCTCCCTCCTAATCTTACCCCTCTACTTAATCCCTTCCCCTCTCTCTCTCTCTCTCACTAAGGGCCAGGCAGGATTTCGGCGATCCATTTTAGAGCGACTGACACAGCTGGCAGATTAAATGTTGCAGAGGACTAGCCATCTCCCAAATAACTGAGCACCACACCGCCACAGCCAGCACGATGTAGTAGTAGTAGTAGTAGTCTGTTGTTGTTGTTCTAGGGTCTTCTGAATGTGAACCCAGTGGACTACAGGACGAGACTGCCCTTCTCTTGCACTCCCTCCTTTCTGGGGACACGGTAGGAGTTGAGGGACGTTTTGATAATTGGACAGTGCAACCCCATCACCATACCTGTGCACCACGTGAAGGCGTCCCTCTCCCACGCCAGACAAGCAGTGAGAGATGAATGAATATCGAATAGTGAGATGGTCTGATGGTGAGATAAGGAAGAAGGAAGAAATGACTGGGTGAAAAAGAAGGCATGAAGAAAATGAGAGTGTTTTAGTAGTTTGGCCTAGACCACTACTTATGACCGCAGAGTGCATTCAGGATGACCAAAAAGAGTGAAGATAAGAATGGATTAATGAACTGCAAACACCGAAAGAGTAAAGACAGGAGTAAAGAAAGAAACGAATAAAAAAAGCGAAAGGGTGAAGACAGAGATTAAAGCAGGAAGGAATGAAGGAGAGGCAGACAAATGAATGCAGGAGTGAATGAAGAAAGAGGGCAATGGAAACTCTCTGACAACACGACACAGCGCTGCGAGGGACCTGGTAGTGTGCATGTGTCCACTGCTCTCACAATTGCATCATCCACTCGCCATGATTCTCCTACATTTGCTTGGATTGTGCAGCAACGTGACAGCGAAATTAAGGAGAAAATAAACAAAGACAATGCACAGTAAGAAACACATAAAAGATTTGACTCAGCATTTTCAAAACGTGAGAAAACTTTAATTTCCTCTAGGCGAGTATATTAACTTTAAAAATGGCTTCCCACGGTTCCGCCACTTAAAGATTGAGTTTTGAAAGACGAAGTGTAGAGCTGAATTAATTTTATCAGTACGACACTTTCTTTTTTATACTGCAATTTTGACTTAAGCCACGCGACATTTACCCTGCATAAATTTCGCAGTGAACAGGTTAAGATACTGGAAGTAAAGGAGGATATGAATGTTTTACCTTCACACAAAACACTCAGTGACAAGCGATGATAACTTTTTCAATAACGGGATGTCATCATAACCTCACGCATAGCAGGCGAGGGTTATGTGTCTAGTTTGGTTAGCATGTTTGTCTGTCTGTCCGTCGCCAAAACTTTGGAGAAAAAAAACGAAATAAATTGCTCCGATCAGAAGCATGTGATCAAAATTTAACCCCCACAATATCATGATTCAGTTGCTTCATCTGGTTCGGTTCGCCACTCCCCCATTCACTGCCTCTGCCATGGACCTGAAGCTGTCGATTTCCGCCTGACATACAATCTTTAAGCGTAGGAAATTCGAAATACAGTCTGGGTACGCCTGGTGAGCAACGGAATGGTATAAAGCCGATTGCTAGTTCCCGCTGCCTGCCATTGTATGTCATGACGCTCTCTCTCTCTCTCTCTCTCTCTCTCTCTCTCTCGTCCTCAATTATACGTCTCTTCATCACACATGCCTACATCAAGACTGCGATGGTAGAAGAAGCTAAATCAGATGATGGAGGAAGAAATGAAGTGAGGTGAAATGTGAGAAGGGAAGTGAGGTGAAATGTGAAGTGAAAAAGTGAAGTGAGGTGAAATGTGAGGTGAAATGTGAAGTGTATTGAAGCGGGGCGGCGGCAGAGGAACATCAACGGTATTATTGTCCTGATTTCAAACTGCCGTCTATTTTTCACGTCAAGAAATAATACCCACTCGCCTAACCCCTTCACTCCGATGACTGTTTGTTCCGCATTATGGTGACTGACTAGATGAGTGTATGCGAGTGAGGTGGAGGGGGAGACCAAGGATGAGATGGAGAGATATATGAGGGGGGGGGTAGAGATGGAGAGTGGGCAAGCAAATGGCATGGGAAACGGCAATGAGGAGGCGTTTTCTTTGTTTTGATAATTACAGACGATTTTCTTCAGCTTGGGGGAGAGTAAAAAAATAAAAAAAATAAAATACGTCGCCGGACTGGAGGGGTTAAACTTTATTGCGAGGCTACAGCAGTTTTCGCCCGACTTGGACCCATGCCTAATGCGGGTCCAATAAGTATAATTCCTCCAGTAGTAGTAGTAGTTGTAGAGCCGGTAGCAGTAACGAGCAGAACAGTAAGTAGACCCAGGCGTAGTAAGAGTAATAACAGTAGTAGTAAGTAGTGTACATAAGTAATGCAGGCGATAGCAAATGACCTTATTAATCCGGTGCCGTTATTTTATTATTTATTTTTATTACCTAAACACAATTCTACTGTATTTAGTTTACGATGTTTTCCTTTGTTTGTTTCTTTTTTTTTTTTTGAGGGGTCAGATTTAGTTTCCAATTATGTATTCAGTATTAGGGGCATGTCGTTACCCCTTTAGTATGAGGATCTTCTTTTTCATTTTTCTTGATATCCCTAAACGATTTTATTCTTACCAAGCCTGATTATTTTTTTACGGGCGGGGTTGGATACTGATTAACGACTTCCATTACAAGGGATTTTTCAAAGTTGAATAAAATGAGAGAGAGAGAGAGAGAGAGAGAGAGAGAGAGAGAGAGAGAGAGAGAGAGAGAGAAATGTGAGTGAAAAAGCTAGCCTAATATCCGCGCATCGTCCGTGGCCAAGTAGCATCACATTAGGCAATTTAGGAGGCAGGCGACGGATATTAGAGTGCCAAAACTGCGATCCTGAATTGCTAAGAGCCGGGTGTATCCATCAGGAGTTTGGTGTATCCATCAAGAGCAGGGTGTATCCATCAAGAGTTAGGTGTATCCATCAAGAGCCGGGTGTATCCATCAAGAGCAGGGTGTATCCATCAAGAGTTAGGTGTATCCATCAAGAGTTAGGTGTATCCATCAAGAGCCGGGTGTATCCATCAAGAGTTAGGTGTATCCATCAAGAGCCGGGTGTATCCATCAAGAGCCGGGTGTATCCATCAAGAGCCGGGTGTATCCATCAAGAGCAGGGTTTATCCATCAAGAGCCGGGTGTATCCATCAAGAGCAGGGTTTATCCATCAAGAGCAGGGTGTATCCATCAAGAGCAGGGTTTATCCATCAAGAGCAGGGTGTATCCATCAAGAGCAGGGTGTATCCATCAAGAGCAGGGTGTATCCATCAAGAGCAGGGTGCATCCATCAAGAGCAGGGTGTATCCATCAAGAGCAGGGTGTATCCATCAAGATACTTCACTGTTTTCACACGTACGGGAGCTATACAATCTGTACTGACGCTGACCTGAATTCAAACTGAACTGAAACTCCTCTGGTCTCTTCCCCATCCTTATAAGCTTCCTGTATTCTAGAATGATCTGCATTCTAGGAGAAGCAACAGTTACCAACTCGCAGATATCCAAAATATCCAGAGTTTTCTTACACTCCTTAACACTCTAAATTACTTAACATACAAACTGAAATCAAATTACAGTACATAAGAAATAAATAAAACAATATATAGAGGAAAAAAAAAGGACAAAGTTAATACAGATCTTTTCAAAATATCTACACTCACAAACAGCCGGCTAACTGGCAACTCTGACACGGTACTGACAAAAATATGAGAAATACTGTAAACCTTCCTGTACTTCCTAACTTGCAAATCCCGCTTCTCAACAGTATATTTTCCATAATTACTCACGCCTGTTTATTTGCTTGTATATCATTATCCTATCAATTAACACCGGCTGTCATCATGTAATTACACCCATTAACACGCCATACACATGCCGATTTGTCTTAATTATTGCGGTTTATATTCTGTTCTTGTTTTCTTTTGAGTGGCGATTTATTTGGCCTCCCCCTCTAATCAACTGTATTATTAGAAAACACACTGAATTCTTTATTTTTTTATTATTTATTATTATTATTATTAATGTTACTGCTGTGGAGAGAGAGAGAGAGAGAGAGAGAGAGAGACCTTATCAGTATCATTATAGTCGCCTCCTCTGTTCCACACCACATCGCTCTTTCCCATATCTGATCAATTATTAAAAAAAACAGAGTTCATTTAGCCAGACTGACATTCGACACATCCACTATGCAAAGTTAGTGAATTCATTTGCATACTCCCTTACACTAAGCATTATTTTTTTCCTCTTTGGGCCTCAGTTGGAATATTCTCTCTCTCTCTCATTTAAAAATGGATTAAGGAAAACGTAAAATGTCAAAAAAATCATCACTAAGCAAAGGTCTAACTATGGAGGTCATTTCACGCCCTACATGCAAGTTGATTTCGTTGTCAGTGCAATTGTTGGGGGATTTTGGTGGGGATGGGGGAGAGAGGTACTAAGGGAGAGGGGATTGGGGGGTAAAGGGGGGAGAGGTAGTGGAAATTTTTTGGTTAATGGTAGAGTGAAGTGGAATGGTGGTGGTGGTGGGACTGTGATGATGGATTAAGCATGAAAATGATGACGATGATGATGACAATGATGCTAATGGTGATGATGATGATGATGATGATGAGGAGGAGGAGGAGGAGGAGAAGGAGGAGGAGGACAAAAGTATATAACTATAAATAACAATAAAAAAAACAAGGCCGACAGCCAAAAACAACCCATCCCTGAACCACACGATTCATCCACTTAAAACCACCACACACACACACACACACACACACACACACACAAGTAACTCAGAGCTGATGGAGTGATTAAAGAAAGCCAATTTGATGGGGGGTACAAGAGTTCATCTGCGGGACTCTTCATCATCCCACACCCTCGCCCTTACCAATATTGACTCTCTCTCTCTCTCTCTCTCTCTCTCTATCTATCTATCTATCTATCTATCTATCTATCCTACTTTTTTTCCAACACAGTCCCATCCACCGGAACAAAAACATTACGACAAAAACAGTGATTTTAGTCGACATAACAAAGTAAACACCTTCCTCTCTTCACTGTTCTCTCTCTCTCTCTCTCTTCCAAACGATTTCAATACCCTAAGTGAGTCATAGAAGCCCGACTTAGATCAACCTGAAGAAGCCTGTATAAATAACTCAGTATGGCGGGGGTATTTACGCTATTGAGTGCCCCCCCCTATACTTGCAACCACCAGACGATTTAACTGAGCATAGGTGGTCAGGTAATTTGACTACTAACCAAGGAGACTCATACCTACTTCATAACCCAAGTCAAATTTGTTCCGACAGATGAAAACAACGAGATTATTGGAAAATAGATACTCAAGGCTTTTATCTATCCCCTCCGGCTCGAAAAAAGTCTCCCAAAAGCTGAATAACATCGTCTGGAGATGGCAGGAAAATTACAATAGGGGGTTCAGTGGGTTTAATATTCCCTTTAATACACGTGTCCATTTTTCTATGCTGAATGAAATCGTCTGGAAGTAACAAGGGGGAAATAAGACGTGGCTGGATGCAAGGGGGTTGATCAGGGCGACTTGAGGCAGCCTGTGTGGGGTGTGTGTGCTCTACTGAGTGCCCCCACCGGTTATTACAGTCGTTAGTCATAGTGCTGTCATCCCCACTGGTCCTCCCTCTCTCTCTCTCTCTCTCTCTCTCTCTATCTCTAGGTTCCCATTATGTTATTACCCATTAGTATTATTCAATTTAGGGAGAGGAAGAAATCACAAGATTCTCTCTCTCTCTCTCTCTCTCTCTCTCTCTCTCTCAAGGTACGCATTAGTAATATTTAAAGTGAGGACAAAAGCCACAAGATTCCTCAATCATTTTAATCTCTCTCTCTCTCTCCCCGGCCAACAAATCACCGGCTCGTTATATTTTACGTAAAAATGGAAGAGGGCGATTATAATTTATTGTCTGGTTGGTTGGACGATGGTTTTTACGAGATGGAGACTGTGGTGGTGGTGGTGGTGGTGGTGGTGGTGACAATGGTGATGATGATGATGACAATGGTGATGATGATGACAATGGTGATGATGGTGATGATGATGATGATGATTAGTCCACCCCTCAGGTCCAAGGAATATTTTATCACTGCATCGAGAAATATTGCAGCACCTTCAGTCACAGATCGTCATTTTTTTTACTTTATTCTCGCTACTTTCAGACGATGTCATTCAGCTTAGGAACGAGCTCTGGTCCTGAAGGGGTCACAGGAGTCTATAATCAACCCCTACAGTTCCAAAAATCCCTCCTCGGCTGACAAAACGTCTGGATATAAGAAGAACGCTATCTTAAAGACTCTCAGGTGGCCAGGTAAAGGTGAATGGCAAGGAAGAATTTTTTTTACTTAATGTTATGAACTGGGTTGTGGGTGCACTGTTGAAAGTAAGGGAGAGAGAGAGAGAGAGAGAGAGAGAGAGAGAGGGGGGGTAGGGGGAAGTTGAATTAAAACGCCTGGGTTACGTGAAATAAAACACCAGAGTTGCCCCCACCAAAAGAGGGGATAATTAGTTAGGTAAGAGTACTACTAATTTTCCGGTGCAATTTCTACGCTGATAAGAGAAAGAACGCTGACTCGATAACCAGGCCAAACACGATAAGGAGGCGATAAGGAAGCTGCCATCCATGCTGAATATTCTCCACCTTATCTACACGTGTTGAGAATTACCTAACGAAGTGGGAGAAAGAAAGAATGAAAGATTAGTTGCGCAGTAAAGTTGAATCTCTCTCTCTCTCTCTCAGGCCAACAACAAACCACATCGTCCTAAGCATGCAAGACCGACAGAGGATGGCTATAATTCACTGTGCATGACGCCAGACGATTTTATTCAGCTGACAGTGGGTTAAAAGAGCCCGGCGGAACCTACAAGTTAAATATGACAACAACAATAACAACGAGAGAGAAATAGGTAAAATTACGCTGTTAAATTTTGACTTCTGTTGTTTTTCTCTTTCTTTTTTTTTATGTGGACAAAGCAAAGTGAAAAGGTTGAGTCTCCCATAACGTATTTCAAGTCAGTTTTGCCACTTCATTTTTACGTTTTCATTTTTTATTCTGTTTTCCCTGCCTCCAGACGATTTTCCTCAGCTTTAGGGAATGAAGGGGTTAGTGAAGGCTATTTATAACACCCCCAGTTCGAAAAAGAAATCCCTGGAGTTAAAGAAAAAAAAATCGATTGCTAATGCCAAGAAAGTGATAGAAAACACGTCTCCTCGTTGAAGGGGTTAAAAATCAGAGAGAGATAGATAGATAGATAGATAGAGAAAGAGAGAGAGAGAGAGAGAGAGAGAGAGAGAGTTCTGTCTACAAACCCTGATTTATTGACTGACACTTTTCTTTTTTCGGCGTGGGGGCAGGGAGGTGGAAAGATTAAAACTGCCAGTGTACTGAACCAAGACAGTTTAATTTTCAGAACTGGGAGGGCGGGAACCATAAACTCTCTCAATCCGGTGACCCAACTGCTACTACTACTGCCACTGCTGCTGCTACTACTACTACTACATTACTATTATTATTATTATTATTATTATTATTATTATTTGCTATCTCCAGACGGTTTTATTCACCTTATGGGGTACATCTAGCTGTGTGGGTATCAGTGGCGTCTATACCTAACCCTCCTGAGCTGAAATAAATTGTCTGACAGTAACAAGAATATAAATAATACGTCATCGAAGTGAAGAGGCTAAACCTTAAACGTAAATCAGACAAATCCACCAGTCTATCAGAATTATGGACGTCAGAAAAATGCAACAATCCAAAATTTTCACCGGCCACGAAAAAAAATGGGCCAATAAAAAAAAAAAAAAGGAAGCCAATCAGATATACACATCAAATTCGCACTCAGTTCAGAAAAATGATTAAGTTTAGAGAAGTGGTATGGACAGAAAAGCCCACAAGCTATTAAAAAAAAAAAAAAAAAAAAAAAAAAAAAAAAAAATCACTTAAAAAAAATACACCAATTTCGAAAAAATACAATCAGAAAACCGTCCCAATCAGAAAAATGTAACAATCAGAAAAATGCACCAACAAAAATGTACCAGTGAGAAAAATGCAACCAGAAATATGCACCAACCAGGAAAATTCCACTCAGAAAAATGTTCCAATCAGAAAAATACACCGATCAGAAAAATGCAATCAGAAAAAGGGTCACTCAGAGATATGCACCAGTCTGAAAAATACACCTGTGAGAAAAATAAACCAATCAGAAAAATGCACCAGATAGAAAAATACCACTCAGAAGAATACAACGATCAGAAAAATGCAATCAGAAAAATACACCAATCAGAAGAATACCCTCCCCCTCCCCCCAAAAAAAGGCAAAACCCGAATTTCGAAATGTAATACCAATGATCCAGAACCCGCACATACCCATTAACTCCACATTCCCTTTACAGTTTACTACACACCTCCCCTCCACACCTACACATCCCGGCCCCACCCTCCATAATTATACGCGTTTATATAGAGCTCTGCAGGACGCTGTATATAAATGGATTACCTCTGTATGATTATTTACAACATTATTTACACTATTTACACCAGCTGAGGGAATGGGAGCTGTGTTTTCAGCTGATTTCGGATCGTAATACCTCTTCGTTATCGATTTATTCTGCATTTCACACCTGATTATCCGGCTTAATGTTACTGATGGAAAGTATTATTAAAGCCACATAGATCAGATTGCGTCGATGAGGTGTAATGTGCGGAAAAAATCGCTAAGGGAAGGTTAATAGGAAATCTGCAATGTCACTCAGAACACACGACGTAGGTGAGTGGGACTGTCATCCTTCGCCCGGACGCCACTCTCCCGCAGCAGCTGTCGTCGATAATGTTCAATACGTTATATCAATCCGTCGATAATGTTCAATACGTTATATCAATCTGGGATCGTCTTTTCCTTTTTATGCCTGACATCTGGCTTTTTTTTTTTTTTTACGATTAGGTCAGGCTATCGAACTGGAAAGGTCAGTTACAGCCTTTATACAACCCCTTCAGTACGAGAGGACTTTCCTAACTTGTACAAAATCATCTAGTACCAGCAGTCTATCGCGAAACATCCATGTTAGGATCCACACACTCTTTACAATATCTCTCAGTCTACCCATCCATCTACCTACAAAATGACGCAACTATCTATCCACTCACTAGACCCCCTCCCCTCCCTCCTCTCCTGCCCCTTTCCCCCTTTCCTCCTCTCCCCCTTTCCCTCCCCTCTCCCTTCCCTAGCCAGAGTACGGTGTGGGTGTAGTAAATCAGTGTAGCTGCCACCCGACACACCCTTACCCTGGCTGAGTGTGCAGACCAGGTGGGGGAGGGGAAGAAAGGAGGCAGGGGAGGGAAGGGAGGGGGGAAGAGAAAAGAAGGCAGGGGAAGGGAGAGGAAAGGACGGGAAGGAAGGGGGATGGGTAGGAGAGAAGTAAAGAAATGCAGGTAGTGGCAAGGGGCATTGGCAGGAGACGAGTAGGGGAAGGAAGGGGGAGATGAAGGGGAGGAAGAAAGAAGAGAGAGAATTGAAAGGTGGTAGAGATGAAGTGACCGGGAGAAATGGAAATGGAGAGGAAGGCAAAGAAATGGAGAGACTATGGAGGAGGCAAGGAGAGATGGAGGGAGGAAGGGGGGACGAGGTAAGAGAAGGAGATGAAGGGTAGCAGACAGAAAAGAGTTGGAGAGAGAGAGAGAGAGAGAGAGAGAGTCCCGAACCACCAAGCGTAGTCTCTGTAGAATCATTTAAACAATTTTTCCTTCGTCTATGGCCATGCAAATTTTCTCATTTATAATACTAAAAATGTGAATATTTTTTGGGGTGCTCGTGACCTTCCTCTGACCCATATATACACCCATGGAATTATTCAACACTTCCAGCTTTAAAACCGTGGCCATGCATAGGGGACAGACAAACAAGCAGACAGACGGACAGACAGACATGGTGAACTGTTACATATATCAAGCCATACATAACGACCTGCATTAATAAATTTGGTATATTAACACAACGATGAAATAATTGAAAAAATATATATATGTGTGTGTGTGTCGGCGCCTGAATTGCAACTCTCATATTCCCATACAGTAAACCAGTTCATTATAAATTCATTTCCTCTCTCACCCCGTGTTATAAATTCGTTTAAAATTTTGCACTCATAGTTCTGCTTAAATCACACACACACACACACACACACACACACACACACACACACACACACACACACATCCATTTTCGCGATGATGTATTTTCGTTTTCATCAAGCTGCCAATAGATGATTTTATTTGACTAGTTGTAAAGGGATTAATAGAGGCTACACCTAATCCCTCCACCTCGAAAAGTCTCCCTTAGGTAAAAAAATATATATAAATAAATAAATCGTCTAGTAGTAGCATGATTAAAGCGGAAAAAACGTCCACGGAGCGATGGGTTTCACTTGTATTTGCAGGTACCTCGAATACTGGAAATACCAATACGCGGATACCAGTGATTCCCTGTATGTGTGTGTGTGTGTGTGTGTGTGTGTGTGTGGGTGTGTGTGTTTACATTCTCAGAGCTAAACGACCATCACTATACACACACACACACACACACACACAGAAGCAGAAGGCACGATAGAAACGACAGAGAGAGAGAAAATTGTGCAATGAATGAAGAAAGTGGAGGCCTATGCGGCGATTGCAGAGAGAGAGAGAGAGAGAGAGAGAGAGAGAGAGGTGAGCCACACAAAAGCAAATAGGGAGAGTAGGTCACAGAGGGAGAAAGGGAGGGAAAGAAGGATGGGGGAGAGAGGGAGAGAAGGAAGGGAAGGAGAGGGAGAGAAGGAAGGGAAGGAGAGGGAGAGAGGGAAGGGGGGGAGAAGGAAGAGGGGGAGAGAGGGAGAGAGAACTGGGTAGGGCAGTAAGAAAAGAGGGAGAGAACGAAGATGGGAGAAGGTAGAGGAAGAAGGAAGGAAGGTGAAGGGAAGGAGAGTAGAAGGAAAAGAAAAATGGAGGAAAGGGAGCGATGGAGGGGAAGGAGAAAGGGGGGAGGGGGGAGGGGAAGGAGGCAGAAAAGTTAGCAAAAACGGAAGCAAGTTAGGAAGTAGGTTAGGGAGGGGGTAGAGGGAGGAAATAAAGTAGAGAGAGAGAGAGAGAGAGAGAGAGAGAGAGAATGGATGGAGTGGGAGGTGGTAAATGTCTGGGGATAATGGAAGGGCGAAGGAGGGAGAGACGGGCGAGGTGGAGGGAGGGAAAGGAGGGGAGGGGGGAGGGAAAGGAGGGGAGGGAGGGAGGGAGGGAGTGAAAAGCAGCGGAGCCTAAAATGAAAAGCCGTGGATTGATTGATGACAGTTGACTCCCAAAATGATCCCTCGTTCCTCACGCTGATTGTGTGTGTGTGTGTGTGTGTGTGTGTGTGTGTGTGTGTGTGTGTGTGTGTGTGTGTGTGTGTGTGTGTGTGTGTGTGTGTGTGTGTGTGTGTGTGTGTGTGTGTGCAAAACGTAAAAAAAAATCCGACCCACGTATTCCCTGCTCCTCAGTGAAGAGATACAGAACTAGGGCTTCTTTATCCTCTGATGTGCGTCCCGAGGTACGAAATTATTATTCTTGATGATCTCACCCTAAAGATTATGATGTTGATGATGATGATGATGATGATGATGATGATGATGATGACAAAAGTACTGATGATGATGATGATGACGATAAAAGTATTGATGATGATGATGATGATGATAAACACGTACTCTGGTTTATATGCACTTAAAATTAATGGATATGTATCTACCTCAATGCGTGCGTGTGCGTGTGCGTGTGCGTGCGCGTTTCTCCCACTGTTGATCTCTCGTTTGTGTTATGATTGCCTGTGAGTGCGTGCTTCAATAAGCGTGTGTTTGCGTGCGTGTATATATAATTGCCAGTGTGTGTGTGTGTGTGTGTGTGTGTGTGTGTGTGTGTGTGTGTGTGTGTGTGTGTGTGTGTGTGTGTGTGTGAGAGAGAGAGAGAAAGAGAGAACGAGGTTAGAGAATCCACAGTGCAGTCAATAGGAGTACTCTCTCTCTCCATCCATGTTTTCCCTCCTCATCTCTCCTTTCGTGCCCTCTTCTCCTTCCTTCCTATTCTCTACATTTTCTCTCTTCTTACCTCCTTGTCTCCCTCCTACCCCAATTCCCTCCTCCTTCCTTCCATTCTATCCCTCCTTCCCTCCTCCCCCCATTCCCTCCCTCCCTCCTTCCCTCCCTCCCTTATTCCATCACTTACTCAATCTTTCATGTAAACAGATTTCCCCTTCACTTCCCCCCCCCTACTCTTCCCTCATTCCCCTCTCTTCCCCTCCTTCCTTCCCTCCATGCTTTCCCTTACCTTTCCTTTGATTCCTTCACTTTCCTTTCGTTACCCTTCGCTCCTTCCATCCTACCTTCCCCTTCTTTCCTTTTATTTTTCCTCCTCTTTTCTATTCCTGTTTCCTTCCTTCCCTCTCTCATTTCTTCCTTGGAGTCTTTTGTTTTCCCTTCATTCATTCTTCTTCCTACTTCCTTGTTTCTCTTCCCATTTTTCCTTTTCTTCTCTTCGCTTCTCGTTCCCTCTCCCTTCCTCCCTTTCTCCTTCTTTCTCTTCTCTCTTCTCCTCTCTTTTTACTGCCTTTCACCCTGTTCATTGATCTGTATTTACTTCTACTCTTCTCTTCTTTTCTTTCCTCCTCTCTAACCGTTATCCCTCCATTCTTTCCTCCTCCAATCCTCCCTCCTACCTTCCCATCCTGCCTACCAACTTACTCCATTCTACCGTCCCTTCCTCTGATCCTTGTATTCTTCACTCCCTCCCTACCTACCTTTTTTTCTCCATTCCTGCTTCTCTCCCTGCCTCCCTCCCTCCTTGCCTCCATCCCTGCCTTCCCCCCTGCCAGCATGTCTCCCTGCTGTCCTGCCTCCCTTCCTACCTCCCTCCCTCTGTCCTTTCTCCCTGCCTGCCTCCCTCCCTTCCTGCCTCTCTCCCTCCCTGCCTCCCCTCCCTGCCTGCCTCATGTGCTCACCACCTCTGCCAATATTAAACCCGCAAATACTGAAATTACGCTGGGGGAGGGGGGAGGGAGGGAAGGTGGAGGGAGGGGAAGGGAGAGTAAAAGAGAGAGAGAGAGGAAGATAAAAGGGAGGGCGGGAGGGAGGGAAAGAAGGGCTAGGGATGGAGAGGGAGAGGGAGGGAGGGGGTTGGAGAGGAAGAGGAAGGGAGGAAGGGCGTTAGAGTGGGGAAGACGGAAGATGGCACACGAGAGAGAGGAGAGAAAAGAGGAAGGAAATGAGAGGAAAGAGGGGCGAGAGAGAAAGGGAGAACGAAAGGAAGAATGAGATGAGGGAGGATGGTATGGAGAGGAGGGAGGGCAAGAGAGAGGAGGGAGAGAAAAAAGAAAAGGAAGGAGGAAAGGGAGAGGGGGCGGGGCGAGAAAGATGGAAGGAAGGAGGGAAAGAGGAAAAAGAAACAGAGGTGGAAAAGAAAACGAGAAAAGGGAGAAGGAAGGAAAGAAGAAAAGGAAGAGAAAGGGAGAGAAGGTAGGAGGAGAGAGAGGGAGACATTAGAAAGAGGAAAGAGAGGAAGAGAAAGTGATGTGGAAGAGTGGAGATAAAAGGAGGGAGAAGAGAGAGAGGGTGCCAGGGAGAGAGAAACAAGGAAGAAAAAGAACGTGAGAAAGGAAAGAGGAGACGGAGAGAGGGAGAGATCAGAGATGAGAGGGAGAGAAGATCAGAGACGAGGGAGAGAAGATCAGTCAGGAGAGGAAGGAAGAGGGGCAGGGGAAGTGAAGGAGAAGGAAAAGGAGGGTGAAAGGATAAGAATGAAAGAGCGGCTAGGGAAGGAGGGAGGAAGGAGAAAGAAGAGAAGGAGGGAGAAATAGGGAAAGGGAGAAGATAGATGGTGGGAAGGAGAGGGGGAGATGGAGTGGAGGTGAAATGAGTGAGATGGAGTGGAGGTGAGAGGGGTGAGGAAGGGTGGAAAATAGGTGGTACATGGAGAGCAATTGTACTCTCCCCTAACAACATCATCTACTCCATAAACTCGCTACTCTACAGATCAAACCTACGTCCGTGAGAGAAGAAGCTCCTCTCTCTCTCTCTCTCTCTCTCTCTCTCTCTGTATATATTTGTGAGAGAAAAAAAAAAGGACAAGGAGGAAGTGGGAAGGGGAGGAGGGAGAGGATGAGAAAAAGGAGGGGAGTAAAGGTAGGAGGGAGGGAAGATGGGAGGAAGAAGTGGACAGGAGGGAGAAAGGGTGGGAAAGAAAGGATGAAAAAAGGAAGGCGGTGGAGGACAAAGAATGAGAAGAAGGCAAGGAAGTGAGTGGCATTTTATGGGAGGGAGGGAGGAAGGAAGGAAAGAAAGAAGAAAAAGTACTGGGAAGAGAGAGAAAGAAAGAGAAGGAGAAAGAAAACTGAGGCAGAAAAAGGCGAGAGAATGTAGAAAGGAAAGGTAGGAGGAAGAGCATACACTGAGAGGAGAGAAGGATGAAGGGAGGAAAGAAGGAAAAAAAAGGGAGGAAAGTGAGGAAAATGATGAGGAGGGAAGGCGATGTGAAGAGGAAGGAGGAGAGGGATGGAGAATGGAGAGAGGGTTTTAATCCCCGAGCTAGGCAACTATGGCCATATAGCCCCGCTAGGTTACAGGAACGCGTTACCACTCCCGGCACGGCAGCCCCGGGCGAGGCTCGAACTCACGACCTCCACGCCACGAGCTCGACGCTCTACCTCTGAGCCACCGCGCCCCCGAATGGAGAGAGAAAAAAAGAGAGGAAAAGAGGTGACGAAGGTAAGGAGGAGGAAGGAGGGAAGGAAGAAGGAAGGTGGGAATGAGGAAGAAGGTTGAGGAAAGTATATATATCTAAGTAAAGTGTGTGTGAATGGAGGAGGAGGAGAAGGGGTGAGGAGGGGGGGAAGGAGGGAGGGAGGAGGAAGAGAGAAAGGGAGGGAGGGGAAGGCAGGGTGGGAGGGAGAGGGAGAGGAAGACAGGGAAGGAGGAAGGGGAGAGGAAGGCAGGGAGGGAGGAAGGGAGAAAGGAAGGAGGGAGGTAAGGAAGGAGGGAGGGAAAGGGGAGGGAGGAAAGTGGGAAGTGAGAAAGGGAAAGGTGACAAAGGGAGGGAGGGAGAGGCAACGAAAGGGGTGAGGGGGTGGTGGCAAAGGGAGGGGGGGGTTAGTGAGGCAGGGAGGGATGGGGAGGTGAGGAAGGGAGGGAAAGATGATGAAGAGAAGAGGAGACGAGGAAGGGAGAGGGGATGGTGAAACAAGGAGGGGAGGGACAGGCAGGGAAGGAGGGGGAGATCCAGGGAGAGAGGGAGGCAAGCAGGCACGCAGGGGAGGAGAGGCAGGCAGAGAGTGAGGCAGAAAAGATAGGCAGCAAATAGACTAAGGTGCTTGAAGAGCAGGGAAGGAAGGAAGGAAGGAAAGAAAGAATGAAGAATAAGAGAAGGTAATAAAATAAAGTATGGAAGGTAAAAGATAAGTAAAAGAAAAGTTATAATGGAAGGAAGGAAGGAAGGAAAAGAAAGAAATGAACGGGAGATAAGAAGACAAAAGATTAAAATGAAGGAAAGAAGGAAGAGAAGAAGGAAACGAAGGAAGAAATAATGTACACAAGTAATGAAAAGAGAAAGAAACGTACAGAATAAGACACCCCAATAAAAAGAAGAAAAACTAAAAAAAGAAGGAAGAAGGAGCGAAGGAAAGGAGGAGGGAAGGAAGGGAGGAATGAAAATTTAAAACAAGGAAGGACGTTTTAAAAGCTGAGAGAAAACGGGAGAAAAGAAAATATGTGGGGAGAGAGAGAGAGAGAGAGAGAGAGAGAGAGAGAGACGGGTGGGGGGGTTAGGATCATCTACTCAAAAGGTCACGGTTCAAGGCTCGTTTTGAGAGAGAGAGAGAGAGAGAGAGAGAGAGAGAGAGAGAGAGAGAGAGAGAGAGAGAGAGTACATGGAGGGGGTTGACATGCATTGGCACTGAGTTGTAATAGAGAGGATTAGAGGAAATTTGGTTGTGGACCCGCTGAATTAACTCCGGGATTAGGCAAGTGAGGATATATAGGTGCAGAGGCAGGTAGACAGACAGACAGATAGATAGGTAGATAGATAATAAAAAAAGAAGAATACTGTAGGTAGATAGATAGATATAGAAAGGTAGACAGACTTCAGAGACAGTTGGACAGAGGGTTAGATAGATAGATAGATAGAAACAGATATAGATAGACATATATATATAGTCAGATAAGTCTGCTCCACCGTATTTTTTTTATTTGCCGGATACCGCATCTCGTGAGGATAGGACAGGGATTTTTGTCACTAGAGAATAACAATCCTTCCTTTCACCCAAGACAGACAATTACAGGAGTTCAAATGAGTTCAAAAGAGTAAAAAGGAGTTCAAAGGGGTACAAAGGAAGTCAAGGGAGGAGTTCAAAAGAGTTCAAGGGAGGAGTACAAACGAGTTCAAAGGGGT
Organism: Coenobita brevimanus; assembly: GCF_032717465.1. NCBI lineage: Eukaryota > Metazoa > Arthropoda > Malacostraca > Decapoda > Coenobitidae > Coenobita > Coenobita brevimanus. Next base: position 7,223,315 of record NC_137050.1, read on the forward strand.
ACAAAAGAAAGTAAACAGCAACAGACCTAGTGGTTCTCTGGGGACTGTTTTATTAAAGAGAGGGACAGCAAAGCAAGAACTCTCTCTCTCTCTCTCTCTCTCATTAGATTGGTGCTTAGTATTGAGTAGATATGGGTGTATTAACCAACCCCTTCACTGCGATGACTCCTTTTTACAGTTGTCAAAATACCACAGGCAAGTGTATTCATCATCATCACCATTATCATCATCAACACCATCATTACCACCATCACCATCACCATCATCACCATCATCACCACCACCATTATCATCATCATCATCACCACCACCACCATTATCATCATCACCATCACCACCATCATCATCATCATCAAACCACCACCACAATAGTATCACCACCACAGTCCTATCACCATAACATTTTAGAGGCCACAGTGTCAGACCATTACAGTACATTACAGCGGAGTACAGCTGTGGACGTTACATATTACACCCCCCTACCCCAGCACTCAGAAGCGTACTATATGTGAGGGTGTACACAGGTATTACATTACGGAATTACACACACACACACACACACACCTCTCCAACAGTAGGCTAACCGAGGTCTCTCTCTCTCTCTCTCTCTCTCTCTCTCTACTGTGTGTGTATATATATATATATATATATATATATATATATATATATATATATATATATATATATATATATATATATATATATATATATACATACCTGTCTGTCAGTTACTTCATGCTAGAGTTGTTCACACACATACACACACACACACACACACACACACACACACACACACACAATGCTCGTCGTGATTTTCCTGTTACTGTAGCCTTGTAGACAGAGACAGACTGAGAGAAACATGAGGTAAAACAGAAACACAGACAGACGGAGAGACACAGGAAAACTGACTGACAGGTGGGCAGGCAGATCGACCAACAGGCAGTCATGTAAATAGACACAGAAAAAGACACACAGACAGAGAAAGACAGACAAACACCCAGGGAGACAGAGAAGCACGGAGAAACAGACGGACTGACAGAGCAATAGACCGACATACAGACAATGAAAGGATTATTGAAGGTAAGTGCCAACCCTTGATCTGAAGAAAAAAAAAAAAAAAAAAAATCCAGCGGCGGCAAGAATTAAATACCTGTATATGGAATTACATGGTGAGGGAAGTATCGATAGTAATTTCTCGCCGAGCTGCATAAAATCGTCCGGCGGTAGATGCGTAATAAAGAAGCACGCCATCGTTTCACAAAGTTTAAATAAAGCAGAAAAAAATTATGCAGCACCATTTCTACACCAGACCTCTAGAGGCCGCCACGGATCTTGCCTAAAACCTGGTCTTGGTAGAGGTCTACGTCGATGTAATTTTTTTTTTTTTTCCGAGGCGCTCCCAGACGCTCCCAGTTGCCAGAAAACACGTTCCCCGAGAATCACTTCCTCCTCCTCCTCCTCCTCCATCCTGTAGAAACACTGTGCCTTGCCCCTCTGTGCGGTGGGGAAAAAGTAAGTCCACATTGCCCTTATTCCCAAAAACCGCAACTCTTCCCTTCCCCGCGCTTTCTCCAGATTTCCTCACTCAAGACCATTTTGGCGATTTTTCTGTCGCCTCGGGCCAAAATTCGCGACTTTTTCCCCTGCAGCTCTCTCTCTCTCCCCCCCCCCTCCCTCCTTCTCTCTCTCTCTCTCTCCCCCTCCCTCCCTCTCTCTCAGCAATTTGAGCGATTCCAGTATTTATTGTCATCTGGGCCTCTTGTATTTCAGGGGATTTTTTGACACGATATTTGCGACTTATGAGGGGGTTGGGGAGGGAAGGGGAAGGGGAGAGGAAGGGAAGAGGGAGGAGAAGGGAGGAGGGAGAAAAATGGAACAGCAGAGGCATGAAAAGGGGGGGGGGGACCAAAAGATGAGGGGTAGGGGAAGGGGAGAAGAAGGAAAGGCAAAGAGGAGAGGAGAAGGAAGAGCAGAGAGGTGAACAATGTAAGGAGAAAACATGAGAGGGAGGAGGAGAAAAGAGGAAGAGGGGGACTAAAGAGGAGGAGGAAGGAAAGAGAGGTGAAGAGGGGAAGATGAGGTTAGGAGGTGGAGGAGAAGAAGAGTGGGAGGGAACGACAGGGAAAACAAGAAGGGTAAAGAGTAGGTAGGTAGGTGATGGGGGAGAAAAGGAGGAAGCTGAGAAGATGGAGGGAGGGAGAAGATGGAGGGATAAATAGACAGGGGAGGACGGGGAGGGAAAGGATGGGAAGACAGATAGGAGAGGAGGTGAGGAAAGAAGGAATGGGAGGAGGAAAGGATAAATGAAAGGGAAAAATAAACAGAATGAGAAGTACTGAAGGAAAATGAAGGGGGGTGAGGAAGAAACGTAGGAGGAGCAGATCAGGAAAGGAAAAGGGGAAGGAGTGGGGTGAAGAGGAGGAAGGGAAAGGAAGAAGAGTGAGACCGAAGGACGAGGAAGAACGTACGAAGCAAAGAGGAGAGGAAAAGGAAGGAAGAAGAGAAGGGGAGGAAGAGGAAGGAGGAGAGGAGGAAAGAGAGGTGCAAGGAAAGAAGAGGAGATAATAAAGTGAAGGGGAAGCAGGAAGGGGGAGGTGTTATGAGAGGAAAGAAGGGGGAGAAGAGGAGTAAAAGGAAGGAAGAGGTGGGAGACGAGGAATAGGTAAAATTAGTAGGTGAAAGGAAGAGAAGAAGGAGAAAAGGAGGAAGAAGGAGGGGAGGGAAGGAAGAGGGCCGTGAAAAGAAGGGGGAGGAGGAGGAGGAGGAGGAGCAGGAGGAGGAGGAGGAGTAGGAGGAGGAAGGGGAGGAGGAGGAGGAGGAGGGGGAAGAGGAGGAGGAGGAGGAAAGAAGTAGAAAGAAAGGAGGAAAACAAAGAGTGGGGAGAGGGTGGGTGGGAGTAACGGGAAAGACAAAAGAAGTAAAATAAATGACAGGTGAATGTGGGAGGGGAGGGGAGGGGAGGGGAGGGGAAGGACAAAGACCGGGATGAAGGGTAAATGGGAGGGGGAGAAGGAATGAGAGTGTGGGGGGGAGAGGGAGATGGTAAGGGAGGAGAGAGAAGGGCCGGGGAGGGAGACCAGGAGAAGGATAGGGAATGGGGGAGAATAAGAGGAAGGGAAAGGAAGAAAAGAAGGCGGGATGGAAGGGGTAGCATGAGATGAGATGGGTGAATGGGTACGGAGAGAATACAAAGGAGTGCAAAGGAAAGCAAACAGCAAGAAACCTAATGATCATTCCTACGTTGTCTATTTCAGAAAAAAAGGGCTATGATTCTGACACCTTATTCCATGAAGCGAAGATCAAGACAACAAATCAAGAAGCCCCCGCCTATCAAACCCTCCAGCCGAAGCCGGTTGGAAAAAAGTGAGAAGAACCACCAGGCAACATGAAAAAAAAAATAATAATAAAATAAAAAATAAAAGTCTTCAAGCAAATTTATATAGCGTAAGAGTCACTTCTAGAACTGGGGGGGTGTTCGATACTGCCTTCATTAATCCTTTCACTATTAGGGGGGTTTCCTGAGCTGAACAAAATCGTCTGGTGTTAGCACGAATATAAAAAAAAGGGGGGGGGGCGTTATCCTAGTGAAAGGTTTAGAGAGAGAGAGAGAGAGAGAGAGAGAATAAAAATGCAAGATCTTAATAACGATAAAGTAGAGGAGAAAACAGGGAGAGACAAAAAAAAATGAGTCAGGGAGAAGAGGAAAAAAAAAGGGTGAAGACAGACGAAGGGAGAAAATTTTAAGATGGAGAAGAGAATGGTAAGAACAAAGGGAGGAGTTGGAAGAAGTTGTAACCCAAGGACTGCAGGCCAAAGCTACCCCAGTCCACCATCGTTCTTTTGGGGGATAGGGAGGGGACTGAGGGACGTTTGTATACCCAGGCAGCTCCACCACGCGGCCATATCAGTGCCACCACGTGAAGGCGTCCCTCTCCTGCACCAAGGGGGAAATTGAGAAGCTGAGGCATCTGAAAACAAGAAAGGCAAATAAGAGAATTAGGGAGAAAAAGGCAAAGATAATAGAGACAGCTTTAATTTGAAAAAGAAAAGAGTGAGACACAAAGGGAAAGAGAAAGGATGTAGGGGAGAAAAGTGAGATTAGAGAGAGGGTATGTGCACGTGAGAAAGAGATTTAGAGGCAAAAGAAAATGAAAAAAAAGAACAAAGGGACAGGGAGGGGAGAGGGAGGGAGAGAGAGAGACCGATCTAGTGAGAGCGGGAGAGTCAAAGTGGAAAAAGGAGAGAGAGAGAGAGAGAGGAGGGAGGGGGGGAGGAAGGGGCTGAAAGGGGGGATCTGTTCCTAAAGGTGTGTGTACAGGGCTGGGAAAACACACACACACACACACACACACACACACACACACACACACTAACAACAACAACACTTATGATAACGAGGAAACAGACTCACACATGCGCTGAATTTGCTTGCGCGCACACACACACACACACACACACACACACACACACTGGCAAAAAACAGCTTCTCATAGATTGGATGTGCTGAGCCGACTCCATGCTTTCTTCATCCCTGCACAGTTGCTGAGTTATGCATGGACCTTACTCTCCCCTGTGTAGAAAACAGTTCCGTGTGTGTGTGTGTGTGTGTGTGTGTGTGTGTGTGTGTGTGTGTGTGTGTGTGTGTGTGTGTGTGTGTGTGTGTGTGTGTGTGTGTGTGTAATAAGGGACTCACCACATACACCCTTTAAACTTCCCACCTCTTACAATTTCCTTTCAGTCGCTTTTTTGCCCCAGTTATATCAATCTTTCTTTCCTTTAGCCAGAGCGTTGAATAACGATTTTCGGAACTCACGCAGCCACCATCAACTGTGTCCGTATCTCCTATGCACCAGTTAACCCACATTCTTTAATTTCAAGTACCTCTCCCCCTCCCCCCAAGAAATCAGTAACAGCGTCTTACTGGCTGCAATCTGATTACTAAGACTGAATCCACGTTTAATTAGGAAGTTGTTGTTTCTAAATTCTTCGTCAGTGTCATAAAAGAATCACACCAAAAAGCTTAACTATACTAGACTTCATGCTAAAGGTACAGCCGACAGCAGAAATACGCTTCAAGTTTCCATATACAAAACAGTCTTTTAAATGCAAGAAATTTATCCGAAACGGGTCAGTAAAATATGATTATGAATTATATCTTGCACATCCGTCAAACATTTTCCATGCAGTGTTACCAGATCGGAGGCTCACATAATTCAGGGCATAATGAAGCGAATATCTGCCGTCGACTGTACATTGTCAGTCCCCCAACAAATTTCATCGGTTCAGTTCGTTTCTGCTGCATAGGCCTACAGGTTCCAGTTTTCAAAAATTATATAGGCCTACGTTTTTTGTACATCTCAGAGGTGAACAGATTTAAACTTTGTGTATCTCTCTCTCTTTTTTTTTTTTTTTTTTTAACAAGGACAACAGTATTTCACACTAAACGTCATGCTCAATTTACTTTCAAACAAAGACACACACACACACACACACACACACACACACAACTTACATCTGCTTGAATATATATGAAGATTAAACGATAATATCATCCTATATTAAGTACTCGCACACGTGTCCACATTAATATTAATTAATGTTCGTAACTTGACAATTCGCACATGCATAATACAACATGCACACCCCGGCCCATTATTACACACACACACACACACACGAGAGAGAGAGAGAGAGAGAGAGAGAGAGAGAGAGAGAGAGAGAGGCAATTACGCAAGCCGGCATCATGGCCAAGATTGCACACACTCGTTCACTACCTTAACTACACGTTCATACATACGGAAGCGCGAAAACACGTACATAAAAGTATACACAACCCTACACGCTTACATACGTACACATATAAAAGTCGAGGCAGCTGTACACCATTTCACACAAAGATGCACATACGAGTATAAGCGTACATGAAGGTGAATATAAAAAAAAAATCACAGCAAATACGCATATGTATATCCCAAAGCACACACACACACACACACACACACACACACACACACACACGATTAACTAAGCATTCGACTCCCAATCCAAGTGATCTGAAATTCAACTGGGTAAAGATTAGGCGGTCTGTCTCCTTAAGCCTACGCCTCACTCCAGCCCCGGTGAGGCTTGGTGGTGTGTCACCGTTCCTCAGCAGCGCCTGGGTCGGCCTGTTGACCCTCTTAGGTTACGATACTAGTTTAAGGACCTGTGTATTTTCTGCCACTGACTACGATGAATAAATGAACCGAAAATTATTATTACTGTTATTTACACACACATGCATTCACACATACATACAATACATACATACATACATACAACATGAGATACACAATTTCACTGACAAAATAACATACACTACCTTCTAAACACACACACACACACACACACACAACAGACTACTGAGCATTTACTGAAGCACCAGAGTAAACACAGAGGGGGCGGCATGTGTGGTATGTTGAGGGGGGGGAGGGGCAGGAGAGGGAAAGGGAGGGGGAGAAAGAGGGGGAGGAGAAAGGGATAGTGAATGGAGGAGAGAATAGGAGAAGAGGAGAGGGAGTTGTTGGGAATGGGGGAGGAGCAGGGACAGGTGGAAGGGAAAAAGGGGAAGGAGGGAGAACGCATGGATGGAAAAAGGGAGGAGGCGACAGGGAGAGGGAGAATGAAGAAGGGGATGGGAGACGTGGTGAGAGTAGGAAAGAAAAAGAGGAAAATGGGAAGAGGTGAAATGGAGAGAAGATGGGTGAGGGGGATAAGAAAGGGAAGGGGTGAGCAGTGGAAAGATGGGATGGGGGGAAAAGGTGAGACAGCAGGTGAAAATGGGGGGCGGAATAAGGGGACAGGTAGAGGAATGAGAAGGGATGAGGCATGTATCAGAGGAGAAGGAAGAAGAAGAGAAGGGAGAAGAAGAAGGAGGAGAGATGGGGATAATGAAAAAGATAAGAGTAGGAGGGGAAAGGGGAAAGAGAAAGTAGAAAAAGAGATGGAGAGAGAGGGCAAGGGGAGAGAGGAGCAAAGGGAGACAGGAGGAAAAGTGAAAGAGGTGGGAAAGTGAGAGAGGAGGGAAGTGGGAGAAAGTGAGGAGAGTAGGGGAAGAAAGGAGGGATGCGGAGGGGGAGAGGCTGGGGGAGGGGAGGGGGCGGTATGTTGGAACTGGTGGACTAGAGGGAACTGGAATGCGGGAATAAGTTGGAGTAGGGTACAGTGGCATGAGTTGGAATCTGGAATGCAGGAATATCTGGAGTGAAGTACAGTGGAATGACTTGGAATACGGAATGAGGGAATTGTTCTATCCTTTTTTTACGCACTAAGGGAGAAGAATCCAAGGCTGAGACGAAAACTTGCCCCTGCCACATAAAGGTAAACAAAAAGAAAGGCAGATTCAAGATTCGTTCACATCCACATGCCCGACCTTGAAAACATGGACACTGGGAAAAGGAAAATATGAAAGACAGTTCCAGAGTTGACCGGTTGCTTGAACGAAAGACAGATTACCAGGTACTGCATTAGAGGGCTGGACAGTAGTGAGGTGGGAGTGTGATGGTAGGCGGGTGCTGCGTGCCTGCCGTGATGTGGTAGATATGTAAGTAGAAGTTAAGAAAAACGGAGACTGCAGAGAAAGGAGACACAGAAAATATATATTCCACTTTAAAAACAAGACTGTCAAAGATTTCTGGATAGTCAGCAGTGTCGGGGGATAGGTATGGAAAACACACAATATACAGAGATTTATAGCAGTCACAGTCAGAGCGTACAGTCAGAATTGAGATGGTTCAGACTCCGAAACACAAGAACAGGTAAACTTATTGCGTACATACAGCAGTCACTTTTTGGCTTCGCGATGAGTATTGAGAGAAAGAGTAAGGGTTAAGTGGGTGTCGGTGAGAAAAAGGTGAGATTTAGCCTCTTATTCCATGTGACATGGAAGGTTTGCAGTAACTTTTACATATTTGTTTTTTAGAATATTGCACCTTAACATTTTCTTGCATGCTACTTAAGTCATTGTATTTCTGACCTACTTTGCATCCATAACCCACAAGATGGTACTACGGTGCAATGCGCGGAATACATCGCTAATGAAAAGACGTTACGAAATCCCCTCTCACTCAGAATACGAGGAGGAGACGTGGTGTTTCAAAAAAGGGGAAGTCTGAGGAGGGGCCACTGATGTTGTAGAAGTAATGAATAGTAAGAGAGTCAGACAATGGTGTAGGGCGTGGCGATGGAGCTGACACGGCGGCAGGGGCCAACGTAAGGGGAATTTATGGTCCCTCATCCCATCCACACCTAGGGATCGCGAGGGAGGGAGTTTCGACCCCACTGTGTTGGTAATTTTGGTAAAGCGGTGTAACAGGCATTGGAGAGGGACGCCTTCGTGTGGTGACACCGATGAGACTGGGGGGTAATGTTGCTAGGTCATACAAGCGCGCCTCAATGCCCTCTTCATCCCCCCAAAGGAGCATGATGAACTGTGGTATGAGAGTAATTCCAACGGTATCACGTTCAGATTAGCCTTGGGTTGCAGCTACTACTACTACTACTACTACTACTACTACTGCTGCTACTACCACCACTACTACTATTACTACTATACTGTAAAATACGTATATAGTCAGGTGCAGATTGTTTGAGGAAAATGCTTAAAATCGTATGCTCTTAAGAAGATGACCGGGGCCTGCGTCATGAGGCCTGGTGTAGCGGGAACTCAGCTCTCCCTGTCACCAGTCTCCCATCCACCTCGGGACTACTGCCTCTCTAGTCTCGCTCTACACCCTCCTCCCTGGGAATGTGGGAATAACTCAGAACTGTGGGAATGGCTTGGAATCTTGAACGTAGGAATGAGGCGGAGTGGTGTACGGTGGCATGACTTAGTAAAAAGAAAATGTGGGATGGAGGCGGAATGGGGTTGTGGAATAACCTGGAATTTAAAACAGTGGAATGATCAAGAGTGTGGAATATAACAGACAGACGAATATGGTGAGTTGCACTGGATCGTGGAATGAGCTGCCATTTCTTAACCTACACCTCCCATCTCTTACTCCTAATCTCTCCACATCTCTCATCTCTTACCTTTAACCTCTCCGTATCTCTCAACTCTTTCCCTTCCACCTCTCCACACATTTCATCTCTTTCCCCTTCACCTCTCTACACCTCTCATCTCTTTCTCCTCACCTCTCCACACCTCTCATCCGTCTACCTTCATCTTCCACACCTCACATTTACTTCCCCTCACCTCTCCACCCTCATCCACCACTAATTACCTCCTATACTCACCTTTGACTCATCCTTACCCATCCCTCCTTCACACCTGTCCCTCTCCAAACTACCCTATTCATTCCCAACTCCTCATCACACAGTAAGCACCCACTTCACTCTCCTCACCATTCTCTCTCTCTCTCTCTCTCTCTCTCTCTCTCTCTCTCTCTCTCATACCCCTCACCTTTCACCTATACTATCAATCCTTATTCTCATCTCTCCCCTCTACCGTTACTTTCATCCTCCCCTATCTCCAATCTCTCTCTCTCTCTCTCTCTCTCTCTCTCTCTCTCTCTCTCTCTCTCTCCCTCTCATCCGCCTAACTTCTCGTCTCTCACCTAAACACACCTGAGTTTTCGATTAAGGTGAAAACTGGCAGGTAAGTAGGTAGGTTCATTGATTAGATTAGCATAGTGATGGCCTGGGAGGGAGAAAGAGTGGAGGAAAGGAGAGATGGAGGGGGAATGAGGGTGGAGGGGAGGGGGAGAAGGGAAGAGGGAGGGAGGGAAGGAGAGGGAGAGAAGTGGCACGGAGGAAGAGGGAAAGAAGAGGGATGATGGGGGAGGGAAAGAAGAGGAATGATGGGGGAGGGAGAGAAGAGGGTCAGAGGGGAGAGAGAGTTAGGTGAAGGAAGAAGGGAAAGGGAGACGGGACGAGGGAAAGAAAATGAATGGATGGAGTGGAAGAAAAAGGGTCGGAGGGAGAGAGAAAATGAATGAATGGGGACGGAGAAAAAGGGGACGGAGGGAGAGGGAAAACGAATAGATGGGGAGGGAGAGAAGGGGGACGGAGGGAGAGGGAGAATCTAAGGGTAGAGGCGAAGGGATAGGAGAGATGGAGGGAGCGTGAGAGAAAAGGGAGGAAAGAAGGGGAAAGGGGTGGGGAGGAAAGGAAGATGAGAGGAAAGTGTGAGAGGGATGGGAGGTAAGGGGTGGAGAGGTGTAGGAGAGAGAGAGAGAGAGAGAGAGAGAGAGAGAGAGAGATAGCGGGGAGGTGATTAGAGGAAGAGAAGGGGAGAGGGTACGATGAGAAGGTGGAAGGGTAATGGAGGGAGGGAGATAAGAGGGAGGATGGAGTGAGGAAGGAAGAGGGAGAAGGGAGAAAGGGACGTAGGGTATGGAGGAAGTAGGAGAACGGAGAGGGAAGAAAAAGGAGGGACAGGGAAGGATGACAAGATATAGGGATGGAGGGAGGAGGGAGCAAAGAGGGGGGGATGGGAAAGCGACATGGGAAGAAAAACAAGGAGGGAAGAAAAAAGAAGAAGGAGAGGGGAGAAAATGGAGGTGAGGGAAGAAAGGAAGAGGGATAGGGTGTGAGGAGAGGGAGGGAAGCAGGGAACGGAGAGGTGGAGAAAGAAAAGTAGAAGAATGGAGAAGAATGAAGGAGGAGGAGATGGAGAAGTGAGGGTAGAGGGAGGGGAGGAAGGGTTTGGAAAAGGGGAGGAATGAAGGCTGGGAGTGGAGAAGGTGGGGGGAAATCTGGGAGAGAGAGAAATTGAGCATTTGGAGGAGGAATGGAAAGATGAGATGGGTGGGTGGGTAGGTGGAGGGACGGAGAAGGTGGGAAGGAAGTGGGGAGTGGAGAACGGGAGGGAGAGAGAGTCACTTGGAGAGAAGAGAGATTGAGAGTTGAGAAAAAATAGGGTGATAAATGGAGAAGAGGGGAGAGAGGAGGGGAGAGAATGAAAAAAAAAAATAAAATAAAAAGGAGAGAAAAATAGAGGGAGAAAAAGATACAAGGACGAAAAGTAGAGAAAGTGAAATAAAACCGCGAAATAACAGGTCTGGCGAGATGAGAGAGAGAGAGAGAGAGAGAAAATCAGTACAGGTTACCATGAAGTCCTGGGAATATTACTGAGAATTATCGTCGACTTAGCACCCTTCGTAACACCATCTCCTCAGCGATTTATCTTACATTAACCCTCTCAACACGATGATCTCTCTTTTTTGTAATATTTCTTCTATCTTCAGACGATTTCATTCAGCTTAGGGCATACTTTTCGAACAGGGGGGGGAGGGGGGCATAGAAGTCATTAACGCCTTCATTTTAGTATTTTCACTCAAACTTGGTCCAATATTGCCGTCTCTTTATCCTGAATGCTAAGCTGTAACAATAAATTAATGCTTGGATATGGTACTAGTCACGAAGAAATGCTATTGGAAGGAAGCAGAATCACAGTACTCTTTTCCTGCCCCTGAGCTACGTGAAATAAGTCGCAAAAGGACGAAAATCTGAGCCAGTAGTTGGAACCCCAGGCTCATCTGAACCTAAACCCAGTGGACTACAGGTCAGAGTTACCCATCCTCGATATACCACTCTCCTTTTGGGGGATGGGGGGGGGCTATGAGGTGTTTGTATACGGGTAGCTCCTCCGCACGGCCATATCGGTGCCACCACATGAAGGCGTCAATCTCCGGCCCCAGAGTAGAAAATAAAGGCTACATCTAACCCCTTCAGTCCGAAAAGCTGAATAAAATCGTCTGAGAGTAAGAATTAAACGAGAATTACCTCCGCGAAACGAAGGGGTTAATACTGCACTGGAAATATCGAGACCATTACTGCTTTAATTTATACATGGAATTCGCCTGATGATCAATTTACCGTATTTAATCAGAGTTATAAAGAACAGTATATATAATCTAGTGTTTAGGAATGCACATGGAGAACGAGGTACCGGGGTAGGCCTAGATAGATAACACAGATAGATAAAATGAAAGGTGGTTTGATAGACAAGGGCAAATAGATGGGTTATACGGTAATTCTTGCGCTTTGGTTTAATTTCTCTCTCTCTCTCTCTCTCTCTCTCTCTCTCTCTCTCTCTCTCTCTCGCTCAAACTGAACATCCTCCATGATACTTGATGGAAACTTGGGTATTACTATCAGGCTTCCCAAGTGTGTGTGTGTGTGTGTGTGTGTGTTAAACTTTCACAATAATGGACCCACAGCATAAAAATAATGAAATGCAGTTAAAAGCCTGCCACCCAATCCTAAATACTTGACTAACTGGCCTGCCGCGGCTGAGAGAGAGAGAGAGAGAGAGAGAGAGAGGGAAACTTTATGTAGATACACTCGCTTGTGTGTGTGTGTGTGTGTGTGTGTGTGTGTGTGTGTGTGTGTGTGTGTGTGTGTGTGTGTGTGTGTGTGTGTGTGTGTGTGTGTGTGTGTGTGTGTGTGTGTATTTGAACATACCTGTTTGTGTTGTCTTTATGTATGTGTACCTGATAGTGCATTTGTGTGTGTAGGTGATGCACATGTAAGTACACGTCCATGTGTACCTGTATGTGTACGTGTATGTGTATATGCACTTGAGCAAGTACCTGCAAGTGTAGGCTAAGTGTAAATGAGTGTGTACCTGTAAGTGTAAGCAAGTGTACCTGAATGTGTGTGTGTGTGTGTGTGTGTGTGTGTGTGTGTGTGTGTGTGTGTGTGTGTGTGTGTGTGTGTGTGTGTGTGTGTGTGTGTGTGTGTGTGTGTGTGTGTGTGTGTGTGTGTGTGTGTGTGTGTGTGTGTGTGTGTGTGTGTGTGTGTGTGTGTGTGTGTGTGTGTGTGTGTGTGTGTGTGTGTGTGTGTGTGTGTGTGTGTGTTCCCTGATTAAGTAAAGTCGATGGGTTTAATTTAGCAAATGGTGAGCCTGATACTGGAGGCACCTGCAGGACACTCCCCTCACCTCCTCCCCTCGTATGCCCTCACCTCACTTTCCTCACACCTCACCTCACCTCACCTTCCCTTACTTCACTTCATCTTTCTCCTCACCTCATTTCATCACGTCAACTCACCTCATCTTTCTCTCCCCTCCCCTTACATTTCTCTAATAGTCTCAACTCACCTCATGTACCCCTCGTCTCACCCTCTCTCACCCTTCCTCTCCCCTGACAGAGTTAAGTCATGTTATTAGCAGGTGGGCGCTGAGTTCGTCAGCACCTGAGACCAGTTCTACGAACAGCGAACTTCATTATCAAATGACTCTTCACCGGAACTCGCTTGGGTCTGTTCGTCTCTTGATTAAGATACTGTAATAATCTTATATATATATATATATATATATATATATATATATATATATATATATATATATATATATATATATATATATATATATGATTAAATAACACTCACTGAACGAGCTGATCACGCGAGCCAGCGTTAATAAGACGGGTATCCTCAGCTCCCAACTAAAATTTTTCTGGTGAATGGGCATAGTTTACACAATAAATTCCCAGTTTACAGGCTTATGTCCTTGCCGAAGACTACGGTGTGAATGCACGACTGAAACACTGTTCCATACCCAGCAGAGAATAATCTATTAGGTTATATTTCCAGCAGTGGGAAGATGACACAGTGGGGAGGTGGAGTAATGTTATACATTAAAGTGTGACTTCATCCAGGTGTAACTCCAAGCCATCTATCCTTAATACTTGACAGTACTTACGTCCAGTTTATAAATGATTTCCGTGCTAAATACACACCTGTTTTAAATTAACTTCCACCATCTCAGTCTTTGGCCAACAACAGGAAAATCTGCAATCAAACCGTCAAAATTATCTATCGAACATACTTTTATCTTAGCTAATTTTAACAAATCAGTTCCCGAAAGTGGAGAAGCCTTACCCACAACTGAGGGTTAGACCTGTACACCACACTTGCAAGAAACTTCACTGCAACAGTTCGTAAACCATCCAGCATGTATAGGAAACATCTACAGTAGATCTGGTTGCAGTCATATAAGAAAATTTAGCTATTACTATTAGAGCAGTAATATGATTTTGTACTTGTGTATTAAATTCCGTGAAAGGAAATGTTAGAACCAGTTAAGAGAAAGTATTCAAGTACAAGAAAACTAATACTGAAAACAGTGAAGACATGCACAAGGACCACTCCAAACATCAGATACCAATGACAGAGGAATTATTCACGGATGTTCTCAACACAGCTGTCAAGTCATGTGACTGAATGCACAACAGATAACCTGAAAAATATTGTATAAAATATCTTGAATTTCAAAAAAGTACAGTCCCCAAAAAACATGATGAAAATAACTAATTTCCTTCACTGGGAAATTTTTAAAAAAATAAATAAATAAAACATGGCAAAGGAAACCTTAAAACACAGTTTTCATCAGTAAATCAAAGCCAAAACACTTTACTAATTACACTTAGTACACATGAAGCTAAAAGGATTAACAATAGCCCCACTAGTCAAAGAAAAGTTTATACTGAGGAAGAAACTGAGTTAGGTCTCTTAACAACTTCTCTGCATCTGCCTTTTCAATAAAATATACATGCACGCTTCCAGCAACTTTGTTACTGTAGTTGTGAGGGTTAACATAATTTAGCAATATTACAATTAGTGATATGCAGCAGATGGAAAGTTATTAGCTTAATTTTTTTTCAACATATCTTGCAATGTGCCATATGAATGAACGTTAACACAAATAACTCCGATATTTTAAAAAGGCAACAAAATCACAGACAGAAACTGATCAACGATAAGCTAAACATCGATTTGTCTAGAATGCCGACCTGATGTTACCCAGTGTGCAGCAGGCTTTCCATTTACTCTCCCCAGTTGAATTTCCTTGAGTGTTTCGATGCCTCACTATTCCCTGCCAATTTCGGTTGTTATAACAGACACCTTTGTTATATGTGCCCTATAATAAACAGCTTTGAAAGACCAATAGTTTTGTGCTGTTACCTGGCCTTTATTCATGTGTTCCAATATATATTCCTAATTATACCTCCCCTTCCCCTTACCTCTCCTCACTTTCCCCTCCCTTCTTCCCCCATCTATTTTCCTATTCACTCCCCCTCCCACCCACCTCTTCTCCCTTCTTTCATTCTGCTCCTTTTCTCTCTCCTCCTCCTTCTCTCTCTCTCTCTCTCTCTCTCTCTCTCTCTCTCTCTCTCTCTCTCTCTCTCTCGCTCATATTCTTACCTCCGAACTTTTCACACATTTTTCTCCACCTAACTCCCTACTTTCCCCCACTTCCTTGTCGTAGCGTCTTCCTTCTCCCTCTTCCTTGTCTTCCTCTCTCTCTGGCGTCTCTCTCCTTCCTCCTTTTCCTCCAGTCTCTTCCTCTCCACTCCGTTTCTCCTTTATTCCTCTCTCTCTCTCTCTCTCTCCTTCCTTCTTTTTCCTTCCTTCTTTCTCTTTCTATATTCCCTCTCGCTCCTTCTTATCTCTATTTTTTCCGCTCTTTCTCTCTCTGTTGCCTCGTTTCTGTTCTTCCTTTCCCTTACGTCTCCCTCTCATGAACCCCCTCTCACTTCTTAATTCATACATTTTTCACGTTCCCTACCAACGCTTCCTCTCCTGTCCTTCCGCCATTTCTCTCTCTCTCTCTCTCTCTCTCTCTCTGGATAATGAAGCCAAAGTTCTCCTACCGTGTACCTATGAAAATCAATTATAACATCACAGTGCCACTTACTGGAGGAAGCGTACGACAATTTTGTAATAATGCTGTACTACTATTACTTATATTATTTAACCCTTTATTGCTGGTAAATATGTGCGATACAAAAAGTTAGCATCAAAGAAAATAAAGAAAAAAGGGTAAGATTAGAAATGCAGCGTACTGGGAAGAGGGGAGGGAATAGGCAAACAGCTGGATACACAGAAGGATAGTAAAGCAAAGATGAATAAAAAAAGACTCATTCGCAGTCACACACACACACACACACACACACACACACACACACACACACACACACACACACACACACACGAAGTCAAAATGTCCAAATCTCAATACCTCAGCAAGTACTAATTAAATAAAGAAATACCAGGTGGTGATTTTCTGCGTGTGTGTGTGTGTGTGTGTGTGTGTGTGTGTGTGTGTGTGTGTGTGTGTGTGTGTGTGTGTGTGAGAGAGAGAGAGAGAGAGAGAGAGATAATATGCAAAGAAAGTCTGAGGTCCTGAGAGTAGATAGAGGTCTGGATAGATAAGGAGAGGGTCGGGGGGAATCTTAACTATCTGATTAGTACACCTTGGGACCCTAGCCAAGTGGAGAGAGAGAGAGAGAGAGAGAGTAAAAAAAGGGATAATAAGGAAAAACATTGAATAGCCTTACACCTTCGTTTCCTCCCTTCTTGGTACCCGACCTTTTTTCTCTCTTCCTTCCTCACCACTTACCTCCCCTCACCCCTCCATTTCCCTCCCCTCCTTCACTCTTCCCTCTCCTCCCTCCCTCCCTCCTCTCCTCTTCCCTCCCCTCCCTCCCTCATCTCTCCTTCCCTCCACTCTCTCCCTTTCTCTCTCTCTCATCCGGGCTTACATAACCATTAGAAGTTATAAATGCTTATGAAACAATAGCGTCTCTCCATCCCACCTTAGCCCTCTCTCTCTCTCTCTCTCTCTCTCTCTCTCTCTCTCTCTCTCTCTCTCTCTCCTATATATGCAAGTCTTCCGTCGCTTCATCTTTCAGTTCCTCCTTAAATTCTCTCTCTCTCTCTCTCTCTCTCTCTCTCTCTCTCAAATCGTGCCAGAAGCTGCGGGATTTACAAGGCTGGTAACTCTAAGAAGCACAACTTTTTTTTTGCCTTGATTTTCCATTGTTTAAAGTTACTGTCTTTGTTGTTTTTACTGGTTGTTTTTATTATTGTTTTACTAAATCCCGCAGTAAAAGATTTTGAAACAAACTCCCTTAACCCCTTCAGTACGATGACTCCTCTTGTTCCTACCGGCTGATGGTCATACCCAATGGAGAGAGAGAGAGAGAGAGAGAGAGAGAGAGAGAGAGTTAAACCGTACGCGGTTGTCTTTTTACTCTATTAGTCAGACGATTTTATTCATGATTTTGGCAGAGGCGCTGTTCCGTCACCCTGAAATGAGCAGACCGGTTGAGATTAGTTCCGACGTTGAGATTAATTCCCGTCGTGAAATTAGTTCCGACCCAGAGATGACTCGTAGTTCCGACCGTGAGATTAGTTCCGGCAGTGAGATACATTCAGACCGTGAGATTAGTTCCGATCATTTGATTAGTTCCGGCCGTGAGATTAGTTCCGGTTGTGAGAATAGTTCCGACCTTGAGAATAGATCCTTGCATGAGATTAGTTTCAGCCGTGAATTTAGTTCCGACCACGAAATAAATTCTAGCTGTGAGATTAGTTCCGACGGGGAGATTGGTTGTGACCGTGAGATTAGTTCCGACCAAGACTAGTTCCAGCCATAGGATTAGTTCTGGTCGTGAAATTAGTTCCGGCCATGACATTAGATAGGGCCGTGAGATTAGCTCCGACCATAAGTGGTTCCGGCGGCGAGATTAGTGTGTGTGTGTGTGTGTGTGTGTGTGTGTGTGTGTGTGTGTGTGTGTGTGTGTGTGTGTGTGTGTGTGTGTGTGTGTGTGTAGGCAGTCAGTTTCTCGCAGTATACTTCAGAAATGGCAGCGGTTACTGAACTATATATCACTCACACGGACATCCATGCCCTCTGACCTCTCGTGCGCGCTTTGAAGCAGGAGGTTTTGGCGGCGGGCAGCGAGGGGCAAGTGAGGTCATTGGCATGAGAGGTAGGTCCCATTTTCCAGCGCGGGTAAACCTTTCATTTTCTTGGCCTTGTATTGCATCTGAGAGATAAAGCTATGCAAGGTACAGCAGATACATGATGAAAGATGGCGGTACCGGCTTTACACGGCGGCAGGCTGCAGTGAGGGGATGGGGGGAGGGACGCTGGAGAGGACAGGAAAGTTAGAAAAAAAATGGCGTCAAGATGCAGTCGTGCTGTAAGTCAATCGATCCGTCTAACTGCTCCCTGACACCAGAGCCTCGACAACAGGACCATCCAAGCATATCTGTCCCTCTACACTCGACCCCTCTTCCCTCAAGTTCTCCCTCCTTCTCTCCATGCGTCTTTCTCATCCACTTTTATTTCCTCCTCTCGCCCTGCCTCTCCTTCTCGGTAGTCCTCCCTCCTCACTCTCTCATCCTCCGTCTTCCCCTCCACACTCCTTCCTTCCCTCCACTTTGCGGCGCCATTTACTCACCGCGTAAACTTTAAGTAAATTTTCTAGCCTTCACCGCGCGGCCATAAATACGGTACGATACTTCCAACAAGAATCCAGCACCTTCCCTCATTCTCTAGCACTCCTTCCTAGTGCTTGTTCTGTATCACCCTCCCTCCTCCTCCTCCTCCTCCCCTTCATCTCTCTCCCACTCTCCTCCTTTCTCTCTCACTTTACCTCCACTCGGCTCTCCAGCTCACTATTTACCTTGCATAAAGAGTGAGACTTATCCGGCCATTACCAAGGATAGTTTAATTGTGCGTTAGGCAGCGAGCTTCCGCCTGTGCCTCTCCTTATCCTTTTCCGCCCTTTTCTCTCCCCAGACCTTCCCTGTGCCCTATCTTATTTTTGCTTCATCCTCCCTGCTTTTTTCCACAGGTTTTAGTATCTGATAAACCCGTCTAGGCCTGCTATTCTTCCCGGCCTTGTTAACAGCGAGACTCGGCCATGGGGGTAGGAGAGTGTGGGGTGGGCGGTGGCTACTAATGGAAGCCACACACACACACACACACACACACACAACTTGACTTCTAAAATACACCCACTACGTAATGCACAATTTCAGAAGCCGACATTACGAGGAATTTATTAAACACGGCCACAAAGGCAAAGCTCTCACGCAGATATACGACTTGTTTCAGGAAAATCCGGGAGTAAATAGAATAAAAAGGAATTAGTTTCTCTTTCGGTCTGTATCTTCCTCCAGGAGTGCAGGTCTTTTGTATACTCCACTTTTTTTTTTTCATGGATTTCAGACGAGGAAATTCCTTTGTTAAATCCACGAGGAGGAACAGCGCAGCGGAAAAAAATTATAAAAATGTTTGATGTACTCGTGCCTCGAATATTTTATTTTGAAGATATTTCCTTTGTGCTGCTGAGGAAAAGTTTCGTGTTACCCTTTTTTTTTTCAATCCCGTTTCTTTTTCCTGCTTCATTTCCAGGCGTTGGTTTCTCTCTCTCTCTCTCTCTCTCTCTCTCTCTCTCTCTCAGCCAATCCCAATTTCAAAGAGTTCAAACACAACACTTTACATATATTAATTATGCTTTAGAGAGGGGAGGGAGATATGGAGAAGAGGAAGGAAAAGAAGGAAAAGAAATAAGGACAGAAAAGATTGGGTAAAGAACAAAAAAATGTATGAAAGGGACTGGAAAGGAATGACAAGAAGAAGAAGAAGAATTTGGAGAAAAGGAAAATAAAAAAAATAAGAACTGATAAACAAAAGAAGGATAAAAACAAGGAAAAGGTTGGGAAGCTTAAGAATAAAGGAGGGATGAGAAGAGGGAGGAGGAGGAAGAGGAGAGGCAGGAGGAGGAAGAGAAGGAAAACAACGGGGAAAAGATGGAGGGAAAAATGGAGAGGAAGGAGGAGAAGAACGTCGAGATTAAGGAGGAGGAGAAAGGAGAGAAAATGGAGGAGGAGGATACAAAGAGAATAAAGAAGTGGGAGTGAGAGAATACTGACAGAGATGAGACACAGGAAGGTAATACAATGAGAGAGAGAGAGAGAGAGAGAGAGAGAGAGAGAGAAGTATATGGATTTGCATACAACATCAACCTGTCTCTCCAACACCTGTCCTCTCACACCTGCACTTTTTCACGCTTGTCGCACCTCACACGGGAACTCCATTTTTCACATCTGTCATCCCACAACTGTACATTTCCACACCTGTCACCTCCAAAACTGCACATTCCTACAACTGTCACCCTCAAAAGTACACATTCCCACGCCTGTTACACTAATCTCTACACCTGTCAACTTAAATTTCCACACCTGTCACCTAACATTTTCACACCTGTTACAAATCATGTCCACACCTGTCACCTGAATACTTCCACACCTGTCACTCCATTACTGCACATTTCCACGTCACCCCACTACTGCACATTTCCACCTCACCCCACTGCTGCACATTTCCATTAGTCACTACATTTCTAAACGTCACCTCACAACTGCACATTTCCACACCTGTCACCCCAAACCTGCACATCTTCCACACCTGTCACCACACAACTGCACATTTCGACGTCACCCCACTTCAAATTTCCACACCTGTCACCCAACAACTGCACATTTCTACACCTACCACCCAACAACTGCACATTTACACACCTACCACCCCAAAACTGCACATTTACACACCTGTCATCCCACAACTGCACACTGCCACACTTGTACATTTCCACACCTATCACCCGACTACTGAACATTTCCACCCCTGTCACCCCACAACGTACATATTTACACCCGTCAGTTCCAGGCCAGGTACTGATTGATATAAAGGGTTTTAATAAATTTGCGGGGCTATTATCTTTATTATACTTTTGTTGCTACTAGACGATTTTATTCAGCGCCCTAAATCTAAAAGGGATTATTGGGGGCTATTCTTAATCCACCCAATTTCAAGAGCTTTTTCTAGGCTGAAGAAAATTGTCTGGAGATAATAAAATAAAAAAAGGCGTCATGGTGCTGAAGGGGTTATATCAGTGTTTAACCCCTTCAGCTGGTGCAGGAGCGGGACGCCTTCACGTGGTGGCACCGATATCCAAACGTCACTCAACTCTCCCTATGCCCCGAAAGGAGGTTGGAATGCAGTCGAGGGGGAACTTCTGTTTGCAGTCCACTGTGTTCACTTTCTGATGAACCTAAGGCTACCACTACTACTACTACTGCTACTACTACTACTACCACCACTACTACTACTACTACTACTACCACCACCACAACGATGGATAGGATAAGAAATAATGATGAAAGATGTTGAGTATGGAAATATTAAGCAGCACATTGCTCAATATACTGATATGAGTGTGCTAATACGGAATGGTCATAATGAGAGAACTGATATAAACAGGGAGGTAGAAAATCAATACAGATGGACAGGTTAAGTGAAGGTTTAAATATGTGAAGGATGGACGAATGACCCAAATGAAAATATAACGAAGCACATGACAAGGACTCCAACTTTTTTGTGTCACTTTAAGAAATGGTATTTATCCCACTGGCGTTATGAAGAGTGTGTGTGTGTGTGTGTGTGTGTGTGTGTGTGTGTGTGTGTGTGTGTGTGTGTGTGTGTGTGTGTGTGTGTGTGTGTGTGTGTGTGTGTGTGTGTGTGTGTGTGTGTGTGTGTGTGTGTGTGTGTGTGTGTGTGTGTGTGTGTGTGTGTGTGTGTGTGTGTGTGTGTGTGTGTACAAAATGTGGCCTAGTCCCTACCCCGACACTTACACATTCGCACCAGGATACACACACTATTCTATAAGTTACGAGACAGTGTTAGAATTGACAGTGTGACCACGGGTTGCAGGACAAGCTTGTGCAACTTGCAGAGCCGCCATGAGGGCCACCGCGACACACACACACACACACACACACACACACACACACACACACACACACACATTACACTAACTATCCCGCTTTGTGTATCTTGCTGCGTCAGTGTCAAATGGACTATCAGAGTGAGAGACCATTACTAACTTAAACAAAATCATCTGAAAACAGCAAGAATGAATTACACAGAGACGCCATCGTACTGAAGAGGTTGGGTCATGAATTACTCACTTCGACGCACCTGGTCAATCCTCACCTGTCTTACCTCGTGCCTTTATCCCCACCCGACACAACACAACTGCAAAATTTCCACAGCTGTCGCCTCACACACCTGCCTCACCGCCACACCTGTTACCTAACACCTGACATCTTACACCTGTTACCACACACTTATTAACACACTCCTATCAACCCACTCATGTCACTCTACACACCTGTCATCCTACACACGTCGCACCACACGTCACGCCACACACCTGTCACCCATACACCTGTCACCCCACACACCTGTCACCCCACACACCTGTCATCCCATACACCTGACATCTTCCAAAGGCCTGACCAAGCCCCCTCCACACACCTGTTGCTCCTCCCACCACTACCGTTATGTATGATCGGTCTTTCTCACTCCTTCATTCTCACTTGCTCTTACTCTCTCAGTCTGTTGTTCTCTCTCTCTCTCTCTCTCTCTCTCTCTCTCTCTCTCAACCTTCCCTCCCTTTTACGATAATTCTGTCTCCCTCATCCCTTTCCCTTCCTCCCCACCTCCTTCTCTCCATCCCTTTCTCCCTCCTTCCTTTCCCCTGCCTCCCTCTCTCCCTCCCTCCCTCCATTTCAATTTTTCCTCCATCAATTTCCCTCCCCCACGCACACCAATTTCTTTTCTCCCTTAAATTTCTTCGCTATTTCCTTCGTTTTTAATATTTTTTTTCTCCTCCCCTTCCTTCCTGATTTTTATATTATTTTATACTCTCTCTCTCTCTCTCTCCCCATCAGGTTGCTTCCTCACTACCCTCTCCTTTCATTTCTCAGCCCTTCACCCTCCCACCGTACTTCTTTTTTATTCTCCCTCTTTGTCTCCCTTCACTCTCTTCCTTCGTGTCCCCTCTCTCGCCTTTTCTTCCCTCCCCCCTGTGCTCCCTCCCTCGCTCCCACCCTCTTCCACTCTCTCATATATACCACTTCCTTCCTCCCTCCCTCATCCCCCCATAACATCCTTCCCTCTCCCCTCCCCTCTCCCTCTTCCCCTGTCTACCTCCCTTTCCCCTCCCTCCTCCTTACCCTCCCTTCTCCTCCTCCTCCTCCTCCTCCTCCTCCTCCTCCTGCCTACCCCCCTTAGTATTCCAGCCCGAGGGTGTAACTTCACTTAGCAAGATGGTCTTTAAACACACATCCTGGCAGGCACGGACGAGGCCAGGCAGGCAGGCAGGATGTAGTAGGTAGGTAGGTAGGTAGGTAAGTAGGTAGGTAGGTAGGTAGGTAGGTAGGTAGGTAAGCAGAGAGGCACGCAGGCAGGGTAAGAGGTAGGTACAGTAAGTAGGTAGGAACGCAAGCAAGAAGGCAGGAAGGCAGACAGGCAGGCAAGTCAGGCAGGCAGGCAGGCAGGCAGGCAAGCTGGCAGGCAGGCAAGCGGGCAGGGTGTGGATGCAGGCAGAAGGAAGTAAATGAGGAATGCAAGCAGAGAGAGGTAGGAGGAGTAGGGATGGAGGAAGCCAGAGGTAGGGTGGGAGGGAAAGAGAGGGAGGAGGAGGCAAAGAGTGGCAGTGAAACAGTGGGGGAGGGAGAGAGAGAGAGAGAGAGAGAGAGAGGGGGGGCGGGGGGGAAGGGGGCAGGCAGGAAAGTAGATGTGCAAGGAGGGAGGAAGACAATGAAATGAAAAGAAGGGGAAACGGAGCAGAGAGAATGAGGGAGAATGGGGGTGAGTGGAGAATGAGGAGATACGTAGACAAAGATTAATGGATGGATGAATCCAGAGGAAGAGAGAGGGGAGAGAGGAGGAGAAGAGGAGGAGGAGTGGGAAATGAAGGAGAGTGGAAGGAACAAAACGAGGAGGGAAGCAGGCAGAGGGAGAGAGGGAGGGACGAGAGAAAGTGGGGAGGGGAGAGGGTGAGAGGGGCGCCGAACACAGAGGCAGACAGGTAGGTTAAGAGGAGGGTATGGAGAGGAGGGTATGGAAGGAGGGTGTGGTGGAAGGAAAGAGGGAGAAAGGATGGGAGAGGGAATGGAGCATATGGGAGGGAGGGAAAGAGAGGGTGGAAAGGGAGAATATGTATGCACACAGACATGGAGGAAGACAGGCAGGCAGGGAGGCAGAGACAAAAGGGAGTATGACAGGGTACAAGGAAACTTAGGGGGGGAAAAGCAGAACATGGCAGGTCCTTTCGAGGCTGTTAATCACAGGGTAGGTTGTGACTATGGTATCTATTCTTTTAGGCCAAGGTCTTGTTTACAGGATCAGAGGCACCCGTGACGACCGACCACGTTACTCATCAGCTTCAAAACGTGGTGGCGAATCATGCTCTCAACATTATTAAAAATGTTTTCTTATATAAATCTTATATAGATCAGCCGGTCTACTGTGAAGTATTTTATCAACTGCCATATTATTATCGTTTTTTATTATTACTGGCTAAGGATGTTCTTGGATTTGTTTCCCTCATGGTCTATGCTTATCTGAAGTTAAGGAGAATAATTTCTTTTGAATATTCCTTGTATTTTTTTTTTTTTTGTCACCTTGGCTGCATTCTCACCAAGTTCTCCACACCTGTCTTGTCACAGGGCAAAAAGAGCTGGGTATTACACATCTGTCGGTGTGCTAAGGACTTGTACAATGTTAGGGTAATATTTCCTTTTCTCTATTCGATTAATTTACCTTAGAATCCAATTACCTGGTTGGTGTCTGCACTGTCTCTGAACACTACTGCCTCTTTCGGGTAACTTACTTTTTTAATCTCTAAATATATTTTATTATTACGTTCGCGGCTGAATGGTACTCACAGTATTGCTTTTTTTTTTCTTTTCATTTTTACTGCTAATGATCAAGGCTTTCCACTTCCGATATGAAAATCCATTTGCAACGATTAGGTCCAATTAAACCGCATATCAAGATCTCTCAGCCTTAGTCGCCTCAGTAAAGCTGTATCAATTCTGTAACAATATTTATATCATCATCAAATTTGGATATTTTACAACACAAGCCTTTTATCAGTGTCAGCGGCATAAAGCAAATGAAGAGGACCCAACACCGAGTCTTGTGGCACTCCACCTGCGACATCCACCCAGCCTGATTCGTTTCCATTCATTACGAATTTTGATTTACGTTCAGTTAGCGAATTATATGTCCGCTTGAATAAACAACTACTGAAACCATAACAACAATTACTACTACTATTACTACTACTACTGCTGCTGCTGCTACCACTACCACTACTACTACTACTACTACTACTACTACCGGGGAACTTTAACCAATGTTTTCTGAACATCGAGAGAGTGACAACAGATCCAATATCCTCACCCGCAATTAAAAAAAAAAAAAAAAAGGGTGCCATCTGAGGAACTGCTGTGGAATATATACTTTGATTATATTTTTATTTTATGAGTCTGAGTACCATGAGTGTGCTAATGGAAGGAAGGAGAGAAGGATGGAGGTAGCGAAGGAGAGAGAGAGGGGTGGAGGTACACCAGGAGAGGGAGAGGGATGGAGGTAGAGCAGAGAGAGGAATGGAGGTAGACAGGGAGAGGGAGAAAACGAGGGAGAGAGACTATCTTTTTTTATATTATTTAACAGAGAGGGAGAAAAGACGACAAGGATGGAGAGAGGGACACAGGATGAAAACAGGATGAGGAGATAATGAGGGTTGAGAGAGAGAGAGAGAGAGAGAGAGAGGGAGGGAGAGAGAGAGAGAGAGAGAGAGAGAGAGAGAGAGAGAGAGAGAGAGAGAGAAGGGGGGGAGGGGGGGCAGAAACGCAAGAAGGGAGAGAGGAAGGGCGTGGAAGAAGCAAAGAGGGAGGAAATATATAGTGTATGGAGAGAACTGGGAAGAATGGCGATGAAGGATGAAAGGGGAATGAAAAAGGCGAAAATATTAAGGAATGAAAATGGTATACTGAGTCATTTATGTAAACTTGCTTTATTTTGTTTCACCGTCACTGCTATTGATTCTTCCCTACGACAAGAGATAAAAAAGTATACACGCTTATCCACTACACACACACACACACACACAGCCACGAACCCATGTACCCACCCTACTCACTCATCTTACTACCCATGCACACACCCGCTCCCTCACACACCCACCAACTCACCCACTCATTTACCCACTCATCCACTCGGTCTTGCACCCACTCACCCACCCATCTACCCACTCATCCACTCGCTCTTCCACCCACTCTCCCATCCATCCATCCACTGTTCCCCGACATGCCGACCTTGGCCCAGTAATTCAACCGTGTGTGTGTGTGTGTGTGTGTGTGTGTGTGTGTGTGTGTGTGTGTGTGTGTGTGTGTGTGTGTGTGTGTGTGTGTGTGTGTGTGTGTGTGTGTGTGTGTGTGTGTGTGTGTGTGTGTGTGTGTGTGTGTGTGTGTGTGTGTGTGTGTGTGTGTGTGTGTGTGTGTGTGTGTGTGTGTGTGTGTGTGTGTGTGTGTGTGTGTGTGTGTGTGTGTGTGTGTGTGTGTGTGTGTGTGTGTGTGTGTGTGTGTGTGTGTGTGTGTGTGTGTGTGTGTGTGTGTGTGTGTGTGTGTGTGTGTGTGTGTGTGTGTGTGTGTGTGTGTGTGTGTGTGTGTGTGTGTGTGTGTGTGTGTGTGTGTGTGTGTGTGTGTGTGTGTGTGTGTGTGTGTGTGTGTGTGTGTGTGTGTGTGTGTGTGTGTGTGTGTGTGTGTGTGTGTGTGTGTGTGTGTGTGTGTGTGTGTGTGTGTGTGTGTGTGTGTGTGTGTGTTGCGGACCATCGAAGCCTTTCACCACCCTTGCCACTGCGGGATAAAACACGCCCTTCCATTCACCCCTCCACCCTTCCGTTTCAGCTTCACAACACCACGATTTAAACAGAAAACCTTTACTCTGCTCTGCCCTGCCGCTGCCCCACTAGAATCCACGGCTAAACTTACTATTCTCTCTCTCTCTCTCTTCTTTTTTTTTTTTTTAAATCTAAGTTACAGCTATTTCTTCTTCTGCCATTTACAAGTTACTGTTAGGGACCAAGCAAACACTGTTCTCCCCGCACATGCGACAACAGTCAGTGACTGTCATGTACCAGCTCCACAAACTCCATTTCGATACCAAGTACTACTACCAGTTCATCACCCCTAGTCCCCAGCAGCAACGGAGAAACTGGCCATGGCGACAGTGAGACTTGTTCCAGAACAAGAGGCGCAAAGAATCACTGAGTAGTACACTTAAAAACTAAAGTTCTGCACAGCTCTCAAAGTTAAATCCTGAAGCACCTGAGGTTCGAGCACTACTACTACTATCCACTGCTTCATTCCCCGAACCTCAGACGCCTCAGGGTCAAACCACGAGTGTGAGCTGCGCTGAACTTTGTTGTTGAATGTGCATCAGGCCGTCTTTGGAAACTGAACCTTAGAACGTACACCCACGAGCAAGTTCGCCGACAGTCTCTGCCAGGTATACGTTTCCAAACATAGCCCATAGAGGGCGCAGTGCTCGTCCAACATAGTAAGGGAGAAGCGAGGAGAAGGAGAGGGGGAGGGGGAGGGAGACAACAAGGCAGGGGAGGAAGACAGCCAGTAACGATGGTAGATAACACATAGCGGGTATTTCATTATTATTATTATTATTATTATTATTATTATTATTACTATTATTATTATTATTATTACTGTTATTATTATTACTATTATTATTATTATTATGTATGAGATAATAAGAACGAAGGACGTAATCCAGCGTTAGCCCTTAGAAAACGGCTGACATCTTTTGTAATTTTTCTAATTCTATACAATTTGTCTTGTGTGACGGAAGCACTATTGATGTCTAAAGGATAAAGGTTTGATAAAGTCTAGTAACCCATAAAAAACGGTTTGAATTTGATGCAGATGATCAAAGAGACCACAAGAAAAGCCCCATCGTCTTAGGGTTAAGGAAATAGGAAATCAAATTAATCGTGTTAGGTAATGTGAAGGACTGGGAGGTAGAAGGACGTAAACCAAAAGGCAAGGAGGGGGAAAGAGAGAAGAGAGAGAGAGAGAGAGAGAGAGAGAGAGAGAGAGAGAGAGAGAAGAGGCGAAGGGCTGCTCCGAGGGAAACAATCAAAACTTTTCAGTGTGTGACAGATGGCATCGGACCTTACTTTAATTGGTCAGAGTAAGTTATTAACTGATGGCAGATGAAGAAGATGACAAAGAAAGCTGCAGAGAACAAGAAACGAGCCAACACTTGAAATAAGAGACAAGTAACCTCAAAATAATAGCACCAAACCTTCTTCTTTTATGCGTCCAACTCGCCACAGGCTTAACAGCCTTTCCTCCATGGCTCAGCAGTCCTCTTACATGCTATACACCTCTACATGTCACCACTTCGCCGCTAACACTCACCATCCATACTGAATACATAGTAAGACTATCTCCTACAGAACCGGTGTACCGGTATGAGCGGTGGTATTTTTACAACATGTAGGAAGGTCTTTTGGTAGATCAGTAAATTCTACGTCACGAAATTCATATCCTTTAAACTGTTCCCTGGCCCCACCAGAATTCGAACCTCCTTCCATAAGGACAGCAGCCACCTCTCTACCTACTCGGCCACCGCAAAGGGTCTGCTAATGAAAGAAGAAACATGATCGTTATGGCAAGATAAAAAAAAAAAAAAGAAGCACCAGAATTAACTCCTTTAGCCCAAGGACGGAAGTTTTATATTCTTGTTGCTACCAGACGAGTTTACAAATCGTCTGGAGAAATCAAGCTGACCGGGTACAAACCTGCCCCTCAAATCGTTTCATTGCGACAGACGAAGATGAAGATGGGTAAGGTAAACGCCTATCAACTACACGAGGGTCCTTGAGACAGGGAATCCATTTTTACTATGTCCTAATTTTCCTCGAGACTACGACCTGCAACCCTCAATGTGATATCGGGGTCCCTAGTCATGTGATGCGTGAACAGGACTTCATGGGAAACAAACTCTGTCCACGTCTGACCGCCAAAACTCGGGCGCCTCCAGTAGTAAGTTGGATATGCCACAAACAACAGTCAGTACCCCCCCCCCCACCTTCACAGACGATTTTACTCGGCTGACAGTTCCAACGCGGCAAGTAGTATCTTTATTAGTTGCAATCCCAGGCTCATCTGAACGTGAACTCAGTGGACGGCATGCTGAAGCTCCCCTCCTTCTGCAATCCACCATCCTTTTGTATAACCAGGCAGAGCAGCAGCTTGGTTATAGCAGTGCCACCACACGAAGGCGTTTCTCTCCAGCATCCCCACGCAGGAAAAAGGATATTAATATGCATTCCACATTTTTTTTTTCCACTGAGCAGAATCACATGGGTCGAAACAAACTGACATATTAATACAAAAATCACTCAAAATCACTCGCTCTCAGCGCAACACCCATCGTTCGGCGCCAGAAATCGATGTGAAACGGACTGGAAACTTCGTGGGCAGCGTCAGAATACATACGAGTTTTTGTCCCTAACGCCGGGTTCCAATTAGTTGCGGGCACGACCGATAGATGGCAGTGCTGCTCGGGTGGCGGGCGTCTGATGTTTCCGGTCTTGCATGCATAATCATTTGAGCGGAAGAATGGGTTTAGAGGCTGGCTGGAAAGAGGACAGGGGAGGGAATGGTCGAATGTTTGGTAGGAGAGAAGGGAAGGGAACGGAAGGGAAGGGAAGAGATGAGAAGAAACGAGAAGCGAGAGGAGAAAGAGACAGAGAAGTTGGGGAGAGGAAAAATACACAGGAAGACAATGTGAAGGTACCGTATGAGAAAAGGGGAGGGGGAGGATGTGAAAGGAGGTACATGGGGAGAGAAAATAAAGGTGCTGAGAGAGAGAGAGAGAGAGAGAATAACAGCCACATTATGAGAGTAACGAGAGGACAAAGCCGAGAGTAGGATGGGGTGAGGAGGAACGAGAGGGAGGGGGTGGGGGTGGGGGATAAGGAGGTGGGAGGGAAGAATGGTAGATGTGGTGTGAGTAAAGAGAGGGAGAAGCGGGGGGGAGGGGTAGGGAAGGAAAAAGATGAAGGACAGGTGGGAGGCAGGAGGAGAAAGGGAGAGGTGAGGGGAGAATTGCAGATGGAAGGAGAGGGGAGAGGAGTGGTGGGGGCAGAGGAGTAAGAGCGAGAAGAAAGGAATGTAGAAAAGAGAAGAACTGGAGGAGAAGGAAAGAGGAGAGAGGAAAGGGCACAAGGTGGAGGAGGGGAAATGCAAAGTGGGAGGGAAAAGGAATGGGAGAAGGGAAAGGGGGGGATACGTGGAGAGATAGGATAGAAGAGTTAGAGAAGTACGGTAGGCAAAGTGAGAGGAAAGAAGAGAGAGGATAGTTAAGAAGGGAGGAAGTGTTAGACAGGAACACTGGTGAGACATAAGGGAGTGAGAAGTGGAGGCTGAAGAAGGGGGGGGGAGAGAGAGAGAGAGAGAGAGAGAGAGAGAGAGAGAATAAAAGAAAGAGGAGGGGTGAAAGGGGGGAAGGAGGGAGAAGAAAGGTGGAGGGGGAGGGAGGGGGAGGGGAGAGGTAGTGTGAGGGTGAATGGAGAGAAGGAGGGCGGGGACTGGAGAAGTGAGGGACAGAGGGAAGAAGAGGGAGGGTAAGAGGTAGGGAGAGAAAGTGGAAGGACAGGGAGAAAATTGAAAGTCTGCAAGCAAAATGAGAGGAATGTGAACAAGAAGAGAGAGAGAGAGAGAGAGAGAGAGAGAGAGAGAGAGAGAGAGAGAGAGAGAGAGAGAGAGAGAGAACAAAGAAAACAGGACAAAGATGGAAAAATGTTGTGAAGCAAGAACATAATAACCTACCCAGGAAACATCACATCATTACCACCAATATTATCATCCAAAACCCTATTTCCATTAACCAATATGGGATGAATAAGATACAGAAACATGAAAAAGTAAAACAGCAAAAAAAAAAAAAAAAAAAGGAAAGAAAAAGAAAAGAAAGACGGACAGAAAACGAAAAGAAAAAAGCCACAGCTCCATTCACTCACCATTCAAGTCTTCGAAATTTTAGGCTACATCTCACAATCGACATCCAAACACAATAATAAAATAATAAATAAACATACATCAGTAGTGAAATATAACCCATCAGCAATACACAATACCGAGCCCTAATATACGACATTACATAGTGGGAACTGTCTACTTTGGTTACCCACGCAGGCTGCGATGCTCTGCCGTTTTCTTTCTATTGGAGTGTAATGAGTTTTGAAAGGGGCGTGGGTAGTGAGGTGTGGAATTGGTGTGGTGTGGTGCGGCACGGTGTGATGTGTGGTGTGATATGGTGTGGTGTGATGTGGTGTGGTGTGGTGTCGTGTCGTGTGTTTTAAAAGGGGCGTGGGTAGTGAGGTGTGGAACTGAGCTGGTGCGGTGCTGTATGGTGTGATGTGATGTGGTGCGGTATGGTGTGATGTGATGTGGTGCGGTATGGTGTGATGTGATGTGGTGCGGTTTGATGTAATGTGATGTGGTGCGGTATGGTGTGATGTGATGTGATGTGATGTGATGTGATGTGATATGATGTGGTGTGGTGTAATGTGATGTGCAGGGCAAATCTTGTGTAATAGTGTATACACACACACACACACACACACACACACACACACACACACACACACACACACACACACACACACACTTTTTTGTGGCCATCGGATTATCCCTAGTTTTATTTTTGTTCAGCTTGCCTGAAGTTCATAAAATACTATCTAATCTTATCTTTTTATTTCTAAGTTATCCTGTATTTGCACTTATAATTTTAGGATATATTTTAATGCTTTAGAAAATCCCTCATAAGCTTGGCGTTGTGTATTCATTGGAAGAAAGATGAGATGTTATTTTCTCATGACGTTGTGAGTGAATGGATTTTGCCTTCTTCAATTGTACCTCATGTTTTCTATAATAATAATAATAATAATAATTTTCTGTGTCTTGACGTGTGTTCATTACCTGAATGTAGTGGAGTAAGTTACTAGAAACTAGAATGGTTATTATAAAACCATATGTCTGCACTATGAAAATTAAATATTATTTGAACAGGAGGTATACAATGCATTAATGAACTGAACTGTGATTTGTGTGTGTGTGTGTGTGTGTGTGTGTGTGTGTGTGTGTGTGTGTGTGTGTGTGTGTGTGTGTGTGTGTGTGTGTGTGTGTGTGTGTGTGTGTGTGTGTGTGTGTGTGTGTGTGTGTGTGTGTGTGTGTGTGTGTGTGTGTGTGTGTGTGTGTGTGATAGGTGACTAAACTGAATCTGAATTGAAGAGGACATGATTTGAATTGAACTCGAATTGATTACTTTTTATTGTCAGAACTACTGTAGATTTGAAATGGAATTAATAAAATAAAACTGACCCCAAGTCTGAGTGTAGTGTAGTGTAGTGCAGTGCAGTGTAGTGTAGTGTAGTGTAGTGTAGTGTAGTGTAGTGTAGTGTAGTGTAGTGTAGTGTTGTGTTGTGTAGTGTGGTGGTGAGTGTATAAGTAGCTTTAAATGTGAGTTGTAGTGTGGTCAGTGTTGTTGTGGTTGTGTGGCAAAGTGTGGTGGTGTGGCAAAGAGTGGTGGTGTGGCTAATGTGGTGCAGTGTGGTGGCGTGTGGGCAGGCCTATAATTGTGAGATGTAGTGTGGTGCAGTGATGTTGCGGTGACGCGATGGTGTGGTGCAGTGTGGCGCTGTCTGGACAAGCTTAAAGGTGTGAGATGTAGCGTGATGCAGTGTGGTGGTGGTGGTGATAAGGCGAAGTGTGGTGGTGTAGCGTAGTGTGGTGGTGTGGCGCAATGTGGCAGTGTGCAGTGTGGTGGTAGTGTCGAGCCGTGTGGTGGTGCAGTGTGGTGGTGGAAGCGTAGCGCAGTGTAGTAGTGTGGTGATGGTGCTGCGCAATGTGGTAGTAATGTGGTGGTGCTGTGTGGGCAGGTTTAAAGGTGTGAGCTGAATTAACTGGGCAATACCTCATGGCACACCTCACACCTCACCCCCCGTGTCACACACAAACACACACACACACACACACAAACACCTCACAACTTACGCCACACTCCTTCATACACCCCTGCTCACTCACACACAGACACAAGCACAAACACATACTCTCTCTCCGCCACACACACACACACACACACACACACACACATTATAATTCCTATTTACCGCCTCACTCACGCACGCTCCTCACGGTATCTCATGAATATCCACGTCTCCCGCAATTCCAGCCCGACCTCAGAAACTCACAACTCAATCTCTCACTTACTCATGAATTTCCTGGGCGCGAATCAGGGCAAATGTATATCTCTACGAACGCTTGTTAGTCTAATTTACCCACAGAAATCCATGACTCACTTCCTAATGAATTTCTTGCTTGTGAATTAATGCATTTTTAATACTCTATCCACTCGTTCAATACCAAATTTAACACAAAACTTTATATCTCATTTCTCACTCACTCAAAAGTTTCTTACTGTATTAATAAAGGCATATATGATTATCCCAGAGTTTATTCCGACAAATGCACCTTCCAGCTGTTCAATCTCCACCCCCTCCTGTCAATCCAAGCCGCCCTGCCTCATGTACTCTGTTGCCTCTCCATCTCGCTGTTGATCCCCTCACCGTAATGACTGTCTTTCTCAATCCAACAGGGCTGCCAACAGACGATTTTATTCAGCTTTGGAAGGACCTCTCGTAGTGAATGGATTAATGAGGGCTACATCTAATCCCTCCAGCACAAAGTCTCCTTAGTCGAATTAAACCGTCTAGAAGAGCCACAGGTAAAGAAGAAAAAAACATACTGAAAGTGAAAGAATTTGCATATTTTCGTTTTTTAATGCAGAAAACAAATAACCCTAAGCTGGTGCCTGAAACACTTGTTCCTCCTAAATTAAATGAGACAAAAGAAAGGCGGTTTCACGATTCACATATTTCGAGATGCCTGGAAACACTGTAAAAGAAAATTAGAAGCAGTGGCAAAGACAGACTGAAGAAGACAGTTCCAGAGGTGGCCAGCTGCATATCTGGAAGACTATGACCCTTGAGCTAGAAAGTTAGACGGAATATAGTGTGACGGTAGACGGGTGCTACGCGTCCTCCATCTAGTAACTTCCTCTCACCCCTTTTCTAACTTCAGACGCCTAATCCCAGAGCTCATCCCACACGGCTGCCAAGAGAAACGCCTCCAAACTCCTCTATCTCCATTTTCTCCGCTCCCTCCTACTGACCTAACCCTTCCTTCACCATATATACATTTTTTACCCTTTCATCTCGTTGTTGGTGTTCCCCTCAATCTTTCATTCTCCCTTCAGCACAAGAACGTCATACTAACTTCATTCTTGCTGGTGCCATACGATTTTGTTCAGATTAGGAGACTGCCCTAGTGGTGAAGGGATTATTGTAGGCTATATGCAATCCCTCCACTTCAAAATCTCTCCTGAGCTGAATAAAATCGTCTGGAAATAGAAAGAGAGCAATATAAGAGACGCAGTGGTAGTGGAGGGGTTCACCGCCTACACACATACGCGCTCTTGGCTTGCCTTTCATTCTCTGTGTTCTTCGTCTGTTTACATCATCACAATACATTCAGCCCTCCTACCTGCCCTTGACCTATCTCCGCCACACCACACTACCACACTATACCACACCACACCACTCTACTCAAAGCTGCGCCACACCACAAAACACCATATAGCACTACACCACACCACACCATACCACTATTTAGCACATAACACTACACCACACCACACTACGTCGCACTACATCACACTAGGCCTACGCCACACCATACAATTTCACACCACACAGCAACACACCAAATCACACCACATTACACCACACAGCACAGCAACACCCCACCACCCCATTCCAACACAACTTCACGACACCGCACCATTTCAAACCACACACCACCACACCACACCACACAACTTCACCACACCACACCGCACCATACCATACTAAACTACGGTAAGCCACACACCGCCACACCACACCACATGTTATTAAGGTGGAGCCAAGAACTCTGAGGGCATGAATGGGGGGTCGCAGTGAAAAGATCAATGACCCAGTTCAAAAGGCACTCCCATGATAGATTCCACCCCTCGCATTTCCAAGTTCCTCTTTCTGAAGCCTACCCACCCCACTTGTGCTGCTGGGAAATGGGGTAATGATGATGATGATGATGATGATGATGATGATGATGATGATGATGATGATGGTGGTGGTAGTGGTGGTGGTGATGACAGAGCACCCCCAAGAGCCTCATACATACCCTATACAGTATACATGTTCCGTATATCATTCAATATCTTACATTTCTCTTCTCACCCATTCACTAAAACGACGTCTTTTGTACACACACACACACACACACACACACACACACACACACACACACACACACACACACACACACACTTTTAGGGCAGCCGCAATCTTGGAAATAAAGTACTGTGTAGGGAGAAGCTGATTATTTACTTCTTTATCCAGTTATCTATCTTCCTCTTTATTCACGTATTTATTCATTTATTTACTGATATATCTACTTTCCCTTGAGTCTCTAAACACCAATACTATTCCCCTCCAAAACACAGTAGTAGATAGTGAGAGAAATTTAAGCA